>NC_056736.1:271622697-271911050 GCF_019279795.1 Protopterus annectens | reverse complement strand
TAAATTACCCTCGTATCAGAGGTGGCAGTGCAACATATTCATAGTGGCTTAACCTGAGAGTAGCTTTAACCAAGCCCCATGTGAAACCTGATCAAGCACCTAGAATTCAGTGTAGCTTCAACACCGTAAG
Source organism: Protopterus annectens (assembly GCF_019279795.1). Taxonomy (NCBI): domain Eukaryota; kingdom Metazoa; phylum Chordata; order Ceratodontiformes; family Protopteridae; genus Protopterus; species Protopterus annectens. Next base: position 271,910,920 of record NC_056736.1, on the reverse strand, counting down.
TCTGAAGATGAATTCACATACATGAACAGGAGTAGATGCATATTCATGTCTAAAGGTATATGGGCAAGGCAGGTTGTCACTACACTGAAAAACTGGTATGTAATGGTGGATAATTAAAGCCATAGCACCAATTCAACTGTAGTCTGGCAAATATTTAGTAAGGGATTTAGTCCAAGCACAAATATTTCTACAGTGATTCTTTCCAGTGTGATCCATTATCTGATTCAAGGTAAATTAACCTTGATATCCTTTATTAAAAAAAAAATTATTTTGTCAGAAGTGACTTCTGGAGACACGAAAAAAGAAGGGGAAAATATAGCAATGTGGTTTGTATGTACAAAGACAAATCCAGGGACACTGCAAAAGTGATTTTGCAAACCAACCAGTGCAGTAAAAAAAAATATGTAGGCAAACACTGAATACCAAACACACTTTGCACATGTAAATCATTTTTAGCAAGGTGGAAGCATGAAGTGATACCTTAGAGACTTAAACTAATAAAGATCTAAAATGGTTTAATATTTTAAGTTTTATTTAGCTCCCTGGTGGAAGATGTTACAGAAGTTGCTATACAAACTGGATGCTAATGCAGTAAAGTAAGGCCTTGGCTACAGTGCAGCAATAAAAAATGTCCCCTGTAACAAAAGAAATGCTAGAGCAAAGATTCACTTGCATGAGTCAAGCACCCTGCTGAGATCTGCCAGTCAATGAAATTACAAAGTCAAATTACCCTCAGGACTTTGACAGCCAGGAAGCTAGGTGTTGCGGGGAGGGTTGAAGTAAAAGAACTGGAATTCATTGTCTCACAAATTAGTGCCATTTAAACTAAATTAGAAAAAAGGCAGCAGTAAACAGCACTTTCTGTGTGTTCTGTGACATTTGCACTGTTCAGTTTTAAGTAGTCATTCAACAGCAAGGAATGTTACTTTAACTGTTCTATTTTACTAAGAACTTTATATGCATGCAACATCTATGAAATGACAAGAGCTTTAGGCAAATGCAGGCCTGCATGATGTAACATTTCTGAACAAAACAATGACTTGTGGGATACTGAGTGGCAACCTGATTTATCCAAACCACGTCAATATGCTGTACTCCAGGTGGTCAGAGTCTGTAATTACATATACAAATATTTAAAATCCTGTAAATAACCCCAGAGTGCTGTTAAAGTGTAGGAAACATCATGCCATGATGTTTTAAATATGTTTTTTGAGTCTGTGGGTGCGGTACTCCTTTAAGGGTGGGTGGGGGGTGAGATGCAGATATCTAGGGTGATTAGCTTATGGTCGGATCTGACCAATGAGGAGTTGACTTCAGGTGTGGAACACCGGTCACTCATGTTGGTTAATGACTAGGTCTAGGATATTGTTGCCCCTGGTGGAGGTGTGGATAAGTTGATCCAGGGCATTGGAATTTATGAATTCCAGAAAGCGTTGAGCGAAGGAGTTGGTACATGAGTAGTTTTCCCAGTTAATGGCGGGGTAGTTGAAATCGCCCATTATTAGGGTGTTTGGTTGAACCCTAATATTTTCCAGTATATCAAGAAAAGAGGAGTGGGAATCCTGGGGCATGATGGGGGATCTGTAGTAAGCTACATTTTGGATTGCAGTTTTGCCCAGAGTTAGTTGCACTTGGATAACTTCAGATACATTATGCTGCTCAGCTAGCCTGGAGGTGTGGATATCTTTAATGAATATGGACACACCTCCGCCTTTGCTGTTCTGGTCCAGGTTAAATGGCCGAAAAGTGTGGTATGAGTTATAGCCTGGTAATGCAGGGGTACTCTCTACAACCTTGAACCAGGTCTCAGTCACTGCACAGATATCGATGTTCTCCATTTTAAGGAGTGCCGCGAGTGAGTGCATTTTGAGATTTAGACTTCTAGCATTGAGAAGCATTACCCTCAGTTTTTGCTTGCCTGTTCCTGTTACGGTGGTGAATTTGTCATTTGAACCTTGCCTAAAAAAGGCACTATAGGGGAGGCAAGACCCTTAGCCAGTATCCAGAATCCCAGGGGCGACAGGTGCAGGCCATCTCTGGCAAAGCATAATGGTCTGTTGATCATGTCGTCCCAGGGAGAAGGATACTGGATCCCCTTAGAATGACACCAGAAGCTTAGCCAATTGTTGAAGTCAATCATTTTGTCCTTGTACTGTGGTATCATTCTGGGCGATGGCAGGATGCTACTCAGGGCTAGGGTCATACCTGCCTGGGCTACAAGATCGGAGAGCTCTTCCATGTCTCTTTTCATGTAGTCCAGGGAGGTACGTTTCAGGTCGTTCATACCAACATGGACAATGACAGAGTCATATTTGTACTTGTTGTGGAGTGATCTGAGTGCCTGGGTTATGTGGCGGATCCTGGCACCTGACAGGCAGCTGACAGTAACCTTTTCCTTGTTTAGCCTGGTGAGTGGGACATTAGTGTGCCTGACTATAGAGTCACCTATGACTAGTGTGTTGGGTACGTTGTTTTGCCTTATGGGCTTTGGTTTATTGGCACACTCAGTCTGTGGGCTATGTGTCATTTGGGTTGTGATGGGGGGGTGGAGGTTGCTTGTGTTTCTGCTTTGGAGGTCTCTGTTGCTTGAACAGATTATTATTGAGAGCCTCTATGAAGGGTTTTGTGTTTCTATGTGTGGATTTTGGTGGTGTAGGTTTAGTGGGACTATGTGATGAGTATGGTATGGTGCAAGTGTTTACCTTCTCCTCTTGACTGTCAAGTTCAGTCTTGGTCGGAGACAGCTTTACCTCCAGTTTGGCTAGATAAGTGCATCTCTCACAGGTTGTGGTGTTGGGTGGTAGGAGGAGAGGATTGTCTGTGTACATGAGGCAACTGCTACATTGCTCCAAGATGCACAGATTCATCAGATAGACAGGAGAGAACACTGGGAGCTGACCCTTGGACATGCCTGAATAAAAAACTACTTTCCTCTAGACAAGTGAGGAAAGTGAATATAAGAGCTGTTTTTGTCCAAGCAAGTGAGGAAATTAAGTACAAAAACTGTTTTTCTCTAGGTAAAGAGGAAGGTTGAGTGCTGTAGTAATTTGTAGCTTATTTAGTGCTAAAAACAAGTTCTGAACAGGTGCTGAACACGAATAAGCAAATTCAAGTGGTAAAACTAAGAATCTGTACCTGGATCTTGTGGTAGATAGGCTACCAAGTGCTTACCACGCCCACTGATAAACTAGAAGGCTTCCCTCCAACACAGAAAGGCTTGGGGGGCTAAGAAGCTTACAAGCAGTCCTGGATACAGCAAATCTGTATCTGGACTAGACTAGGTACAGGAAAGGTGGGAAATAAGTGCAAATGTGGGCTTTTAAACCAGAAGGTTGAAAGAGATGGAAAAGCTGCCCAAACGGCCAATAAACTATAATTTCTGGGCCAGAAACCACTCTAGTGGTAGATAGGCTACCTAGTGCTTACCACTCCCACTGATAAGCTAGAAGGCTTCTCTCCAACACAGAAAGGCTTGGAGAGCTCAGAAGCTTACAAACAGTCCTGGATACAGCAAATCTGTATCTGAACTAGACTAGTTACAGGAAAATTGGGAAACAAGCGCAAACACAGGCTTTTAAAACAGAAAGTTGAAAGAGATGGAAAAATTGCCAAACGGCCAATAAACATGACATATTTTGAGACAGTGTACTCCTGCAGTAAAAGGAGTCACAATGGCATTTGTAAGACAGTAACTGTATAATATATGCTACATATGGTTAAGGCTTTATCAGTGAGTCATTGATGGACATTTGACAAATGTACAGTTGATATTAAGACAGTTACTACAACAGTAAATCTTCAAGGAGTGACCATTCAGCACTAAATCATAGCATTATGGTTTTATCCCAATTGGCTTTCCTTTATACGACTGAGAATTTTAAAAAGAAAATCCTTATTTCCCATTAAAGCTTATATAGGTTGCACAGTGGCATTTCATGGAGTCCCAGAAAGACTGTGAGGCAGTCTTATAAAGCCAGTGTTAATAGGGAACTTTCTTTGTTCATTGAGCTATATACCTACCATACAAAAAATAGTAAGCATGAAAAGTTAAGGAGCAGATTTGATTAACTAGATGCAGTCCTCCATGGTGATACAGGTTACTCCATCCAAGTAACATCTCCAGATGCACCTGCATTTAACTCCTACTGACCCCTCTAGGCATCAAATATTTATTGTTCATAGCTACATCAGTAATTCCAAAACCATGCTATGTACAAGGTTTTAAAAGTTTTCATCTTAAAGCTTACACAGTGGCAAACTCGACTGCATTAATATTTGACCTCTGTCTGTCTAGTGCAGGTAAAGAGATATTAATTGTTGTTTTCAAGATATTAATTTATATAGATATAATTTTCATATTTTTCTAAATATCTCAACAGCCATGTTAACACAGCCTGACTCCTTAGCATCATACGAAAGGTCTCAGCTAGATGAATAAAATGTTGCTGACAGTATGTATGTAACTTGAGTGGTTGCTGAGATATTGTAAGTTGTTTACAACATATTACAAGCATAATGGTTACTGTGCTTATTGTTACTTATAAAATTCAGTTTAAGACTTAAAACCTAAAGAATATTACCACTATAAAAATGGTTTGTGCTGAAGGGTTTGCCATTTATACTTCTTTCATAACCTCTATGATTCCAGAGATATGCATTTGATTGAAATGTGATGAGATTCATTTGATTCTGCTGAAAGGCTTAGGCTCTGTCCTTTGGAAGTTACAGTGCAACCTTCCTGAGCTCTGTTGGAGTGAATGAAGTATGTCACCCACAATTATACTTTCCTTGGGTAGAGTCACTGTAACAGTAATTCATAACAATACACTAAATTCCCATGCAGTACCAACATACTTGGGGTGGGGCGGGATACTTATAGGATCCTAGATAGCATACCAGTACCAAAGACTGTGTATTTCTAAGCTGTGTGCCATCTGTACTATTTAGGAAAGGTTCCAAAACATCCTGTGGAGAAACATTTCTAATTTATATTAATGATGTTAATGTTGTTTCAGCAGAAAGGCCTCTACGATTGCCTTGTAAAGGTTTATTACATTTATTTTCACAAAATGCATTGTAATTTGCCTCACATTTATTTACTGTTTGTTAACAGAATGACGTCTTCTTCGTCTTTATTGAAAGAAATAAGTAGTTAATTAGTCTTTCAGATTTCTGTGCCTGCCCTTCCCCAGTCTTTGTGAATATCCGTGAAATGTAAACAACACTCTTCATAATTCTGTTAATTTGGATAAAAGAAGTGGAAAATGGATGGAATGATTAAGAGTTCCTGCTGACACTGTGTTTTGGCATGAAACTGAAAAAGATTTAGCTATACTGTTGGAATATCAAAAACCAAATGAAAACGTCTTGTACATTACAGTGTGTAACTTTGAAACTGTTTTGAGAGTTATAAAAACATACATATTTTCCAAGAAACGTATTTTAGCCTACTGGATTCAGCAGGTTAAAAATGAGGTAAAGTCAAATTTTAAAATATAAAGTTTATGTTCTAAGTGGAAAAACATGCTTTTGGGGTTGTCTTTGATGCAACAATCCTTTAAGACAGGCCTTAACAGATGAGCTTGCTGAAACCTGAGGGAAGGTCGGTAAACAAGCAGAAAATGCAGATGCATACACCTTGACTGATGTATGTGCTAAAATATGATTATAGAATTAAATAACTTAAAATAATCCAGTAATTTCTGGATCCAAGCTGTATGACATAGTTTATGTAAGAAATCTTTAACAAATGTTGATAGAAGAGTTTCATACAGTAAATCTCTCAGTCTTTTTTTTTAATATAAAAACTTTAAATGTTGTAGAGAGATTAGCTAACCATCTACAGACTGGGGAACCAACGATTCTAACTCGCTGACATAATATTTACTGTTCTTTATCAACAGAAATACCCTGGACAAGACAATGAGCACCCCATCCAGAGGATCAAACATATTGGACCTAGTACTCACCAACATGGGATAGCGTTATGCCCCCCTCCCCCCAGCTGACAACCTCATTGGTGAAGTCGGACCACAAAGCTGTCTCCCTCAAAATAAAAATTAACCCATAAAACCCACCTAAACCTGTAACAGTTACAAACTTTTATAACGCAAACTACATCATATTAAATGACATTTTGTCAAAAATCATGGCTCCCTCAAACCCTGAGAATACCGCTACCTATACAGAATTATTTTCAGAAACCCTATGCAAACATTTAAATAGCTGCATTGAGGCTTTTGTTCCTGCTAGAAGTAATCCCAGATCTAACGCCAAAAAGAATTCCCACTGGTGGAATCCTTATCTTACAGGGTATATAAAAGAAAAAAGTCATGGCCAAAATCAGAAAGAGCAACTCTCTTAGAGACAAGAGCTGTCTGATTCAACAAGAAACCAAGAGGTCTAATAAAGTCCAGCAAGGCAAATTATGGGGTCAGGATAGCCTCTCAGGCTAAGGACAATCACCAGGACTTCTTCGGTTATGTCAGGAACCTTAAAGCTGACTCTCAGCAGTGTGCAGACCTGCTGGTAAATGGCACAAACTTCACTGACCGTGGTAACATGGTGAATCTACTGGTTGATAAATTTAGCTCTAATTTCACCCACCACTATCCCACGTGAAATTCCTTTTTATCATATCCCTGACTATCAACAGACAACAGGTCTTGGTGGCATTTGTGTAGGCCAAAACACTGCTTCATTGGGCCCCTGCAATAATCCTGGTTGCCTTCTCAATAGCGTAAAACATGACTGAGCATTCACTTTTCAACTACTGCTTCAAAACAGGTTACATGCCAGATGAATGCAGGGTCACAACAGCCACCCCTCTTCATATTGGTGAATCATCAACCAACCCTGGGAATTACACTCCCATCAGTCTGGCAAGTCTGATACGCAAAACCATGGAATGAATTATCATGGAAATGGTCAGCAAGGACAGCAGCAACCTACAGATACTGGATGCAACCCAGTTTGGCATTAAGGGAAGGACTTCTTCAGAAGGGTCACTAAGGCTGTAGATGAGTACAAATGGTGGATACCACCTACCTTTACCTGGCTAAGGCATTCAATACAGTAATCCACTCAAGTGTTGTTGATAAACTCTCAGAACTAGGCAAAAAGCATTATATAATTTGCTGGATTGCTGGCTGGCTCACAGATAGAACCCAAGAAGTCAGGACTAGTGAAACAACTTCTACCAGGAGACCGGCCACTAGCAGAGTACCCCAGGTCCCCATGTTGGGCCATCTCCTGTTTGTCATCTACTTCTCAAAAGTAAAGGCAAATGTCAAAGGCTATTGATTCACCAAGTTTGCAGCGTACAGTAAATTGGGAGATATCAAAGGTTTCCCACAAGACAACATCCTACAAGGGGTCTAACCCAAACAAATGACTGGTGCCACAGTCAGAGATTAAAAGTTGAGGTGAACTGATAAATTACGGTGGCTCCCACAGTGTTATGCATACATGTGGAAGAGAATATTAAAATTAGTGTCTTCCAAACATTGACATGCTGCATTTTTACCTAACAGCAGAGCTCAGCAGTTACAGACAGAGAGATAGACTGACTGTCTGCAGGCAAGGACAATTAATCCATATGAGAATACTTAAAATTAAGACTTAAAGAGAAAAAATGCATTATTTGGGAACTTGTGCAGCAAAGCTAATTATACCAGTGATAAAACACCCCTAAGAATTGACCTGATCATTAGGGATCTGTTAACATACCAACTTATAATATGAATCACAAACTGTTGTTAAACAAAAAGACAAAGGAAAAAAATCTTAACTCAATGCTGTTTATTGAAAATAGTAGAATAAGCGCTTTCATCTTTATCAAATGGAAGACTTCATCAGAATTCTGATGAAGTGCTCCATTTGATAAAGATGGTAGAGCTTATTCTACTCTTTTTAATAAATGTCATTAAGTTAAGATTTTTTTCCTTCAACCTGTTAACATATGTAGACAGTAATCTGGGATACAACCAGTACATAGTCAAGATAGTAAAAAAAAAAAAAATCATTATATGTCACCCAACTCATAAGTAATGGTATGGCATCCAGGTCCAGGGTAGTTATAGTACCACTCTACTCTGCCCTTATCAAACCCCATCATTGAGTACAATGCCCCTTTGGCATGTATCTAACCATGCCATTGCAAACGTTGGAATGCCCTCAAAGGTTTCTTGCCAAGGAAAATCCAGGGTATGAATACCTTGTTCTACATAGATCACCTTAAGGTTGTAAATCTGTATTCAGTCTCCTACAGGTTACTAAGAAGCAATCTATGCCTATCATTTCAAGCATCCTCAGATCAAGCTCTGATGGATCTCTTGCACATCTGAAAAACAAACAGCACCAGAAACACTAGATCCAAAAACTAGAATTTTGTCCACAACATAAGTAGAACAGGCTGGACAGACCAATATGTGTCTCAAAGGATCCCTGCTCTATGGAATAAGCTGCCCATCTACATGAAGCAGAGTTCAACCCTGACCCTATTCAAAGGAAACCTTGATCATGCCATGAAAAATTGCAGATTCATACTATGATCAGTCCCCTATATTGCTGATGCACAGAGGTCAACAGTAAGTAAATTACTTGCCAACTAATGTGCCCCCCCCATAACCTTTACCTTCCTCTTTACTAACATACTCTACCATATAGGTGTCCAAAGAACTCAGGGACAAAACTGGGTTGGGTTGTACAATTAGGCTTGCAAAGACTCTGATGGTCATTAGCCTAGTACAAATCTATGAACATAAAAGAAAAGCAAGCATTGCTAGGAATCCAAATGGTATCCTCTATGGTGATCAATTCAGAATTTTAAGATGGAGATACAAAATCTGTCCTTCTGTTTTGTTATTAAAGCTTTATGCATAGTTAATGACCAAGAAAGGAAATAACTAAGCTAAAAATACCATGACTGTTTGATAACAAGTCCAAAGGAACCAAGGCACGCACGTAGGACTGTTGGTGCACGGTCCAAACCATAAATCATCAAATGAAAGAGAGACCAGCACTCGACAGCAGCAGGATGAAAGATGTATTTATTTTAGGTTGCAAAAATCAACCTAACTAGATATGCACAAACCGGTTTCGGCTATTAAAGCCTTTTTCAATGTGACTTGTTACTAGTTCAAAAACATTTGATTACAAAAACACATATTGCATCCTGGTTCTACATTTATACCCACAACTTAAAGTGGTATCACCCTATTCAATTTTATATACAGGGTACTTATACAGTGTATTACATCGAAATTTGTTTAAACTGATTTTGCTTTTTATACATATTTAAACATATTTTTTAAAACATGTTTTTAAACATGTTTTTAAAGCATATTTATTAAACATATTATAAACCACAAACTGCTAACCTGCTGATAATGCCATTACTAATAAGGCTGCTATGAACTGTAGCCCTAAATGTTTACATATTTATATCATATTTTTAGGCAAAAAATCAGATAATATGCCTATATACAATATATATTTTTAAAGCATATTATTGGTTAACATAGTCATTTAATATATGTGGATTATAATGTTGGTATTAGAATGTTGACAAAAATCAGTTAATATGCATATATATATATATATATATATATATATATGTATAAAAATATGTATATATATATATATATATATATATATGTGTGTGTGTGTGTTTTGGCCTATTAATGGTTCTCATAATTTTATCTAATTTATGTGGAACTAGAATGATTGGATATTTACCTGCCTAATAATCATTGTTTAATGCTATGATGCCTATATCGTTGAGGCACCAATGGACTATGCCTCATGTACTTGATATTCATTTAGTCCTGGCTTAAAGAAAGCCCCAAGGGTGGTAATCCACTTGTTCTCCATGTTATTGAGTTTAATGTGCCACCCCATCTTGAAATTCCTGAGAAGTTGGATTTTATCTATTATGGTAAACCTGAATGATGCTCCTGTGTGTTGTTGAGTGTGTTTATATAGAGCATTGGTTATTCTTCTGTTTCTGATTGAACTCAGATGTTCACTAATCCTAATTCTGATGGGCCTAGAAGTCTGCCCGACATAGAAGGCAGAGCAAGTGCATTGTGCCAAGTATATCACCCAATCTGAACTACAATTTCCAAAAGTTTTTTATGTTAAATACCTTTGGTGTATTCTTGCTGGTGAATTCTTTGGTTTTCCAAATATATTGGCATGAACTATAATGTCCACAGGGGTAACAACCAACTAAAGCATCACCAAATAGTGTAGTTTGTTGTTTAATACCTGGTGTGAACCTTTTATAGTGTGTTAACTGGGACTGAATTGTGCGTCCCCTGCGATAAGAAAAACCGCAGGTTTCGGGAAGGATATTATTAAGAAATGAATTTGACTGTAATATATCCCAATGTTTGTTAACAATTTGTCTGAACCAGGATGTGTTATTGCCATACGTAGTAACTAATCTGATAGGTTGCCTACCCTGCTTGGGAACTTCTTTTGATCTATTATATTTAAGAAGATCGTGTCTGCCCTTGGTTTGTAACTGTTTGACAGTTTTGTTTAAATGATTGAAATTGTATCCTCTGTCCACAAATGTGTTTGTTAATTCTTGTGTTTGACTGGAATATTCTGTTGTAGTTGAACAGATCCTTTTCAGACGCAGATATTGTGATTTGGGGATGTTATTAATAATGTGGCGGGGATGAGAACTGCTGGCATGGAGATTGGTGTTATATTGTGGAAATTTTCTGTGTATTGTTGTTGCTAAAGTGTGATCCGGTAATCTTTTGATGGCCACATCCAAAAACACCATCTCATTATATCCAATGTTGACTGTGAATTGTATGTCAAATGGGTTATTGTTGAGATAATCCACAAATTTGAATAGTACTTCCTTACTACCCCGCCACACCAACCAACAATCATCCAAATACCTGCGCCATATGTCCATGCATTCCATATAAATATTCCGCTGAGCATCATATATGAAGGAAACTACAAGACAAAAAGGTTGTTGCTCTGCCAAATCCAGCTAAACGTAACAAAAATCCAAAGGTACACAACAGCCAACTCTGTATTTAACCTAATGTCCCCCCCTCTGTGAGTCAGATACAGATTCAATATAACCCTGAATGTAAATCCATGTGAGGGATGTTTTTTCAAATGCCTATACAATGCGTTACCTTCATTTTTATTTCTGATATTGGACAAATGTTGAAGAACCCTTTCTTTCAACATCTGATTGGTTTTCCCGACATAATAGCTCGGACACGAGCTGCACTCAGCTATATAAACAACATCAGTGGTCTTACAGGTTGCTCTCCCCTTGAAAATGTACAATTTGTTATTATTAGGGTGGCAAAACTCTACCCCTTTCTTAATAAAGGCACAAGCCTTACAACACCCACAAGCAACAGTCCCTGTTCTCCCCTTAATATACCTTCTGGCTGGAGCCCTCTCTTCCTTACATAGAACATCTTTTAAGTTCTTATTCCTTTTGTATACAAAGCGAGGTTGGGTACCTACCATATCTCTAAGGGATTCATCACTAGTTATAATATTCCAGTTTTTCCGTATAATGTTGCATACCCCTCTAGTGTCACTCCCATAAGTCAGTGTTACCTTACGGGTATTGGACCTAGCGTCCCTGGCCACCTGGTTTTGCCACCCTAATAATAATAAATACAGAGTTGGCTGAGACTAAATGGATCCTGGAATTGACAGCACACAGGGATCCAGGGTTAAACGATGTAGTTCCGCTTAAACCTGTACTCAGTAAAAGGCGGGTATTTTACTAGTCAGTGATTGGATAGTTTGTATTTTAAAAATAGTAACATGATGTAATGATTTTATCTGATGAAGGGTAACAACCCGAAAGCGCTCATCGCATATTGTTCTTGGTTTTACGGAATAAACTGTTTTATACAACAAGCAGCATCCAGCTACGTTTTTATTTGTGCATCATATATGAAGGTTAGTTCATAATACCCCATAAATAAATCTGCATAAATTGGATGTCTTTTTCGTTTGATGATTTATGGTTTGGACCGTGCACCAACAGTCCTACGTGCGTGCCTTGGTTCCTTTGGATTTGGATTGCTGCTTTCACGCTGGGGACGCTTGGTAGCAGGACTACACCTTTCTCTTGGTTCTATGGTTCGGTGTGTTATTTTCACAGTGATCTGGACATTCGTTAATGGACATTGAGGTATTTTCAACATAGTCGGGGTACTTAAACGTAATGTTGAGTTACATCGCCAGGCAAGTGGTTGAGTTATTATCATTTTTGGATGACACGAAGTGAACAAGGGCGTTGGGCCTACTTGAAAGATCCATTTTGTGACTGGGGCTGACTATCATGAATATTGTGTTTTGTGCGTAAGGCTGGATTTATTTTCTGATTGGATTTATACTAATGACTGCCTTTTTCATTTACTGTTTTTTCGTCCATTGGCTTCCTAGTGACAATAACTAAATTCAGTGGAAAATTTGCGTGGATACAACAAACACCTTATTCTTATGGGCGCTCGTTGAACTATATATAAAACATACAACTTTTGGTCCTTTTTCATTAACGAACAAGGTTTTTGTGCAACGACATCAAAAATAGCAAGGGGCCAATATGAATGACTGGCAAATGTCAATACATTGTCATATTATTTCTCAATTTATCAATGTTGGATTACTAATGTTTTGCTAAACTAAATTTATATTAATAATATGTAATGGTGACTACTTGGTATGTTGGTTTTAACTCAATAATGTCAACAACGCGTTTTCATATGGGCGATGAATGTTTCTATTTAGAGAGTGGGTATGCATTAATAGATGGTTATACCTTTAATTGTTAAACGTTTTGGTTTAAAAAATCTGATACAGGTAGCTAACAGACGAGGTTAAACAGGCACAATAGTGGATGGCCCACATTATATATTTAATAAGCGGCAATACATGCGTTGTTTCTTAATAATTGAACGTTTTTTTAGATCAGGTATGAATGGTTTGATCTTGAAAGTGGACCACATATTAATATGGGCTGATACTTTATTCTTAAATGTTTTGGTTTGCTCATAAAAACTGGCATAAGTATTTAACTCATAAGGGGTAACAGTCAGAATTGGTACATATTTTATAACTAGAACATAAGTACAGTCTTTCAATTTTTGAATCACAAGTTGATGGGCAAGTTTTTGCATTTCCTAATAATTTTTTCAAAGGGTAAAACCTAGATAGGGACTTATTTGGATAATAATTGGTTATTGTCAACAACCAGATTGCAGTCCATATAATTGGAGTACTTGTCCTTTAAACTTTACAATTTGGTGATTTTGTACCCCTATCTAGGCCAGACACTTGGACATTGGCCCATGCTCTAGGATTATAAAAGAGGGCATATAGATACATCAGAACAAGTCTACGGTTTTGTGTACTAATATTAGGTACAACCTTGTTCCAGTATAATAAACTCAATCTAGGAATAATTTGAACACAGAGTTCCTAACCAGGTGCATATACTAATGTGAGCAATTTTTTGTACTCATTAAGATTTAAAAATTGGAGTTTGAATTTTCCACTTTCTAAATACTGACTTCAATATAATAATTGATGAATGCATGGATGTCATGGTGTACACATAACAAGTTGGTGTCAACTTTAACTTTATAGTCATAAGGATTATAATTTCAAACTTGATAAAAAAATAATTGATTTAAACAATTGGTCTATCACATATATTTTTTCTGAGGGTATTAAACCAATGATTGTTTAGAGGCACATATACATATAAGCCTACTGGTTCAGCATTAACAACATAATCAACCAAATTGATTTGGGCAACATTATATTAAGACATTTTAGATAACTTTTATTATCCATATTAAAATATAGCATAAACAGGGCTACACTGTCATTAGTCTGACCAGGTGTAACATTGGTCTCTGGGTTTCAATATATTTTGAGTGAATAAAGGCCTTTTTCTTACTGAATAACTGACAAGCTAACCCTAATATATAGGGGTATTAGCTAGTGTGACCTTTTCACATAAAAAAACTTCATAAAAAACTTCATGAAATACCCTTACAGTGGCAGAAATCATAAGTACTTTTGGACATACCGATTATTTTTCAGTTCCACTGATTGTAAGGGCATTAATAAAGATGAACAAAAGCAGAGTGCAAACAGCTCGAAAGAACCTTCGATTCTTCTGATTTTAAAAAAACAGTTTTAATGACAAAAAACGAACTTCAACGAACTTCTACATAAAAGCTATTAATCCACAACCATAGTATGCGTTTTCGTCCAGCATAATAGACTTCATCAGACAAATGACAATACTTAATTGGGCATTTAAATATCAACCTGAAGCAAACATTGACCAATAAAACATTAAATACATCCTTCAAATGTGCAAATCAAACAGTCCTACCTCATAAATAATTAAGTAGTTAATGCATTTCCACTGTGTTAATCTATTACTATTAAAATAAAATAAAATCCTTACACCTCAAATGTAATACTTAATATATAACACAAATCTTAATAAATAGATAAAATGTATTAAATATATCCTGAATAAATTAATAAATACTTTAAATATTATATGAAAAATGTGAGCTTAAAATGTGCAAATATATATGTTAACTAAAAACAATACAATACAATACAAGCGCCATCTGGTGTTGAAAACCACTTACTACACTCAAATTTTATTAGCTTTTATTTTTAACAAGGATACTATACTTAAAAAATCATTTAAGCCAGGTTTTTTACCTGCTTCTAAGTGTATTTGCCACCACAACTCCTTACTTTCCAAAATCTCTTCCCAATTACCACCCCTAGCATCCTGTTTGACCTGTTGGAGGACAAAAAAATGAAATCTGCAACCCACACAATTTCTACTATGTTTAAACAAAGCATTTGTCTCTTTCTCCTTTAAAATATCATAAGAATGTTCATATATTCTTTTCTTTAGTTCTCTTTCTGTTTTTCCTACATAGTAGGAGGGACATTTATTACAGGTAGCCAGATACACCACTCCTTTGGTATCACAATTGTAAAAGCCTTTACTTTTAATTAATAATTTTTTACTTTCTAAAAAAATTTCACTTTTATTACTAATGTAGGTGCACTGTTTGCACCTACCACATCTAAAAGTTCCTACTTTTTTATTAATGTTAATCTGAAATGTATTCTTTTTCCTTTTCTCTAACATATTCTTTAAACTTCTAGAATTCCTATAAACTACCTTTGGTTTAATATTATTAATTTCTTCAATGTCCGTAAGGGCTACAAATTTATCCCATTCTTTTTGTAGTGTATCTCTAACTTTAAAATTATACATATTGTATTCCACTATCAACTTTCTTTGGGATTTTTCCTCTATACTCATAATCTTGTTCTGTCCCTCTTTAACTGTCAAAAATTCATGTACTCCTATAATTGGTTTAAATCTATCACCCCTACCCTCTTCTACTTCTCTTCTAATGTCAGACACAAACTCCCTTGGATACCCCCTTTCCATATACATCTTTTGCAATTTGTTACATTCCTTTACAAAATCATCATTTTGGCTGGTCATTCTCGATCCCCTCACAAACTGACCCATTAATAAAGATAAAACAACTTTTGAAGTGGGTAAGAACATCCTTACGGTGGTTATTAAGATAGGACATCCTATTTAAATTGCCCTGTCGGGCATAATTCCACCTATTGTAAGGAAACTTATACAAAATAAGCCAATCATAGGTTATATTGTGGACATTTTTGGGCACAAGTTATGCATATATTGTGACTCTTTGACCCATGATTACAGAAAATTGGCATAAAGTTTATATGACATAGTCTGGTTGGATTAATTAACAGTATACCTACATTGTTTTGCTACACAAATATAATTTTTGGTTTTCCAACACATAAGGGAGATATATATATATATATATATATATATATATATATATATATATATATACACACATATATATTTTTTTGCAAATAAACAACAGGATAGTCTATATCCTGATCCCTAATATGGATTTAAATGATATCCTTAAAGGCCTATCGGCAGATAAAGATAACCTAGAAGTTTTTGGACTCAATACAAGTCAGGTTTCCACGACTGATATTACAATTAATCTTAAAGAAAAATGTGGGAGTGTTTTTTCAAAGTTACAAAGACAAATGAAAGCCCTCAGAACAAATGTATGGCATTTAAAGCTGTTTAAAGCATACAAAATTAAAGACATAACACCAAGAGGACTCCATATCAAGCTGCAACCTTTAGTTGCAAATATTGACAACGAATTAAGGCAAGATTGGGCTATGGCCCAACATCAGGCATCCATGTTATTTGTTGAAAGTCTTTCTAAATATTACGAAAGAAACATTGAAACCCTTACCACAGAATTACAAACAACCTGTTTAGAAGCTGAAACTTTTTCTGATACTGATTATTATCAGGACCAGTTATCCCAACTAGCTAAGGAACTAAACAACATAGAAGCAGATCTTAAGAAAAGAAAAATACATAAATTCAACAGAGATTTAGGGGATTATGAAAAAGGAATACCCTTTGTGACTTCAAAGAACGTGAGGTTCAGTGAGGGCACACACAAACCACCCAGGGGTAGAAAAAGACCTAGACCCATTTTAAAAAAACATGACAGCAGAACCGATTTCACTTCTGACGAGGATTTTTCATCTACTACAGAAGGTGATGTTTCTTCCAACCAGGCGTCCCCAGTTGCCAAAAGAAAGCAATCTATCCCTTTAGGGGCAACAAACGCAGGGCAGGGAGGAAGCACAAGCACAAGTGCAGAAATGGGTACAACCAATCTACAAACACTTTTGAAAAAAATAACGACACAGTAAACAATGTACTGAATATTTCATCAGTGGTACTTACAGAAACTCAATACAAGGTGTTAAATAAAGGCCTGAATTTTGTACCCACTACACCGGTGTCTGAACATTTATTAGTTGATGACATTAATAATTTTTGTAGAACACTTAATTTAAAGTTATTTTTTTCAGATCAAACTAACTCTCAAAGATCTATTGGTTTCAGGTTTGGAAAAAATACATTTATACCTCCAATGGACAAACATGTGTCTATATTCAAGGAGTGTGTTTTGAAAGATTTACATTTTTCCAAAGATACGGATAGTTGTCGTAACAATCTTAATCAACAAGAACGTGAGGCTCTTAAGCACTTACAACAAAACAGAAATATTGTGATTACATCTGCAGATAAAGGTGGAGGTATTGTGGTTATGGACCACTCAAAATATAAGGCAGAGGCACTGAAACAGTTATCCCAAACTCAGTTCTATATAAAGATGGTAGTGGATCCAACTCCCAATTTTAAAACAGATATAGATTCATTTATAGATTTAGCTGTGGAAGAAGATATCATCACCTCCCAAGTGGCCAACCAATTAAAAGTTTCAGAACCAATGCCACAATACCTTTACTTAATACCTAAGACACATAAAGATCTAATGAATCCACCAGGTAGACCCATAGTGTCAGGTCGTGGATCTCTTACTGAACCTCTATCTGCTTTTCTGACTGAATATTTAAAACCATTATTGCCAATGGTTAGATCACGTATCCAAGATACAACAAAATTTTTGAATATTATTGAAGATTCCCAACTGGACGAGGACTGGCTACTATGTACATTAGACATAACATCTTTATATACAAGTATTCCACATCAAGCTGGCATTTTGGCAGTTACACATTGGTTAAAAGAATCAAATCTATGCTCAACAGGATTTAATAACTTTTTGATCAAGCTAACTGAATTTGTATTGCAGAAAAACATCTTCTATTTTGAAGGCAACCCCTTTTGGCAAATCAAAGGGACAGCTATGGGGGCATCTTTTGCCCCAATTTATGCAGATTTATTTATGGGGTATTATGAACTAACCTTCATATATGATGCTCAGCGGAATATTTATATGGAATACATGGACATATGGCGCAGGTATTTGGATGATTGTTGGTTGGTGTGGCGGGGTAGTAAGGAAGTACTATTCAAATTTGTGGATTATCTCAACAATAACCCATTTGACATACAATTCACGGTCAACATTGGATATAATGAGATGGTGTTTTTGGATGTGGCCATCAAAAGATTACCGGATCACACTTTAGCAACAACAACACACAGAAAATTTCCACAATATAACACCAATCTCCATGCCAGCAGTTCTCATCCCCACCACATTATTAATAACATCCCCAAATCACAATATCTGCGTCTGAAAAGGATCTGTTCAACTACAACAGAATATTCCAGTCAAACACAAGAATTAACAAACAGATTTGTGGACAGAGGTTACAATTTCAATCATTTAAACAAAACTGTCAAACAGTTACAAACCAAGGGCAGACACGATCTTCTTAAATATAATAGATCAAAAGAAGTTCCCAAGCAGGGTAGGCAACCTATCAGATTAGTTACTACGTATGGCAATAACACATCCTGGTTCAGACAAATTGTTAACAAACATTGGGATATATTACAGTCAAATTCATTTCTTAATAATATCCTTCCCGAAACCTGCGTTTTTTCTTATCGAGGGACGCACAATTCAGTCCCAGTTAACACACTATAAAAGGTTCACACCAGGTATTAAACAACAAACTACACTATTTGGTGATGCTTTAGTTGGTTGTTACCCCTGTGGACATTATAGTTCATGCCAATATATTTGGAAAACCAAAGAATTCACCAGCAAGAATACACCAAAGGTATTTAACATAAAAAACTTTTGGAAATTGTAGTTCAGATTGGGTGATATACTTGGCACAATGCACTTGCTCTGCCTTCTATGTCGGGCAGACTTCTAGGCCCATCAGAATTAGGATTAGTGAACATCTGAGTTCAATCAGAAACAGAAGAATAACCAATGCTCTATATAAACACATTCAACAACACACAGGAGCATCATTCAGGTTTACCATAATAGATAAAATCCAACTTCACAGGAATTTCAAGATGGGGTGGCACACTAAACTCAATAACATGGAGAACAAGTGGATTACCACCCTTGGGGCTTTCTTTAAGCCAGGACTAAATGAATATCAAGTACATGAGGCATAGTCCATTGGTGCCTCAACGATATAGGCATCATAGCATTAAACAATGATTATTAGGCAGGTAAATATCCAATCATTCTAATTCCACATAAATTAGATAAAATTATGAGAACCATTAATAGGCCAAAACACACACACACACACACACACATATATATATATATATATATACATATATATATATATACATATTTTTATACATAGGTTCATAGATTTATAGGTTCATAGATTAGTACTAAGCTAACTGCCCTTGTGAGCCATTCTAAGCCTAGTCAATTATCCCTTGTGAGACTCAAACCCTGCACCTTGTGTTTGTAAGGCAAACACCTTAACCATTAGGCCACCCTCCCAACCTATATATATATGCATATTAACTGATTTTTGTCAACATTCTAATACCAACATTATAATCCACATATATTAAATGACTATGTTAACCAATAATATGCTTTAAAAATATATATTGTATATAGGCATATTATCTGATTTTTTGCCTAAAAATATGATATAAATATGTAAACATTTAGGGCTACAGTTCATAGCAGCCTTATTAGTAATGGCATTATCAGCAGGTTAGCAGTTTGTGGTTTATAATATGTTTAATAAATATGCTTTAAAAACATGTTTAAAAACATGTTTTAAAAAATATGTTTAAATATGTATAAAAAGCAAAATCAGTTTAAACAAATTTCGATGTAATACACTGTATAAGTACCCTGTATATAAAATTGAATAGGGTGATACCACTTTAAGTTGTGGGTATAAATGTAGAACCAGGATGCAATATGTGTTTTTGTAATCAAATGTTTTTGAACTAGTAACAAGTCACATTGAAAAAGGCTTTAACAGCCGAAACCGGTTTGTGCATATCTAGTTAGGTTGATTTTTGCAACCTAAAATAAATATATCTTTTATCCTGCTGCTGTCGAGTGCTGGTCTCTTTTTCGTTTGATGTTTGATAACAAGAACTAATCAGGATGACATTTGCTTTCCTTTGTTTTGTTTTGAGAAGTAGTTTCTGAATCAGAGGTTATGGATCTATACATGCATTAAGGTTCGGATCAATTTGAGGGGTAAAATATCTGTTTTATATACTGTACCGTGAAGAATGAGAACAAAATGTCTTCACATGACTACTGTACAGTATGACAAAAAGATCACTCTCTGGGAGTCCTAACATCTGGACAATTGCCTGGAAGATGCATGAATCCATGTTACACTTGTGATATAATAACATTTTCTGTTTGGAGTATTTTTCAAATGACTCAGTAGACACGTAAATGAATTGCTAAAGAAAGCAAGTTAAACTGAGCAGCTGTTTACCAAATTGCTGACTACCACTTTGAACACATTGTTCCTCCCTGTGTATACACATAACTGAAGAACTGACTTGTCCCTACCTTGTAAATGTTAGGAGAAAAATTGGTCCTGAAATGCTCTTAAAAGTCTTATGTACTACATTTAATGCTTTTAAACTGAAGTGATGCATTGCTTCTTGCTGAGACAAGCTGCCTTGTACTGACAAATTGTTGAAGTGAGCAACTCAGTCATAATTTCATATAGAAGAAGCTTGTGTATCTGTCTCATATAAAAATATGAAATACATTTTATGTGGTATATCATGGTGTGAAGAAACTGAAAACACTGCCATCTGTGTTAGCATGTCTGGCAGGAGATTTGTGCATCTTCTTAGATTAACTTGTATTGCATGCCATCATATCTAATTGTGAAAATGTGTATATGTTTTAAAATGTTGAGCATTTTCCTGTTTAAATAGAATGTTTAAAGAATCTGTCACTGTCTTGATACATTTCTAACTGTGCATGTTTGAGAGAGCCTTTCTAAAGTACAAACTGTGGAGAATCAGCTGAGCAGTGAGTGATGGCAATTGAATGTTCCTGGTTGCTAGGATATGATTTAAACAACTGATTGACAGAAAAAGAATCTTTTTTACAGCTGACTGTCATATTTTGAAATTAGACAGTTGAGACTGAGAAGCTGTGCAGTTTGTCAAGTACTGAGCAATCAGTGAACACTAAGAAAACAGAACTCACCAAGAAAACTGTAAGCTTGCCCTGGCCTTGAATTATATCTCAGGGTACATCATGGACAGAATTCTTTAGTTAAATCAGGAAAGTTTAGTTATTAAGATAGAGTTTTTCTTCAATAATGAACTCCTATCCTGCACTTTGATTTTTACATTTCTGGTGACTGAATTCTAGTGTTTATTGACAGCTATTGATTTACAATCTTGTAATCATTTTTTACTTATTATTAAATGTTTTTTGTTACTTTACATTGTGGTTGGAAACCAGTGTTTTTTAAGACATTAAAGAGGGCTTCTACCTGTTTGATACTTCCCATGTCACCTCGTGGCCTGGCTGTTCTGGTCATAGCTATCATTTATTTTGATAATTATTTTTCATAATTGGACACCCCATCAGAAGGGCAAGAAGACACTCTAATTGGTAGCAGTGTTGCTGTATTATTTTGGGAAAGAGACATAGACGTAAATCTGTGTCAGGATTTCCCAGAAGTGTTTGGATGTGTGAGACTGAAATTTACTTTGAATGTGAGTGTATCAAAGGTCTTAAACTGGGTCACTTTGCTCCAAAGTGTGTAGTAAGAAAATTCATTTGGGTGGACAGAGGTATATAGTCCAGTCCCAGAAAATAGAGAGTGTTCCTTTTGTGCTCTTAAGGGAAAATTGTGAAATATTACTTCTGTTTAAGTGACAGTCTCATACTGGAGTCAGTAGTGAGGATTGAAGCTCCTTGGTTACTGACCCAGTATAGTAAGGGATGTCATTTAATTGGTGGCAGTCCAGTGGGATATAGCTAGACATCACACATGGTATAACTTTATGCATTTATTCTTTTTAAAAATGGTATTGATTTTTGCAAATTGCTTCATTAGCTTATTGTCTGACTACTGATCAGTTGATTCATTTGATTTTTATATATAATTGGATAGTGTGTTTTTTTTTAATTGATTTTCTGAAGAAGTCCCACTGTCTGTGTTTTCTGTGGGAGCAAAAGCATTTTGGCTTAGCTACAGACAATTTGTCACTGCTAATATATGTATTGTTTCCTTAATATTGGGTTCCAGTAGTTTGCTACATATTTTTCCTTCGCATTGGTGCAACTCTGTTTGTTGAAGTCAAGTTTCTTAAGCACCTATGCCTGTTGTTGATTTTCTTTGAGGATTTTTCCATGTAAGTTTTACATACATATTTTTATACCCAAAGTAGACTGTACATAGTTTTTCCACAGGTAACCAGCAATTGTTGGACCTGTGATGGGAAATAGAGAGGTACTTGTGAACATGTTTTTGGGAATGCAATGAGTTGGGAGGTTTTAAAAATTCCCCTACATGATACTTTGTCATCAATTTTTGGGGAGCAAATTCTTGTAACTAAGGAAATAATTCTTTTGAGCTGAGAAATGGAAACTGAACTCATAGACATTGTAAGGTCCTGCTAAGTTTAATCCTGTTGCTGCCAAAAAACAACTGCTAGAAAATGGAAATTAAAAACTAAACCAACCACAAAATAATAATTTGGAAGTTGTAAAGGAGGTAAAAGAGATAGGGATCTATGTAATATTAAACTGAATAATTGTTAAAAAAAGAAACTATATGCACATAATGCATGAAAAGAAAAAAAATTGTAATGGCTTGTTTTCTTTTTTAAAACTGTATGTGTACCCATGTCAGTGTGTAATATTTGAAGTTAATAAAGGTGTTAAATAAAAAAGTAAAGGTGTCATAAAAATATTAGCCTTACCTGGTACTAAGGAGAGTGAGGAGAATTTTAGCACTTTAGGAATATGAATGGGCATTCCTGTGCATGGAATTCCTTTTTAAAAAAATTCCCTCTTCAGTAACAGCATCAACTTTACACTTAACTCTTTGACAGCCTTTTTTAACAAGTATTCCCTGTCAGTTTTTTAACAGTTATCCCGTCAGCTTTATTTAACTTCTTTTTATCATGTTTACAGCTTGAGGTTTTCAATAAACAAAAGAGGACAGATAACATAACACGTCTTAAAATATACAGTAAAGAATAAAATGTCTAAAAAAGTATGGTAAAACGATTGGCAACCAAATTCTGAGGTTTAGTAAGAGTTTATTTGAAAATATCCAATGAAAAATACTACAAACAGAATATGGGTGAGCCATTACACATCTGAAATAATGTGAATATTGATACAAGATATGAAATACGAAGTACTGAGGAGAACTGATGAAGCTGACTTGCACAGCAGATGTTAAGGAAATGCCTCAGAGGCTAAGAATGATTCCACAGAATGCCGACATGGGACCATCATAAGCCTTCATTCAGATGTAAAGGAATGATACTGACACAACTGATGCCAACATATTCTGAGAGTATTCATACAGCTCAGATATTACATAAAACATCCAAAATCTAAACAGGGTCAGCTGTGATGGTTGGAAATGGTAAACGAGTTTCATCTGGTTAAGAGCTAAAAATAAAAAGAACTAGCTGTGGACAATAAAAAATGATGATACCAGGGATACATTAAGTCTCTTATTACTGTCTTCCTTAGAATGCTAGATTCTCTCAAAGACAGAAGTGGACTATTCAAGTATCACCTGTAGGTAAAAAGATGTTATTGTCCCTCTGTACTCTGAAACACAGAATGGACACTTTGCATCATCCAATCTTTGTGCAAACACAAGAAATATCATTCAGCAACAGGCAAATTGTAGTATTAAGTGAATTCTATTGCTGAGCTCATCTAAGAGTAGTACGAAGAAACAGCACACAATGTAATGTGACTAATCTTGTTGAGTACTCTGATTTGATAAATCAATGTCCTCCTTCACATATTCCCATTTTGCAATGGGTCTGGGTGTCACATCAACTGTTCCCACCTATCTCACTTCAGTGCCACTCTTCTGTATTTTGTTTATACAATGTCTACTCTCAAAATATTCCTCTATTCCTGGATTCAATCCCATGCATACAGCACATCAGGCAACGAGCTGCCTTTAGCACTCATTTCTGTAGCAGGTATGGGTTTTACTGGATCAGGTTGCTAGCCTGAGGCCCACCCCTCCTCAGAGGGTGCACCACACACTCGTAAGCACACAGTCACACTAAGGGCCAATTTAGAGTGTCCAATCCACCTACTGCATGTCTTTGGAATGTAGAAGGAAACGGGAGCACCTGGAGGAAACCCACACGAACACAGGTGGGACATGCAGACTCCACACAGAAGGCAGCGCAGCCGAGAATTGAAATGGAGAACCTCTTGCTGTGAGGTGACAACTCTAACCTCTACATCACCGTGCTGTCCATTCCTCTATTAGTGGGTCTAAAAACAAATTATAGTGGCTGTGCACTTACGAAGTCTTCTGATTATAAGTTATGAATGGTGGCTTTTTTATCTGATGCCAAATTCCATTGTGAACTTTCTACAAATAAAATGGTAGCAGCATTTTAGACTACTGATTTTGATACATAGATGCAGACTGACAATATGTTAATTAGACAAGAAATAGACTTTTTAAAAGTGCCCAGCCTATGTACATCTGTTGTACTTCACATTCCAAGAATTCACAAAACGATCAGAAATCTGCATTTATTGGTGCCACCAGAGGTCCTAAGACTCAAACCTTAGACACTCTTTGTGGAATGTAAGTTTTAAAAGTTATTAAAATACACTTAAGTATTTTATTTTACATGATAATGACCTGATATATAAAATTAAAGATTTCAAAATAGGCAAGGAAGACACACTTATAACAGCAGATACCCTCAAATTGCATACAGTTATACCACATGATTTAGGGTTTTACTGTGTCAAAAATTATAGGATGACAGGATCATAGGAACTATAAGGCAAGTAACCCTTAAGACCATGTTCAACTTGACAAATACTATACTCCTCCCATGTCCAGGAGGGCAAAATATGTCAGGCTAGGGAGGAACATGGGGGGCAGCTATCCAATCATAAAGGTTAGCCTTGAAGGAGGTAAGGGTGTCACTCTGTTTAACATGCATGGACAATTTCTTCTAGAGTTGGGGAAACCATTTGGGTACTTAATTCTTACCTCAGATGTGTTTTTCCTTTATGTTTGTTGTGATTCATATCCTTGATTCAGGTGTTTGTGTAACTGATCTGTGAAGGTACAAGAGACCCAATTAGGGTGAGGTGTTTAATAGCAGAAAATGCCAGGTATAGATTTCCACATAGTTCCCCACAGGAGACAAAAGTATAGGAATAAGGCTTCTAGTCTGTTTTAGATGAGCTAAGACTTTTTTGGCCAATGATCTTTTTATACTGTTTGACCAGATACATGTTGAAAGGGATATTGTTCTAAAATATTTTTCAAATTAGGGTGGAGTACAGAGGGACAATAACATCTTTTTACCTACAGGTGATGTCCTTTAAAATCATGTGAGCTAACTGGAAGGATTTCCTACCTAGTGTTGCAATAAGCTGTTCAAAGGTGAAAGAACTGTCACCCTAGGTTCTGAGAACACGAGTATCTACTGATGTACAGTTAAAATAATGGCTATGGTGTAAGTTGCAAATGTGGATTACTTCCCACTGATTACAATGCTGTGCTACTTTGCATGTAGATTGACCCCTTTCTCTGTACAACAATGGTTTCTAAGGAATACTTTTTGATGAAGTGCTTCAGAATCAGTGAGGGTGGATGAGCAATAACACTCAGCTTGCAATCATCAGTTAATCTTCTGAACTGTAGGTCAGGGTTTGTGGTGTGGAGTTTGGAAAAATGTACACCAGAAAAGGTGGGTCCAAATATTGAGCCTTGTCATAATCAACTATCTACTTTTTTTTACTTTCTCAAGCAGCAACTACCATCTTAATTATGTTAGTTATATCCTTTAGTCAGTCTACAGTCCCTCTTACAACATCAGTGTGTATCTTTAGTTCTTTAAGCTTGTTTAGAATGCCAGCATAGGATACCGAATCAAAGATCTTGGTTCGATCCAGATAGGCTGAGTGGAATGAGTATCTGCTGTCCAATACCTCTGTAACCCTCGCAAAGATATTTACCAACATGAGTAGACATGATGTGCCCTTGACACAACCAAACTGCTGTGGATCAAACTGTATGAGATGTTTAATACTGCAGTTTAAGAGATAAAATGTGATACATTCCCTGGCCTTGCAAATTATAGCAGTTAAGATGATTGGCTTTTAATTCCCAGAGTCTGTGGTAGGGCCCCCAGTGTGCAGAGCACCATTAAAGCTATTTGTAAACCTTATGTTCATTACTCCGTGATTAGGCTTTAGTTAAACAAGTGCAGGAAGACTGTTTCAAGAGTACAGTTACCACTGTGTTTGCAAGTATGTCACCTATGTCTTTTTTTAGTTTTGAAAAAAACTTTATTAACTTAACACTTAAGACATAGGCAAACATCCACTGGCAGAAAAGAAAACAAACCATATTAACATTATTTCCATGTGCACACATTATACCTCACATATCTTTTCTTTTCTTGTATCTATTATCAGTCCAACATTGCATAAATTACTGAATTTCTGCCTTTCCATAAATCTCACTCCTCCTGAACATTATTCTGCATGTAGAGTTCCTACAATTTTCTTTTATTTCTTTTTCTTTACTACTTCCCTTTTCTAAATATCCCTCTTCCCATTCTTTTATCTATTTTATGATATTCAATACTTCAAATACAGTTGGTTTAAATTTTGATTTCCATTTTCTAGTAACTGCTTTTTTGGCAGCCAACAGAATTAAACTCATTAAGGCTTTACTATATCTAGGCAATTCAGATTCTGTGTCTCAGCGTAAAACAACTACTTCGTTAGTTACAGACATTTGCTCAACCAGTGTTTCAGAAAGAGTTATCTGTAGGGAATTTTTTAAATCTGCCAACTCATTACACTCCCAAAATATATGTTCCCAGTAGCATCTTTCTTCCCCAATCACATCTCCAACATTTATCTGCCCGAGGATAAACTCTTTGAAGTCAGCTTGGGGTATGAAAATACCTATGCAAAAACTTCCAAGGCAAGATCCTAAACCCTCTGGACTTTGTTGTACATTTGGGAACCATACATACGTTCTCCCATTGTTGTTCTGTAAATTGCTTTTCCAGTCTCTCTTCACAAACTTTTCTAACCTCCTCTAATCGATTCTAATAGTTATTAACCAATAGTTTACATGCCCTCTCAATTATCCACTGTTTTAACAGTAGCATCTGTTCTAGATTCAACAAAACCTCTACCAGAGCAGTTCTTTCACTTAAGATTCCCTTATCCCTTTCTCTTTGCATACACTCTGATATCAATCACTGGTAGGGAAGGCGATCTCCACCCTGCAGTCCAAATGTCTTCTTTGCCTCAACCCATTCCATTACCTTTCCCTGTCTAGTTATTTGCTCCCAATACCTTGAATACTCTGACAGTTTTCTCCAGGAAATTCCAGCCCCATCTTGCCAATTTTCTATAACCCTACTTCCAGTCATTCCTATGGGCAAAATCTCCTTTCTCCAGTCTCGTGTTAGTTTACATTTCAGAATACTTTCTGCTGCTTCATGTATATAATATACTGCTTGGTTGTTATTTTTCTTAAGGATTTGCATCCAAAATACCACTTTCTCTTTATTTCTTGAACTTTCTACTGTCTCATCATCATCACTTTCCATTTTGAATTATAACCTTCTGCTTGTGTTATGCAAATGAGCCTTAACTGTGTATCTCTAAAATATCCCTTCAAATCACTTAATCCTAAACCACCTTGTTCTATTAGAAGGATCAACATATTCCACATAAGTCTTGCCCTCCTTCTCAGATAAATTCCTTCAACTCTTTATTAATTATCCACAACTTCTCATCTCATTGATATAAATATGCTTGAAATGTATATAAAACTAAGGTGACTAATATTTTCACCACTTGTATCTTACTATCAGTATCCATAAACAATAGCTTCCAGTTTCTCAATGTTTGTATTATCTTTTGTTTAGTCCCTTTCCACATATCTTTAGCTGCCATAACAAAAGCCTTTTTAAAACATACTCATAAGTACTCTGCACTTAATATTATTTAATAGTCTTCCCTTTTTGTCTATACGTGTAAGGGCATTTATGTTCCAATATAATATGGATAGCATAGCCTTTATTATAAAAAGCTATTTTTCCCCAAAATTTTGCATGTCAGTTTTTTGAATGTGAACTGCCAACTTCCATGTTACATGCACACATTAATGTTTGGAAGGCTGATCTTTTATACAATTGTTTCTTTTCATCTCCATTAGAACATGTGTCACATTTTCAAAACTTCTTGTTTTAATGAAAATCCTCAAACAAAAAACTGAATATATTTTTAAAACATTTCCATCCCAGACACACAAAACTATGTGCATATGCAAAAAACTTGTTTTTAACCCTCCAGATAAGAATACCTGCCCCAAATCAACAGCTGCACCCGCAGGCATTACCTAACCTAAAATTAAGATGACTCATGTTAAGGTGCATGTTATAGCCTATGTTCCCACTTAGAGTAACTGTTGTCTGGTCTCTTCTTACTTTTCCCCTCCAAGATGTAAAAAACAGTTTCTATGATTTTTAGAAAACATTAACTTTTAGTCCCAAGAAAAACTGCACTATCTTTCAACAAAACTAAATTGCACCCTCTTCTATTAGATGCATTAAGTATTACAGCTGCTAGCTCTTATTCACACCTCATAATTTTAAACTTTATTTTTCACTGAACTGCTTGCTATTGTAGCTTTAAATTTTGCATTTCCCTCAGAAAAGAATGCTCAGAATTATCAAGATTACTTGCTTGCACATGTACATAGCTTGTCTCCATGTACAAGTAGTCAGCAAAAAGTTTTTGTACATTTCACTCAAAAATAATGCAAAGCTGCCTTCAGTAGACAGACGTCTTGACTCCCACTAAACATTTGCTAATGGAAAAAAGCTAATATCTTTACAGATGTATGAAGCTTGGCATTTTTCATGGCTTTCATAATTTTGTCTTATTTTTCAAGCCTACTTGCTTACAAGTAACACTTGCTTATTGCCTAAGCCAAGGCCATTAATCAAGACTTTCACCCTTGTAAAAATAACAGAAAATGTCTTAATTCCCACTATATTATAATTAATGCACTTTTACACCCCATCCACACCAGAGCAGCCCAAGATTACAGTGTATTAACATTAAAGTTTTTGTTCAGCCTTTCTCTTGTTATACTGTAAAAACTATATTTCTTACAACAACAATGACAAAAAGGAACTTGTTTACTTTCATATCTTTAACACATACAGCAGTCAATGAAGAGACTCTCCCCACATTTTAAACTATCCCTGTCTACACAATATACAAAACTGCTTTACTATCCATAACATGTAGTTTATATGATGTAATGTTTAAACAAATAATAATAAGAGAAAATTGTTTTACTTACAGTTACTTTTTAACCTTTCGGTATCCCTCTACACATTAATGACATACAGCATGAAACAATTGGTAGAGCAGATACTAATGAATTAGAAGTTGAAGATTCTCCAGACCTGATCAGAAAAGATATTCTAGTAATTAGAGATTCAATTATTAGAGAAAATGACACTTGCAATTGTAGAAAAGCTAATGAACACTGACTACTGTTATGCTTGCCAGGAGCAAAAATAGAGGATGTGAGGCATATATTAGAATGTCTTAATGTAAGGAAGTACAGATCTATTTTTATTCATGTCAGTACAAATGATCTCATCTGGAAGGACTCGCTGACTGTTAGTAGGGAACTTACAACCCTCTTAGATAATATAGCTTGTAAAGGTGTTAGGACATATTTTTCACAAATCACATACAGAAAGAAAAGTCATGTTAGTGTGAATTAAAAGATATTTAGGGTAAACACCTAATGGACAAAAATGCCCTGTTTTAAAAAATGGAAATGTGTAGATCATCTGAGCCTAATTTTGAGCTCATATGTGCTCAGACAGGAATGGTGTGCACTTGTCAAGATCACAAAAGAGAATTTTTGTGGTGGATATTTTTCAATATTTGACAAACACTAAGTAGGATTTTTGCAGTTTAAAATTTTAACAATTCACAGAAAGCAACATTTGATGAATCTCTGATGACTGTTTATGCTAGGAGCATTAATAATAAAGTTTTTTTAATTGGAAAATTTGTTACATTGCCACACTATTGATGTTGTCACTGTTTGTGAAATACGGTTAAAGAACAATGACTGGAAACCAGTTTTGTTGGGGTATAAATGTTTTAACTATAACAGACATTCTAACAGAAAAATGAGGTGGAAGTGTTATGATAGGGATTAAAGGTAGTTATGAGACCTTTGGTTATTACATGATCAATGATAACATCAATAATACAGATTATGTAACTGTGACAATAAAGACAGCAATGGAACATATAAAAGTTATTGAAGTGTATACAACACCAAAGTCAAGTGCTGATGACCTAGAGGAATTCATACATTTCTTGCATGAAACACTGGAGGGAAGAATAATAGTGGTGGCGACTTACAATTAGCAGAAAAAGACTAGAATAATACTGACTCAACAACATTAGTAAGGATTTGTTCACAATATATGTTCAGGAACAACTGCTTCAGACTGTAAAAAAAAAACTACCAAGGAATGGAACATACTAGACATGTTTGTGTTCTTAAATAAATGACTCTTATTTCAAGTCACATTTTACAACTGTTGATGTGCAGTGATCATGAGCTTATTAAGGATAATTTGTTGCTAGACAATTCTGCCAAACTGACATCTAAACAAATGCACAGACAATTAACAACAGAAATAACTTTCTGATTAATAACAGATTACATGAATGCAAAAGTCAATATGTATCACTAATTGGAGTGATGTATTCAGTGGAAAAACTGAGAAGGAATGTGTATGTTTTGAAAGAGAAATTATTTGAATGCAAATAATCCAAAAATGTTTAACATCAGGATCTAGGCACACAGTGTCAAGAGGATACATTTCCATAAGATCAAGGTATTTAAGGTAAGAAACAAAAAAATGAAGAAATAGAAAAGAGTTTGAACTACAACTTTTTGAACTAAATAAACAAGGTGTACAAGCAAATTAAGCAAAGTGCGAGTCAAGATCAAAAGAAATTTGAAGAAAATGTATACAGTATAAAGACATTGAGCATAACAGGAAAGCATTTTATAGATACATATAATGTGGAAGGAGTAAATATACAGATTGATATGCCGTGTACAGATTCTAAAACTTATATTCAGACACAACAGATTATAAATATATTTGCAAAATCTTATGCAAAACAGTTTGGCTCCAAAAAGAGAGTGTTAAGTTGTCTTAGTGACATCCAGGTAATCTTACATACTGAAATCAAATTAGATTTTATTGAAAAAGAACTATGCAAACTGGATCCAAGCAAAGAACAGGGAGGAAACGTAAAGTACTACTATATCTATTATTTACTCGGTCGCATAAATATGGGGAGATTCCTCAAGACTGGAGAGATGCACTTACTAAACCTGACTTTATGTTAAAGGGGAATAGGACAAACTCAGAGTCAGACAGACTCTTAAGTCTACTTTCATGTTTTAGAAAAATAATGGAGAAGATAATATTGGATAAGTTATTAAAAACAATGAAAACTAGGAGGAAAGTGCCACATATCTTAATGAAATTAAAAAGAACATACAGGATAGTAGAACCATGTCTGTTAAACCACCATGCTATACAAATACTTATTCTAGCCACCGAGTATCACTTGAAGTTAGGTACTTTAAATATTTAGCTTTTACTCTGACCTACAGGTTGGATTCCTCAGACATAAAGTCTATGCTGAAGGACAGTGGAATGCAAAATAACTGATGAAAGTTTATCCCAATTCAGTACAACATTTCTTAACTCAACAACAGAAAATCGTGTACACACATTCTGGTTGCAGCTTCAACTGTTCAAAAACCTTTAAAGAGATGTGTACTGCTGGCAAAGGTTACTACATTCTGAAGAAAAGAATGGACATTTAGGAACTGTACACACCAGAAAGGCTCATCCAGACTCTGCTACACTTTGCTGTGAAGGAAAGGTTAGTTTGCTGTTATTTTTTGTATTTCTGTATTGCCTTTCTATATTTTGAATACTGTAGTTTGTTTTCTTTATCTTGTGTTTTGCTTGCATTCTGTTCTAACAGCATATTAAAACTTCAAAAGAGACCACAGCTCTCTCTGTTCTGAGTCAGGCAGAAATACCACTGTCTTTCTAGTTGCCCGCCTCTTATGTTAATCTGACCATATATCTAATTTCTCTCTACTTTCACTGGCTTATGTGAGTAATCACAAAACCATCACTTTTGAAATCCCACCCCTTCAATTATTTAAATTTATTGGCCATCCTACAGTATTTCATAGCACCAAAATACAAAAGTAACCACCCTTTCAGTCCATCTTACTGTTTTAAAATAGTAACTCTCCACTAAACCTTAACTTTTAAACAGGTAAAACTCAAGTTACCTACTTTCATATCTAACTTCTCTAGTGCACACTGCAGAGTGCATTCTTTCAATCTTACCTTTAAGCATCCCTGTTACTAGCACTTTCTCTAATACCTAAAAAGATCATCTCTACTTGACTCCAAGTAGACTTTTCTCTATCTGTTAAACCTAGCACTTGCTCCTATAGTACTTATTACCTTGATACGGCACTCTTATAGATAGCACCCCAAAAAGGCAAACCCCCATTTCTCGGTCACCCACGTCCCCCCGAATCTCTTTTAAAGTTTTTTTGTCTAGTCCTTCTAGCATGTCGAGGGATCAGTTGCTAGTGTCCTCTCCTGCTCAGCTGGTGAACCTAGTAATATTGAGGCAATGTTACAATTGCCTCATGTACACAGACAACCCTCTCCTCCTCCCACAAAACACAAATACATGAGAGATGCAACTATACGGCCAAACTGGAGGCTGAGCTCTCTCAACATAGGACTGGCAAGACCAGTCAGGAGGAGAAGGTTACCACACACACTATAGACCCAGTCTCACATAGTACCATCACAACCTCAAATCATACACATAAACACACAAAGACATACTCGGCTCTGATCAAAAATCTACCAAAACAGCAGAGGCCACCAAAGCAGACACCCAAACAACCACCACCTCAGAACACAACACCTGCAACACATAGACCTCATAGTCAGAGTGTCAAACAGTCACAGCCCTTAAGGCCAAACACAATGCCAGACACACTAGTCATTGGTGACTCCATAGTCAGACACACTGACGCCCCGGCCACCAGACTGAGTAAGGAGAAGGTCACAGTAAGCTGCCTGTCGGGCGCTAGAATCCGCCACATAACGCAAGCACTCAGGTCTCTCAACAGCAGGTACAAATACGACTCAGTCATTGTCCACGCTGGTGTAAACGACCTGAGACGTACCTCCTTGGACTACATGAAAAGAGACATTGAGGAGCTCTCTGATCATGTAGCCCAGACAGGTATGACCCTGACCTTGAGCAGTATCCTACCTTCACCAAGAATGATGCCACAATACAGAGATAAGATGATCAGCTTTAACAATTGGCTTAAACTCTGGTGTCATTCAAAGGGGATCCAATGTCTGTCTGCCTGGGATGACATGCTGGACAAGCCACGCTGCTTCGCAAGGGACGGCTTGCACCTGTCACCCCTGGGATTCCGGATGTTGGCAAAGGCTCTTGCCACCCCCATAGTGCCTTTTTTAGGCAAGGCTCAAATTCTAAACCTACCACCCTAGAACACAAAAGGAAAAAAACTAAGGGTAATGCTGCTCAATGCCAGAAGTCTAAATCTCAAAATGCACGACTCGAGGCCCTTCTCAGTATGGAGAACATCGATGTCTGTGCAGTGACAGAAACCTGGTTCAAGGCTCCTGAGAGCACCCCAGCACTATCAGGTTTTACCTCTTATCATGCTCCGCCCCAAAATCCGGACAATACCAAGAAAGGAGGTGGGGTATCCATATTCATCAAAGACACCCACACCTCAAGACTGGTGGCAACGCGACGATGCATCGGAGACCATCCAGGTGCAATTAACCATAGGCAAGACTGCTCTACAAATTGTAGCATGTTACAGGCCACCCTCACAAACTCAGGAACCTCACATGGCCTTCCTGAAAACACTAGAGGATAAATGTATCACCAAACACCATCATACTAGGTGACTTCACTACCCTAATATAGACTGGGAACACTACTCAAGCCCGAACACCCTAGCCCAAAAGTTCCTGGAATTCATAAACTCAAATGCCATGGAACAACTAGTCACCATCCCCACAAGAGGAGAAAACATACTTGATCTCATCATCACGAACATGGGAGCACAATGTTCAACACTGGAAGTATACCCCTCACTGGTGAGATCAGATCACAAAGTAATCTTGCTGGAGGTCCTCATCCCACCCCCACCTGAAATAAAAAAGACCACAGTAAAGAACTTCTCGAAAGCCGACTTCACACTTCTAAAGACTAGTGTGGTCTCCTTTAAGGCCCCCGAGCCGGCAGAAAACAGTACTCAAGCCGCTGAATCACTTACAAATGCCTTCTACCAGCACCTGCAGGACTGCATGGATAAGGCAATCCCAAGCAAAACAAAGACTCTTTGTACCAAAGGCAAGCATCCAGTCTGGTGGACCCAGCCATAAACAAACTCTACAACAAAAGGAGGAAGCTACTACAAGATAGAGCAAAATCCTTAAAAGGTAAGACACCCTTGATCACTATAAGTAAAAACTAAGAGCTCTCATAAAATCATCCAAAGCAAATTTTGAGAGAAAAATAGCTAAAGACTCAAAAGACAATCATAAGGCCTTCTTTAGCTATAAAGAAACCTGGGAGGAAACTCCCAGATATGCTCAGAACTAGTTCAAAATGATGTGAAGATTACTGATCCTACGGACATTGCCAACATACTGGCTGACAGGTTCAGTGCAAACTTCTCCCCTCCCCCAAAAGGAGAGATATCTATACCAAGCGATTGCAGCCCCCAAACATCTCCAACGCCCAAGTGAGAACTGCTCTCTCCAAAGCAAAAACACAGCATCCATGGGACCTGATGGTGTCCCCGGCTGTGCTCCAATGAACTCAACGAGGAATTAAACCCACAGCTAGGACAGCTGTTTAATCATAGTCTTACCTCTGGATACGCACCCAGGAGTGGCGACTGCAACTGTGGTCCCACTTCACAAAGGCGTGCCTCCACCGACCCTGGAAATTACCGCCCATTAGCTTGACAAGCCTTATCTGCAAAGCCATGGAGAGGATCATAATGGACCTCATAAATAAAGACATAGGAATTTGCAGACTTTGGATCCATCCCAGTTTGGCTTTGTCAAAGGCAGATCATGCCTTCTAAACTTGGTTGACTAAAATCCCTTTCCCCGTATCCATAACAAAAAAAACAAATAATAATAAGAGAAAATTGTTTTACTTACAGTTACTTTTAACCTTCGTATCCTCTACACATTAATGACATACAGCATGAAACAATTGGTAGAGCAGATACTAATGAATTAGAAGTTGAAGATTCTCCAGACCTGATCAGAAAAGATATTCTAGTAATTAGAGATTCAATTATTAGAGAAAATGACACTTGCAATTGTAGAAAAGCTAATGAACACTGACTACTGTTATGCTTGCCAGGAGCAAAAATAGAGGATGTGAGGCATATATTAGAATGTCTTAATGTAAGGAAGTACAGATCTATTTTTATTCATGTCAGTACAAATGATCTCATCTGGAAGGACTCGCTGACTGTTAGTAGGAACTTACAACCCTCTTAGATAATATAGCTTGTAAAGGTGTTAGGACATATTTTCACAAATCACATACAGAAAGAAAAGTCATGTTAGTGTGAATTAAAAGATATTTAGGGTAAACACCTAAAGGACAAAAATGCCCTGTTTTAAAAAATGGAAATGTGTAGATCATCTGAGCCTAATTTTGAGCTCATATGTGCTCAGACAGGAATGGTGTGCACTTGTCAAGATCACAAAGAGAATTTTGTGGTGGATATTTTTCAATATTTGACAAACACTAAGTAGGATTTTTGCAGTTTAAAATTTTAACAATTCACAGAAAGCAACATTTGATGAATCTCTGATGACTGTTTATGCTAGGAGCATTAATAATAAAGTTTTTTTAATTGGAAAATTTGTTACATTGCCACACTATTGATGTTGTCACTGTTTGTGAAATACGGTTAAAGAACAATGACTGGAAACCAGTTTTGTTAGTATAAATGTTTTAACTATAACAGACATTCTAACAGAAAAAATGAGGTGGAAGTGTTATGATAGGGATTAAAGGTAGTTATGAGACCTTTGGTTATTACATGATCAATGATAACATCAATAATACAGATTATGTAACTGTGACAATAAAGACAGCAATGGAACATATAAAAGTTATTGAAGTGTATACAACACCAAAGTCAAGTGCTGATGACCTAGAGGAATTCATACATTTCTTGCATGAAACACTGGAGGAAGAATAATAGTCGTGCCGCCTTACAATTAGCAGAAACAGACTAGAATAATACTGACTCAACAACATTAGTAAGGATTTGTTCACAATATATGTTCAGGAACAACTGCTTCAGACTGTAAAAAAAAAACTACCAAGGAATGGAACATACTAGACATGTTTGTGTTCTTAAATAAATGACTCTTATTTCAAGTCACATTTTACAACTGTTGATGTGCAGTGATCATGAGCTTATTAAGGATAATTTGTTGCTAGACAATTCTGCCAAATTGACATCTAAACAAATGCACAGACAATTAACAACAGAAATAACTTTCTGATTAATAACAGATTAAATGAATGCAAAAGTCAATATGTATCACTAATTGGAGTGATGTATTCAGTGGAAAAACTGAGAAGGAATGTGTATGTTTTGAAAGAGAAATTATTTGAATGCAAATATTCCAAAAATGTTTAACATCAGGATCTAGGCACACAGTGTCAAGAGGATACATTTCCATAAGATCAAGGTATTTAAGGTAAGAAACAAAAAAATGAAGAAATAGAAAAGAGTTTGAACTACAACTTTTTGAACTAAATAAACAAGGTGTACAAGCAAATTAAGCAAAGAAGTCAAGATCAAAAGAAATTTGAAGAAAATGTATACAGTATAAAGACACTGAGCATAACAGGAAAGCATTTTACAGACACATATGAAGTGGAAGGAGTAAAGATATACAGATTGATATGCCGTGTATAGATTCTAAAACTTATATTCAGACACAACAGATTATAAATATATTTGCAAAATCTTATGCAAAACAGTTTGGCTCCAAAAAGAGAGTGTTAAGTTGTCTTAGTGACATCCAGGTAATCTTACATACTGAAATCAAATTAGATTTTATTGAAAAAGAACTATGCAAACTGGATCCAAGCAAAGCACAGGGAGGAAACTTAAAGTACTACTATATCTATTATTTACTCGGTCGCATAAATATGGGGAGATTCCTCAAGACTGGAGAGATGCACTTAAAAAACCTGACTTTATGTTAAAGGGGAATAGGACAAACTCAGAGTCAGACAGACTCTTAAGTCTACTTTCATGTTTTAGAAAAATAATGGAGAAGATAATATTGGATAAGTTATTAAAAACAATGAAAACTAGGAGGAAAGTGCCACATATCTTAATGAAATTAAAAAGAACATACAGGATAGTAGAACTACGTCTGTTAAACCACCATGCTATACAAATACTTATTCTAGCCACCGGGTATCACTTGAAGTTAGGTACTTTAAATATTTAGCTATTACTCTGACCTACAGGTTGGATTCCTCAGACATAAAATCTGTGCTGAAGGACAGTGGAATGCAAAATAACTGATGAAAGTTTATCCCAATTCAGTACAACATTTCTTAACTCAACAACAGAAAATCTTGTACACACATTCTGGTTGCAGCTTCAACTGTTCAAAAACCTTTAAAGAGATGTGTACTGCTGCAAAGGTTATTACATTCTGAAGAAAAGAATGGACATTTAGGAACTGTACACAATGAAGCTGAAATGTGAAAACATATGCTTTAGATTAATACAATGAGGTATAACCAAGCACTCAGACAGTATAAACATAAATTACCTGACTCTTGTGACACAGTATCTACTGTCACCTGGGATTGTTTTGCAATAACAGACTCATCCAATTCTTTCTTGTCTGTAAACAAAAACATGCAATAAAATGTATTAAGTGTGCAAATAAAGGAATTGCAAATGTAAACAGAATTATACTGACACAACCAAAAGATGGCGAACACCAACATACTTTCACAGTTTTAAGTCAGCTCATGGACTTCACAAAGCAGTCAAGATTAGAACAGGGGTAAAGGTGTGATGCTTAATAGTAGATTATAAATATCAGCTGTGTTAGAACTGCACATAATAATAAATGATGATATGGGAGTTATTCTCAACAAGATGGTGCTTTTGTCTTCAAAACTCTGAATTGTCTAAAATGAAACTGATAAACTTAACTACTCATTAAGTATATTAGAAATACTGAATGGACATTGCAGGTCATCTGGGCTTTGTGCAAAAATTAAGGGCATAAATTAGAATCAACAACCAGAATCATTGAGTTCAGCTGCTAAGGTCAGCTTAGAGCAATAAGAAAAAAAAACAGCAAAGAATGTGATGTGGCTAATCCTGTTCATATTCTGATTTTGATAAATAATCATCATGCTCCACCTTTTTTCCAACTTTTTTTACATGACGTCAGTGAGTTACGTTAGCTGTCACTAACTTTCTTAAATCAGTGCCACTCTTTGATATTTTTGTTATATAATATCTGCTTTCAAAATCTTCCTCAGAGTTTGGGCAAGAAAAGAGTAAGTATTTAACTATACTGTTGTACTACAGAAAACCAAATAAAAAGTTTCATATATTTTTTTTTATAAGAAAGGCATTTTAGTTCACTGAATTTAGCCATGCCTCTCAGTCTCTTAGTGCAAGAAATCTGGACAAAGCCTGACAAAATGGGGGGGGGGGGGGGCAAACGACAAAAAATAGAGACAGACTTTAAATATTGCTCTTGTAAACTCAGAAAGTTGGTAGAGTAACAGGGTTTGTGTTAACATACATTTTCTGAAGGATTTGAAGTCTGAAACTCAAATGTATGTCATTATTTGGTAACTTCAATCCTCAGATCATCCCAGTGATTTGCCAGAAAACCACAAATTTTATGAGGA
Source organism: Protopterus annectens (assembly GCF_019279795.1). Classification (NCBI taxonomy): domain Eukaryota; kingdom Metazoa; phylum Chordata; order Ceratodontiformes; family Protopteridae; genus Protopterus; species Protopterus annectens. The sequence goes on along the minus strand of NC_056736.1, from coordinate 271,871,606 downwards.
ACACACCAAAAATACGAGGCAAAAATCTGGACAGTTGAGAGGTATGATTTAGCAAGTTCAAAATGATGTAAGGTCAAATTTAAAATATAAAACAAAGATGTCAATAAAGGACTTCTGACAAGGCTGCAAACGGATTAGTCAACTGGTTGATTGGAGTTCTCAGTGTGAAAACAGAAGCTTGAGAAAACTGCCAGCAAAAGTAATTTGTCTGGATAGAATTTGGTTACTGTTTAGTCACTACAGTGCCTGGATGTCAGCAAACAAGAAATCTTGAGAAAATAATATAAAAATAACTAGCAAAGGAAAAGAAAAAAAAACTTTGAGTCTTGAAGCTATTCAGCAAAAACCTGTTCAGGTTTCAGCCTAAGTACATGATACGGTTTCCACTAATTTAGAGAAGAAATAGATCCAATACATTCAAAGGTATGTAAAATAAGTGAGACACTGGAAAAATACATGCACAATATTATCAGCTGGGGAAACCAAAGTGTTTATAAAAAATGGTTATTCACTTTACTCTAGGGAGAAAAGGAATAAGTTTATACCTACAATCAGAGGATGCTGTGATGCAGATGAGAAATTAAAGTTGCTATATCCAGTGCTTTTTGGAATATATTTTTTTTCCGAAGGAGCTGACATTTTTGAATATAGAACAGGTGAAGAAGGAAATAAAAAAAAGTTAACCTAACAAAAACTGAGGCATGTTGATGGGGATTATCTTTCAAGTTCCTCTGACAATGGCAGACATCATCAACAGAACTTGCAAGTAAAACCTTTCCAAGTGTTCCAAAATAAAATTATTGAGCAAACTCAAAAAAGCACAGAAACTGCCAAGAAAAAACAAGAGTACCTTACACTTGAACCAGGGACTGGTGTTGGGTGGTCAAGATGAGGAAGAAGAGAGACAACAAGAATGTGAAAGTGGGAAATAAACAGATAAACTGTAAAGTCTCATTCCTGTACGGTGCTGTTTGGATATGAGAATTGCGCTTCTGCAAGAACTGTGGAAAAAAAAACAGGAAGTTTGTAGATTGTGTTAAACTGGTTGCAGGCCTCTTAAATATAATTCCCACTTTGTCATTAATGTTTAGTAGGATAGCAAAGAAAATGAAGATGTTACTGTAAGTTAAAAAAAAGTTCTACATTTCTTGAAGTCAAGTGTATGTTACACTTTAAAGTACTACTGTAAGCAGGTGCATTTTAAATGTGAAGTGGGAAATTTTATCAGGGACTGTTATTAATACCAGTGATGTTAAATAAGGAATGCACTTTTTTATTGTAATATATCCGGGGTTTATGCTGTAACAAGATAAAGGCTAGCTATAGGCATTATAATGCTGTGATCTTGGACTGGTATGGGAAAAGGTTGAAGTAAACTGATCATGTGTGTATTCAATTTTGGTTGCTCCCCTGGTATTATGCATACAGGTGGACATGAATACTAAAGTCATTTAAAAACAGTCTTTCAAAATCTTACATGCTGTTTTTTAACCTAACAACAGACATTTGCAGTTGGAAACTGTCTGCAGGCACATGCAATTAATCAGGAAATGACCAAACCTTGGGATGTCAGACATCTGTATCGGGAAACAGTAAAACTAATACTGAAAGGAGCAGTAACTAGCAATTTGGTGAGAATAAATGGAGCCTGATACATTGAAGTGGAATACAAGTGGATGCACTCCTAGTACCATCAACTACTTCAGAATAAATCACAGCAATATAAAATGTATTCATAAAATGGTAACCAGGGCACTTTTTCCTAAGGCTAGAAATCAGTTAACTGAGAGTATGCAAATTGTTTTTCACATCTTGCAGTGAAGCTGAGATGGGAAAAGAATGGATGGGGTGTGGACTCTAATATACATTTTCACCATGATTAAACCTAATTTTAGAATGTATAAATCTGTTGATGCAGCTGTCTATTTGGGGCATTTGCCTATATATGGATGGCTAACTTTCATTTCTGGAAAGTTATAGCAGTGTGTGTTTGGTGTGAGTTAAAAGAGGTTGAGAAGATTAAAATGTAAATGTACCTAGTTGCTTTTTTTGAGTGTTTTTACTGAAATGAAAAGTATGGGAATATATGGCATGGGTCCAAATAGAGAAAAGAAGCTGCAATTGCATTAAAGATCAGCCTGCTAAACATTAATGTACGGAAGTAAGTTGCAAGAGAGAAACGTATATATAAAAAAAACTGTCATACAGAATATGTTAATATAAAATCATCTTATCACAGTAACTGCCTAATCTATCACATCATGGAATATGAATGACATTGTCGTTACAGAGAAAAAAACAAACCGCACTGAATTGCATTAAGAAGTGTAGAATACAAATAGCAATGCTACAGGAAACACACATGGGAATGAGTATTTAAATTGAGCAAAGAAAGGATTTCATGACAGTTATTCATCAAAGTATCTGGGACAAATGAAAAGAGGAGGTAATAATATTGGGTGTCAGAGGGGCTCCAACAATGACAGAAGAGGAGAAGATGGACAAAAATGGTAGATACGTGGTAAAATGGTGTTAATGGCAGGGAAGGAAGATTACATTGCCATGTTTTATACTCCACCTAAAACTACCATTAAGGAGATTATGAAAATTATGGAAGAGGTAATTAGCTTCCAGCAGGGAATATCATTTTTCAGTGAGGATTGGAAACTGACATGGAACAGTGAAGATGCACTGGGGATCCTAAATGAGAAAATAGGACAAAGAGGGGGTAGATTTCTGAAAAAATATATGAGACTATTTGGAAAGAAAGATGTGAAATTACTAGCAGGAACCCTGTCAGTATTTACATATTATTCCCCATGGTACAATGATTATATTACACTGAACAGAAAATACATTTCACAGAAGACTGGGTGTTTAATTGAAAGAGCTGAAACATATCAAATAATTATTTTAGACCTTCCCTGGGATTCAATAAATTCAGTGTAGACTTAGCGTGAAGCCTACACAGAGTTTACATGTTTGTGTGGTGAACAACAGTGCTTAATGCATATTCATGCTGCTCACTGTATTCAAACGTAAATAAGCAAAGTTTCATGGCTGGCAACAGTGTTGGTGGCCAGGAAACTGTGTAAAACAACAAACACAGATAGCAAACTTAGTTACATCAGAGCAAACTGGGTTAGCGGGATTGCGCGGAATGCCATAATGATCACCAGTTTATCAAATATTAATGTATATGTTCCAAGCATAGTACAGGACATTGTACACAGTGCAGAGTATTGTGGAATCCCATTCCAGGCAGTCTGTACAAGTTGTGTAAATATGTAAGGGTACATGGACTGCCACTTATAATAAACAGTCATGGGAAGTGTGTTTATTGAATATCAAACCACTAAAGCGTTACTAGGGCGACAATGTACAAAATATTACAACACTTGCACAACCTGAAATGGAGTGCAGACCCAAAACACAAAATAATAATTAGAACCATTTATTGAGCGTTTCGTTCTATAAAACCCATGACATTTTTGGAATTAAATGTTCAGTAAAAATTCCCCTTTTATAACAACCCAAGTTAAAATGTTAATCATCTATTAACATATTAAATGGTAATGTAATTAAACATTAAAAGACCAGCATGGTTGGGTACAAGGTATGATTACACTTTTCCTGTTCAGCATCCAAAGGCATGTTAAACAACTGTTGTGCAACAGAAGCATAATAAGTAAAACTTATAATATTGATTTGTTAAATCTTATTCCGGAAATGAATAAGTAATAAAATATGTGAGAATTATATAAAAAATGATATAATAAATATATATAATAAATATTTAAAAAATCATTCACTTATAGCCCCCATGTGTAGTAAAGGCTGTACAGAAATCTGTTTATTAAGCCCAGGTTTATGGAAGGCAAAAAGTCTTGAGTTGCCATTTTACCTCCTTCACCTCTAAAATGCCCTTTACATCATCACGTCTAGGATTGTGTTTTATCAGTTCTAGTATTCTAAACGGGAATTTCTTATAATTTGTACAAGTTTTAGAATGCTTATAAAGTGTGTTGTTTTCATTCCTTTTAGTTATTTCATAATTGTGCTCATACATATGTATGCGCCATTTTGCCTACATAAAATGATAGCTTATGCACTTAGTAAGATAAACTATGCGTTTAGTCTGACAATTACCATTATAAAATTCAGCAGTGGAATGAATATCATTTTCTAGCTCAATTATTTTAGCCCCTAAGATTTAAGGGCATTGAGCACAAGCACCGCATCTAACTGTCCCACTTTTGAGGGATCCATGATGCTGTACTTTCCAACCATTCCTTTAATCTACGACTTGTTTTATAGGCAAATCTTGGTTCAGGCTCCAGTAAGTGTAAAATAGATGGATGAACTTTTAAGATGTTCCAGTTCCTTGTGATGATGTTCCTAATGTCTGTCACTTGGGGGCAATTTTGAACCACCATAGCAATTTCATATTGAGTCCCACATCTGGGCTGTCAATCCCTAACAGGGGTTGATAACTGATACTCATTGGGACTGTATATAGTTTCTAATGTCATTCACCAAATGCTGGGGATATTCTCTAGCTGTAAACATATCTGTTACAACATCTAACTCATGAGGAATATCCTCAAAGTGTGATGTCATCCTTGCTATACAAAAACATTGACCATTTACTAAACATTTCTTTTGGCTGAGGGGATGACTGCTTGTAAAATCTTAATTAGAATTACTAAAAGTATGCTTTCTAAAAACAGTGGACTTAAACCCAGTATTGGTATGAGCTGTCAGGGTATCAAGATAATTTATTTGGTTACTCCCATAATTATAAGTAAACTTTAAAAAACTAGATGAACAATTGAGACAATGAATAAAAGATGGTAAGCTTTCTGTCATCCAAAAACCTGATGTATAATTTAACGTTGGAAAATAATTCTGAATTAAATATGCTACTAGTTTCCCCATCCAATTAAACTAAGCTAGCATAAACAGGGGAGCAGGAAGCACCCATAGCCACCCATTTGTTTTGTTTGTATAACTCTCCCTCAAAAAAATGTAAATGTGGTCCAAAACAATAGACATTAGTTGTACTAGTAAATTTGTTCTATCATTAGAAAAGGAGTACCTACGTATACTATTACAGAAGTGTTCAAGACCTTGGTCCTTCAGAATACTTGTAAAAAGATTGACCATGTCAACAGTTAAGAATATCAACTCCTTTTCCCATAGTTCCTTTTTTAAAGGAAAACTCCACCCTAGAACTAAAAAAAATGTTTTTTTTTCACTCTGTCTTTGTTTCCTGACCTATTTTAAAACCTCAAAATTACTGTGCTTTATTTGTAATTTTAGCTTGTTTTCCACAACATGGTTACCAATGGGGCTTGGTGTATCAATGTGATCTTGTTCTCAGTAAACCCTTTCTCTTTCCCATAACACTTTGTATGACTCATGCCAGACATAAGGAAGTAACTTTGAATTCCCATGCCATTGACATATAATGGGATTTGGGAGGGTCACTGTTATTTTTTTTACCTTCTGTAAAAGGACTGCTTCTTTCCTGTCTCTAATCACCCTCATTTATGTTTGGCTCAGACCTTTTTTTACAGTATACTTAGAAGTTAACCAGCTACAGCCAGAAAAATAACTAAATTGCTGTCCTTTGTTCAGTGTTTTCTTTTGTAGTCTAAGAGGAATTGATTCTGCAAGGGTCTTTCAGTGCAGTGACAGTTTTAACACCTCTGCAGAAGTGTGGGAGGAGGTGATTCTCAATTCCTTTTGAACTACAAAAAATGCATAAATGTAATGACCCGATACATAGGTTCATAGGTTCATAGTTTATTACTATGAACCTATGAACTATCTAAAGTCTTATAAATGAGAGTGAATATAATGGAAAGTGGACCAACATTAAAAGCGTATGGAATATCCTGTATTAGAATCCAGGACCATATGTAAGCAGTCCTGCACTTACACCTGTTGCTACAGGAATGTTGAAATTACAGTTGTATATTTTTCAATTCATTGTGATAAACTGCACTGTCGCAACAGTAAAAATAGGGTGTACACCCTGTACTAGAACCCATGACCATCTGTACTCCAGCTCTACACTTATACCTGCTGCCACAGGACTAGTTACAGGACATTTCCTAACTTCATAATCATTCCTAAGGTCTCTGTGTTAACTGCCACACAACACGGCTTAGAGTTTTTGTGTGGTACCCAACAGAATTAATTGAATGTATCCAGTTTCAGTTATTGGCTGCCTGAGTCCTGTCTGCAGGTGTTCTGTCTGCTTCCTGGGTGGGGCACTAGTCCAGTTTGCACACTGACATACTTCACGCAAATGAGGTAAGCACAGCTAAACCTGAAATTCATTTTCTCAGTTTCTCGTGTTTGAGCTAAGCCGCTCATAGTGCAAACATTGCCCCCCCCCCCAAAAAAAAAAGACAGGGAAAAGTAGTCGAAATGAGGAAAATCAATGTATGACATACACACTACAAAATGTTAGCACACATGAAATATTTCTACATAGGTCTGGATTTGAACTCTCACTCCAATTAGCCTACAGAATACAGTAAGGGTATCTTATCCCTCTTTGCCACACAACTGTCTCTGCACTTTGCAGTAAGGAACTGAAGTCATTCAGCATATAACCAACTGCAACATTATCTACAGTAATATGAAACAGTTATTTGTACATTTATTAATTTTGGATGTAGTTCACCGAGTGATCACACAATCAGTTAAGAGTATTGCTTGCAAATGTGCAGCTCTGTCTTACCTCTCTGTTTGTTGCCCATTTTTCTCTTATCTGACCAATAATCTGAGATATGCAGTCTGTAAGCCATTCTATATCATTGTCCTTCAAATCTATTAGGATATTAAATGGCAGTAATATAATATGCAGTTCCCAATAAATGAAGGGGAGGTTAGATGGTAATGAACATAACCTGTGAATTATGCAGTGCATACTTACATTTCGAACCTTGACAGAATTACATCTAACACTTTGTAAGACTAACCTGACACAACCACTGGATGTAAGCCAGTCTGCATTGCTGTTGTGTTTTCCTTCTCCCTACTAGTAATCATTCACAGGTGTAATCCATTAAAAACAAACACTGAGGGAGTGCCTGCATTGTGTTTATATCAGCTAATGAGCCAAGTATTTGGGATTCAGCAATTTTAATGAGTTCACACCTCATTTGCATATTCACAGTGTTGACAGTCCTGAATCTACACCACAAAACACAACTGTGTAGCTAGGGAAACTGAAGGTGAGGAGATTTGTTTATGTGGAGAACACAGAAAAGAGCCTTTTACTTTGGGATATATCTGCACAGAGGATTACTCAACTTGAGACGGTACACTTGCATTTTGTCAGCTATATACTGCATATCCTGAAATGTAATTAAGAAAAATCGTTTTAATATTTATATATTTTGATTAACAAAGGCTACTATACTTCTATCTATATGCATTACTTAGAAGTGTACTGATGGCATGGGCATCTTTGTCAGGACATTTCACAGGTATACATGAGTGGCAATAACTTAACAAGGAATGTCCTGTGTTTTATCTGTAGATATGTTTCAGGGACAGTTCATTTGATAGCACTTTTAGCATTTCAAAGATGGTTTGTTAGCAAACTGTGTCAGTTGCCTGTTCTTTTAGGAGTGGGAGAGCAAGACTGCATTTCTGTTATGGCACAAACAAGGATGTGTTGCTAATGTTTTTTTTTTTTTTTTTTGCATCCACCCTGTTGTTCATTTCAAATATCTAGACTGTTTTATGTTTATCCAGTGGGTAATACTGAAATACTTACTTTTCTGTTTTATCTGAGGGCAGTTATTTTGCAGTTATGTGTATTAGCTTTCTCAATCCATGAAAACCACCCTTCACTGACCCTGAGAACCAGGTTATTGTGGATGCTTTTAGGCCTTCCTGCTTGAGAGGGGACGTGGAGATATGGCGAGCAGAAAGCAAATTTGGCAGCAGATAGTTGAAGATGTTAATGCAGTAGGTGGCCACGGTAGGACATACAATCAAATGCACCATAGGGCTATTGACATGATCCCATCTGCACGGAGGAGAGCAGCTGCAGTGGCCCATGATCAGATGGGTACCGGGGGGGGGGGCCTGCGAGACCGCCACCACTAACAGCAAATGAAGAGTTCCTGCCCACTGTCAGGGATCCATACAGCTCCCAGGACAGTGCAGGAAGAATGTCCTTGACATTTGTACTACTGTTTCAGAGACAACAATCATATCTCAGGAGGAGCTTCCAGGTAGGCTTTTGTATCTCCATTGTTAAATACTATTGTACAGTACAACAATTTAAATCAATATGTTAATTCTGTTTCACAAGACATTTTTGATGGGGAGATTGAAGATTGCTACAGTTAACAACACATATTCTGATTGATTACATGGCCTTAGGTTTGACTTGTCATCCAAGTTCTTGTTGAAAGTACAGTTAATGGATATATAAAGGGGAAAAAAGTATTACCCCTTGTGTTACTGTTAATTGTGATGCTGTTGTCCTTACCTTTTGCTTAACTTTTTCCAGGACCCTCTGGCATACGGAGAATGCTAGCATCTGCACATGGTAAGCCAAACATTTTTATGTCAGTACTGCTGAGCAATTCAAAGTAATATTTTAGTGTGTTACGTTGTTGTCAGGACTGTTGCGTGTATTGCAGTACTGCTTAATAGTGGCACCAACAGTGTTATTTTGTTAGCATTTATTGGAGTATAGTAGTGTATTTATTAACTGTTCCTGTGTATGTTGCTTATTATCACAGGTGATCCTGACAGTGGAAGTGTGGGACTTCTACCACCTGATGTCAGAGTATCAGCAGACTCTGATGATGATGGTGGCCAAACACAGGCACTATCGGGGGCTGCAGAAGTTGAATCTGGCACTGAGGTTGACATACAGCTATCCCCAGAAATTCCATCTGACACAGCCAGTAGGCCTATGCTTATCCATTTTAGTGAGCCCTCATTTATAGAGCAGGTGGAGGATGAGACAATTGATGATGGAAATGTGGTTTCTGTGGCTTCACTGCCTGTTGACTCTGACTGTATCCAAAGTGTGGGTAAGGTGCCATGCAGGAGGGTTGTTAGGGATGCTCAGAGGAGGCCTGCTGTTCATCCTACACTTGATCCAGGTGTCTCTTCCCATGCCACTCAACATATGTTTAGGGCCATCATGGTGGCACAAGCATGTTCCCATAGGTGCTCCAGAGAAATGCTTAGGGCTGTAGATGTGGCACATGCTGACATACATGACTGCCTCCACCGTGTTGCCAATTCAATGGAGCAGATGAATGATACATTGGAATGAGCGGTGTCTGTGAAGAAACGTCTGCTGGGAGGGGGACGGCATCCTCGTGGGCATATGTCAGCAACATCATCTGCTGTTAGCCAATATGGCCATGCCCAATCATGCTGCCATAGTGGCAGTACTTTCACTGTTCCATCAGTGGGAGAGCTGTCCACACCCAGATGTGGCAGGCCATGGAGTCGTGGTCCTGGGCATCATCATGAGGAGAGCTCATTCACTAGACATCAGTCACTTTCAGGTAGCAGCAGGGCATCTGACCATGTTTGTGGAAATGCCAGTGTAACTCCTGGGAGAGACAGTTCTCATGGTCAGGGATGACAACGATGAAATGCCGCCTCTACCATGCAAGGCTCACACCTGTCTAGCATACCAAGATGTAGAGCTAGCACAGAGCTTTGCTATGTTCATGCAAACACTCACACACTAATTTCACCTGGAGGACTCATACAGAGACACGCACAACAGTAACATGCTTCAGCAGTGCAGCTTAAAACTCAGTTTGTCTCACTAGCCATCTTACTTTATCCAAGTGTCTGCCTGCTTCTCTTTCTTACTAACACACGCTCACCGACTTTTTGTGTCAGCCTAGGCTTCCTGCCCCCCCCCCCCCACACACACACACACACAATATCCTGTGCAAGTGATAACTGTGCTAGATCCCTGTTTTGTATGTTTTGGATTCAGGGATACATAAGCTTTGTGTCTGATGCTCACGGTGCATAGCTGACTTAGTGTTTAGTATATTTGCATTTGTGATGTTGAACTGGTAATTGTACTTTTCACTTATACTGGTCTTAGAAAGTTAAACAGTTGATAGCATTAAATTTTTTCCATCTTTACTGTTAATAATCTTGTGAGGTTGTGAAGTCTGAAACTTTAATGTGTATCAGTATTTTCTAACTTCTGTCTTTAATGATTTTTCAGTACAAACGTATGGTGCTTAACTGAGGTCATGCAATGACCATCACTACTCCTGAGAGGTATGACTGTGCGAATCTTTGATGCCAGGTGCTCACTACTTAATAATGGACACATGTAAGTGAAACAGATCTTTGCTGTCACATGTTAAAGCTCATTTCTGTACAAATCTCCCACCTTTTACTTGCTTATACTACCAAGTAACAACATGCAAGGATATGCCATATTTTTACACAATACACTCTGGGTTCAAAACGTACGTTGTAAATCCAGCAGTTGCAACAGTTACAGTTCAGGGCTGACTCTAACTGATGCAAGCAGTACACAGCCAAAACATGGGGAGGTAAAGGTCATGAGAGTTGCCAGGCATCAATGTTACTATATGTATGTGCATAGGAGGAAGGTTTTAGGCCCTTACTTGGTGAGTAAGTGTGCTATATGTTGTCTCTTAGCCAATGCAAGGGTATATTGAGCATGTCTACATCTACCTACACCCACAGCAGCTGGTGGTTCCCCCTCTGACTCCTCATCTGTGTGTGTGACAGTGGTGACCTTGGAGTTGGTGGTGGGATGGGTGTACCTTCCCCTTGTTGATCTTGCTGAAGCTGTTTTCTCAGGATGAAGTTGTGTAGCATGGCACATACTGTGAATATTTCTGTATGTCTGTACTGCAGGGCTCCACCAGATGTATCTAGTCACCAGAACTGCAACTTTAGCAGCCCAAACATACACTGTATGACAGTTCAGGTTTGACCATGTGCCTCAATATAGCATTCTTCAGCAGGTGTGTGTGTCTTGATTCTCTTAGTAAGAAATCACTGTGGGTGTTGAAGTCATATCAAACATCTGGACAGGTAAATACTGAAGGGGACATTATACTCAATGATCGTCCTGTTGAGTAAGGAATACACTGGAATGAAAACATCCCTGGACCTAGATACCAGTCCCATAATAACAGTGCAATGAAAAAATCACTTTCTTACAATAGTGGTCACATGGTGATCAAATGACTTTTTGTTGTCTACATAGGTTTCCAGACCTTTAACTACAGGATCAATTTTCACGAGTGTGTTGTCAATATGACGGTTACAAAAGGACTTTTTTGCTTGCTGAACGTTGCTATTATAAATTTCTTGGCATTTAGTTTTAGTCCATGTGTTAACACCAGCCACTGGTTTGGGAAAAGCCATCTTTGAGGATCTTGGTATCCTCTGGGGAATTCATGATGCTAACAAGTTTACAATCATCTGCAAACTTGATCAGCTATAAACCCTTAACAATAGATTTGCCCTCCAAGAAGTAAATGCCAAACAGAAGTGGTCCAAGGACTGAACCCTGGGTTCACAGCTAGTGACAGGCCTTTTGGAGGAAGTAGAGCTGCCCGCCCTAACTTTATGAGTTTTAGTTGTGAGCCATTTTGATATCCAATGAGGTACATAGGAATTAACATTTAACTGGGATAATTTATCTATATGTGAGTATAGGATGATGTTGAATGCCTTGCATGGTCTAGATATGCAGTGTGTACTGATCTGCCATAATCAATTGTTTCAGTATCCTTCTCAAAGAAGTCAATCAGGTTAAGTAGGCAGCATCTGTACTCGATAAATCCAAACTGGTTTGGGTCAAGAGTTTGTAGGTTATCTATGTCCTCATTTATTGATTCTATAACGATCCTTTCTAAAGCTTAACAAATATGCTGGTCAGACTTACTGGTCTGTAATTTCCCAGATCCACTGATGCCCACCTTTGTGCAAGGAGATGACAGTTGCTGTTCTCCATTCATCTGGCATAAAGTCTGTTTGGAGGCTGACATTAGGGAATTAGGCCCTGTTTCAGACTGACCAGTAAGCAACCCAGTATGTTATCTGGCACCATAACAGCAGTGACCTTGGTCTTGGAAAGTGCTTTGAGGACTTGTTCATGGGAGATATATGAGGGATGCAGATCCAGACATGAGATCTAGGAATACAGGAGGGGAGAGGAGTGAGGTTAAAGCTAAATTTAATGACGACTAAATTGGCAACATTTATCCAGTAGTAAATTGTGTATCTGCTTTGGGTGTGAGTATGTGATATGTTTTACTATTTGCGTTGCACTGTGCTGAGCATTGTTTCTAAGGTTTATAACATACTTACTAAGGCTTTGTGGTGGTCCTTTTCCTGGGTGACAATTTTTACCTCATATATGGCTTTGGTTGACTTCATCAAGGTCTGGAGTTCCCTTTTTCTAAGTTTAGCAGGATGTTTTGGTATGACTTACAGCTTGGACTTACCAGGCAAAGTCTACAGTGAAAGACATCTAGAAACGTCTGCTCGGAAACATGAATATATATTAAATAGTGGATAATAAAAAAAGAAGTTATGTACTCACCATAACGTTCCATGTATGTAGTCCATCTCGCAGAACATTATTACGTCAGCCGCTTTTTGAAAGCCTGAAAACTTCTGATTGGCTCATGGCTAGGAAGTATCCCATGGTGCATGAGCACATTCCCCAGATCTTGTTTGCTACTAGTCTATCAGGATAGGACAGAAAAAAGGACAAGGTCCAGAAGAATAAACCAATAAAGGTGCTCTTTAAGGTATAAACCACTGTAGAAAAGGAAAAACTGTTTCCAGATCCTCCAGGAAGGGGGCTGGTGGGTGGGTTTGTAATAACGTTTGGCAATATGGACTACATACATGGAACGTTATGGTGAGTACATAACTTCTTTATGTTATGTCGTCCTATCTCGCCTCCATTATTACATGTGGGACAGCGTCCCTAGCATCATGTATGGGTGGCTCACTGGAAAATAATCCTGAGTACCGTGGAACCAAACGAGGCCCTACCTCTGGAAGTTAAATCCAATTTATAATGGGAAATGAAGGTATGAGGGGTAGCCCATGTTGCTGCTGCACATATATTATCAATAGGCATCCTGGCCTGGAAGGCAATAGAAGTAGAAAAGGACCTGGTAGAATGTGCTTTGACTTTAATGGGTAACTCTTTTCCTTGAGAAGTGTAAATGAAAGAAATACAGTTAGAGATCCAGTTCGATAGTGTGACCTTGGAAACTGGCAAGCCCATTCTCATCTCAGCAAAAGAAACGAATAACTGTTCTGATTTTCTAAATCCTTTGGTTCTGTTGATATAGTTGCCTATGCACATCCAGCTGATGACATCTATACTCTGCTTTATTGGTGTGATTAGGGAAGAACACTGGCAATTCGATTGTTTGGTTTAAGTGAAAATGAGAACAGACTTTAGGGATAAAAGAAGGATTGGTCTGGAGAGAAACCCTATCCTTGTGAAAAATTAAATATGGAGGTTTAACTGATACAGCTTGTAGTTCAGAAACTCGTCTGGCTGAGGTTATTGCTACCAGAAAAAGAGTCTCCCAAGACAGGAATTTTAACTGATAACTATGGGCTGGTTCAAAGGGTGGCAAAGTAAGTCTAGAAAGGACTAGATTCAGATCCCAGGGAGGAATGGGGTCTTGAACAGGAGGTCTTAACATCATGGAACCCTTACCAAAGGATTTGCACAATTTGTGAGACATAAGATTGGAATCATTAATCCCCACACGAAAATTGGATATTGCTGCTAGCTGAACTCGGAGTGTAACAGCTGCTGAACCCTGGTGAAAGAGTTCTGAAAGGAACTCTAAAACAATAGCAATCGGAGCTGTAAATGGATCAACTTCTCTGTTACGTGCCCATATAGAAAATCTCTTCCATTTACTGTGATACAATTTTCTAGTGGAAGGCTTGTGAGAAGAGGTAATACGGGTTACAGCTGGTGACAGATCATGAAGCCTGACTAGTGATGGAACTGAAGCAACTATGCTGTCAGTTTGAGGGTGTGGAGGCTGGGGTGAAGAGAACCTGACGTGTGTCAAGAGGTCTGGCACTGGGTCCAGAGTCCATGGATAGTCTAACAGGTGAGGCTCGAGAAAAGGAAACCAAATCTGATGAGGCCAGTAAGGAGTGATTAGGATCATCTTGTTTCCCAACAACACTGCTTTCTTTATGACCTTGGGAATGAGTGGAAAAAATGGAGGAGGAAGAGCATAAAGGAGTCCCAGAGGCCAATCGTGGACAAGTGCATCTCTTGGAGACTTTCCCAGAGGGGGAATGAAGGAGAAATAGGTGCTGCATTTGGTGTTGATGGGGCTGGCAAAGAGATCGCAGCAGGGTTGTCCCCACTTGTGGAAGATCAGACGGGCTGCTTTCTGGTTCAAAGACCATTCGTGAGGTAACAATATTGCCCTGCTTAGCTTGTCCACTATCACGTTGGATGTCCCCAGGATGTGTGTTGCAATGAGAAAGCGTTGGGAAGAAATCGCCCAGTTCCAAACTCGTAGGGCCTCTCAACATAAAGGGTATGATCTGGTTCCCCCTTGTTTGTTTAGATACCAAACCACTGATATGTTGTCTGTCTGGATAGCTATCATCCCTAGAGGGAGAAAGTCATGAAGTGCTTGCAATGCTAGAAACCCCGCTCTCATCTTTAGGACATTGATATGCAGATGGGCCTCTTGTTCTTGCCATGTGCCTTGGACAGTCCTGCCTAGATAATGCCCCCCCCCCATCTGGAAGGCATTTGTGGTCACAGTGGCAACAGGTTGGTGCAGTACAAAGGGAGTCCCTGTGGTAAGATGACCTGGCTGAATCCACCAGCGGAGATCCTTTTTGCATGAATCTGTGATCAGTATCTGGTGCTGCAGAGGCAACTGCTGAAAGGACCACTGGGATGACAGGAGCCATTGGAGTATCCTCATATGTAGTCTTGCTAATGGTACCAAGGTTATGGTCGATGCCATTGTTCCAAGAAGCTGCAACACCACCTTCGCTTTGACTCTTCGAAGGGGAAGTATCCTGTAAATTTGCTGTGCAAGATTCTGTATTCTGTCTGTAGGTAGTTTGGCTATCATAGACACCGTTTCTATGTTTGCTCCTGTAAAGGTTACAGATTGAGTGGGCAAAGTTGAGGATTTTTCCCAGTTTACAGAGATTCCCAACTGAGAACAGAGTTTGATTGTGGATTCTCTGTATTGAATTAGATGATGCCTGGTGGTGGTGGTCAGGAGCCAATCGTCCAGATATGGAAAGACTTGGATTCCCTGACACTTCAAATGAGCTGTCACTACTGCCATGCATTTGATGAATACCTAGGGTGGCTGTGGTGAGACCAAAGGGCAGCTCCCGAAACTGGTAATGATTGGCTCCCAGCCAGATGTGTAGGTAACTCCTTAATGCTTCGTTCATCATTATGTGGTAGTAGGCATCCTGGAGATCTGTTGAGCACATCCAGCTGTCTTTCCCTAACAAAAAGAGTATGAATTGTAATGTGACCATTCGGAACATGGACTTCTTTACATACTCGTTTAACCTGCTGAGGTCTAAGATGGGTCTCCAGTCTCCTGTTCTTTTTGGAACCAAAAAGAACCTAGAGTATGTTCCGAATCCTGTCTGGTCTACTGGGACCTTTTGGATGACTCTTTTTAATAGCAGCTTATTTATCTCTATAGCTGCTTGATCCCTGTGATTGGGTGGTACATCCGGGATCCTTTTGGGAGGGTGTGATAGAAGGGAAAAGGGTATAGAGTAACCTCTGGTGATAATGTCTTGTACCCACTTGTCCCGACTGAGATCTAGCCAGGCTTCTGGGTACAAAGGCAAGCGACCCCCAACCGGCTCCAGAGACACACAGTCGGATTCCACATCAGGACCGCTGATAGTGACGGTCATGAAAGGAATCGTGACCTCCCTGATTTTGTGGGCCTCCCCTGCCTCTAGGGCAACGTCTACCATTAGTTCCTCCTCCCCTGCTTTTGAAGGAGGAATCACCCTGTGTATCCTGGAAAGGTCTCTGTGATTTCTTCAACCACATCTTACCTCCCCTCTGACCTTTAGGGTAAGGTCTAGAAGGAACGGTAAAATGGACTCCCATGGCAGAGAGAGTCTTTCCTTCCTGTTCACACCTGGTGAGGGTATCTTTCACTTTGGGTCCAAAAAGAGAGGATCCGTCCATGGGTGCATTAGTGAATGTAGACTTGAAAGGCTCAGCAAAGTTGCACAGACGCATCCAGGAATGTCTCCTTAAGGAGACTCCTGTACCCGCCACCCTACTCACACCATCGGCTGCATATGAGATCAGCCGCATGGAGGAGTTAACAATGGATGTGAGAGTAGCCAATTGAGTAGACACTGTAGATGGGACTGCTTCAGTAGAGGTACCCTGAAGAGTATCTCCTAACTCCTTTAGGAGATCTCTCTGAAGTCTCGTGAAATGTGATAGATAGTTCAGCAATCAGAGTGTAAAAGCCACTGAAGAGAAGATATGCTTCCCATACCTATCCATCGTTTGGGATTCCTTATTGGGCGGATGGATAGATGAAGAAGTCTCTGCTAGCTCCTTCTTAGTGGCCGCCACCACCACCATGGCATCAACAGGTAAACCCTTGGATAAAAATTCTTTGTCTTTATGGGCAGAAAGAAATTTATTCGGCCTCCTGGGGACTGGTTCCACGGCATCAGGAGTCTGTCATGCTTTCTGACTCACAAGATCCAGTCCTTCATCAAATGGAGGAGACGTCTATGAAGCTGAGAGTTGAAACCCGAAAGCCTTCAGGTACACTGACTCTTCATCAGATGGGGTAACGGTGGGCCAGCTGCCTCTCTGCCTGAGGATCTTCAAAATATCTGCAAAGGAGACATCTTCAAAGGACGACTTAGGGGACCCCTCCGACTCATCGAGGTCAGTGTCAGATGTGAGAGACTCATCAGGGGGAGTCTACATGCTTCCTCTTACATGATCTCTTCCGAGGGGGCTCCTCAGCGGGGTCCTCTGGGGAGGTTTTGGAAGATCGTGGGCCACCCAAATGGGGGTCCTGAGGCTGTGGGTCTCTGCCATCCTGAGGGAGAGAGGATGCTGAGACTGTAGTCGGTGCTTGAGGGAGTACAGCTTTGGTATTTCTACGTGGAGCGGATGAACTATCCAACATGCTCCTCATCCTCACGAAGACTGATTCCTCCAGCTCCAAACGACGCCCCGGCTCCGAAGAGAGCATAGGTGCTGATGGCTCTAAAGGGATTGGCTCCGAGAACGATGTAGGGTCCGAGCTCACTCGAGCCGATGCACCAAGAGGGAGGCTCTGCACCAAAGAAGTTCGGTTCCAAGTGTCCCCCTCGGGGCCGACCGAAGAGCTTCGGACCCTAGACACTTCAGATGGCGCCAAGTGTTGGAACGGAACTCGGCTCCGAGACAACCACACGGGGTGCTGGAGCTGAGGACATCACTATAGTCGCTACCAATAATATCAGCTCCAAAGGCCCAATCTGGGTTGGAGGAGGAAAGAGAGCAGGATCGGTGGCAGGTGTCGGCTCTGAGACTAAATGGGTCGGAGCCGACAGAAATTTTGGCAAGCACCATTCTGTCAATGTCTTCTTCAGATAGGCTGCTGGAGGACAGTGTGGGAGACCTTGTTCTCTGCTATATAGGTGATTTTAGAGTAGGGGAGACCGGTGGAATATCTGATGACCGGCTCCAAAGAGGACTGCTAGTGATCGGCGCCGAAACACTTGGTGCCGATACTGCAGGATCTATTTCCAAAATCTCAATTGGCCCCAAAGACTATGGAGCCAAAGAGACAGAGACCAACACCGATTTGGTAACTTCTGTGGAGGTTCAGAGACAGAAGTTGAGGCCGGAGAAGGCCACTTAGAGGTCTTGCCCTTGTCCTTCCTAGATGAATGTGACCTAGCAGAGGAGAAGAACTGGCTAGGTCTTCCTCGAAGAAAGGTTTTAACATGCCCTTCAAAATCAGCTTATTCTTCCATTCCTGGAGCACTCTAGGGCTAAAAGAATGACAAAAGAGACAAGTTGCTTGTAAATGTATAGCCCCTAAGCAGTACACACACATGCTATGTCCATCGGTGATGGACATTTTTTGTGAACATTTAACACATTTTTTAAAACCTGACTGCGTGTGTTCCTTAGGTTCCTTAGACATAATGGCAGTAGAGAAACCAACACACACACACACACACACACACACACACACACACACACACACACACACACACACACACACACACCAAGAAAGGAACTACATCCTCTAACTTAAGCAGCTCTAGCCTTATCACCAACAAAAATTAAAGGGGTTACTAGGTTCTCTAACTTAAACAAACTTTTAGTTATGTACTCACCATAACTTCAGATGTTTGGGATCCATCTCGCCTACATTCTGACTGATGGGTTCGGAGCCGATCCCTCGGCTCTGACTCGGCACGCTTATGCCAAAGAGCGAAGTCTCTTATTGGCTGAGCTTACTATATCCCAGAATGCACCACTACCAGTCCCCCAGATCTAGTTTGTCCGCATACATGCACACATGCACGCCCTGCTTATATAACATCGCCAGATGAAACAAGATAAAACAGTAGAACTCAAAACCGCTCAATCTCTTCTGATCTCCAAGGCAGGGGAAGGAGGGTGGTTAGAATGTAGGTAGATGGATCCCAAACATCTGAAGTTATGGTGAGTACATAACTAAAAGATGTTATGTGATCCTATCTCGCCCACATTCTGACTGATGGGACAGCGTCCCTAGCACCTGAATCCTGGGTGGCTCACTGGAAAACACTCCTGAGTACCGTGGAACCAAATGATGCTCGCCTTTAGATGCCACATCCAATTTATAGTGGGAAATGAAAGTGTGCGGATTTGACCAAGTAGTCGCAGCACAAATCTCCGATATAGCAAGCTTGGAATGAAAAGCTATAGAAGTCGCCATAGCTCTGGTGGAATGAGCTTTGATAGATGTTGTAGGTTGCTTATTCAAGAAGAATAAGCCTGAGTTATACAATCTCTAATCCATTTGGAGATAGTAGCTTTTGTAATGGTTTTGCCCAATTTATTGTCTGAGAAGGACACAAACAATTGGTCTGACTTACTTAAATTGCTGAGTCCTGTCTAAATAGAAACGCACCTGCCTCTGAACAGCCAATTTATGGAGAATCTATTCTGCTTCATTGTGGAATCTTCGCAAGAGAACTGGTAGCTCCAGAGATTGTTGAAGACAGAGATTAGAACAGACCTTTGGGACAAAGGATGGATTAGGCCTAAGTGATACTCTATCCATGTGGAAAATCAAGTACGGTGGTTTAATAGATAGGGCTTGAAGTTCTGAAACTCTTCTTGCAGAAGTAATTGCAACTAAGAAGGCAGTTTTCCAACACAGATATTTTAACTCACATGTAGCAGCCGGTTCGAAAGGGGGAGATCTCAATGCACGGGCACCAAATCAAGATCCCACGGAGGCGATGATGAAAAACTGGGGGTCTTAATAGGCCCGCACCTTTAATAAAGGTTTTGCATAATCTGCTGCTCATCAATGGAGGATCCATGGATTAGGTGGAATTTAGAGATACGCCAGTTGGACTTTAATAGTAGAGACAGAAGATCCTTGATTAAACAGGGATGTTAAGAATTTCAAAACTTCCAGGATCGGAGCAGTGATAGGGTCTAAGCCCCTGAATTGAGCCCAGATAGCAAACCTCTTCCACTTACTGAGGTACAATTTGTTAGTGGTGGGTCAACAAGATAAAATGTGAATAACCTCCGGGTCTAATGTGTGACTTCTGACCAGGGTCGGAAGTGGAGGAGCCAGGCTGTCAACTTCAAGGAGTGTAGGGACTGATGCTGTCGTCCTGACTGATGGATTAGCAGATCCGGAGTTAGATCTAACGTCCAAGGATCGTCTACCGCATGTTTCTTCAGGTAGGGAAACCATACCTGACGAGGCCAGAATGGAGCAATCAGTATCATTGAGGACCCCAATTGAGAAGCTTTTTGAATGACTTTGGGGAGAAGTGGTATCGGAGGAAAGGCATAAAGTAGCCCTGTTGGCCAAGGTTGTGCTAGAGCATCCAAAGCTGCTTCCCCTTGATGAGGAGTCAAGGAGAAGAACCTTTTGCACTGTGGTTCAGTGGCGCAAAATAGATCGCAGCACGGCGTCCCCATCTCCTGAAAACCTGAGCTGCTACTGCTTCGCTTAGGGACCACACTGGGGAGAGAGAATTGTCCTGCTCAATTTGTCTGCCAATATATTTGATTTCCCCGGAATGTGGGTCGCTACCAAGAAACGGTTGGTAGCTACCGCCCATTCCCACACTCTCATGGCCTCTTTGCAAAGGGGGTAAGATCTGGTCCCTCCTTGTTTGTTTAAATACCAAACCACCGACATGTTGTCTGTGTGGATGGCGATGATGCCCTGAGGAAGAAACTTGTGTAAGGCCTGTAGGGACAGAAGTACAGCCCTCATCTCCAACACATTGATGTGGAGAAGAGCTTCGTCTGGAAGCCAGGAGCCCTGAACTAACCTGCCCAGACAATGCCCCCCCCACCCTATCTGGGAGGCATCGGTCGTCAGGGTAACCACTGGAGAGGGAATAACAAAAGGGCTTCCTTGATTTAGATTGGATGTCTGAAGCCACCAGCTTAAGGTCCCGCTTTGCATGTTTCTGTAATCATGATGGATGATTGAGGAAGGTCCTGAAAGGGACCATTGAGCTGACAATAGCCACTGAAGAATCCTCATGTGCAATCTTGCCAGAGGAACTAGAAGAACTGTGGCAGACATTGAACCTAAAACTTGTAGGACCATCCTGGCTGGGGCTTTGGATCTTGAAATCAGAGCTTGAACTTGGCCCTGTAAAGTTTGATCCTTTCGGCAGGAAGAAAAACGCGCATCAATTCTGTGGAGTCCATCTCTGCTCCTATGAACCTTATGCGCCTGAGAGGGCAGCAAGACAGACTTTGACCAATTGAATGTAATCCCCAGGGTAGCGCCCAGGGAGATGGTGGCTTTGAGGTTGTCCATTAGTAGATGCCTGGTGGTGGCAGTCAAGAGCCAGTCGTCCAGATAGGGAAACACTTGGAATCCAAGACTTCTCAGGTGAGCCGTCACTACTGCCAAACACTTGGTGAACACCCTGGGGCTGTGGTGAGACCAAAGGGCAGTGCACAAAATTGGTAATGACTGACTCCCTGAGGTTGAAGTAGATACCTCCTGGACTGATGTATCGGTATGTGATAATAGGCGTCCTTGAGGTCTATGGAGACATCCAAACATCCTTCTCCAACAATGGGAGAATGGATTGCAACGTGACCATTCGGATTTGGATTTCGTGACGGATTGGTTCAGTCTGCTGAGATCCAATATTGGTCTCAGGTCCCCTGTCTTTTTTGGCACTAAAAAGAACCTGGAGTAATTTCCTGATCCGATCTGGTCTATGGGGACCGCTGATGACTCCTTTTTCTAGCAGCTTTAAAGCTTCTATGGCTGCAATTTCCCTTTGACTGGGTGGTGGGTCCGGATTTTTGGACAGTGGGGGTGAGTATGTGAATGGGATGGTGTAACCTCCGCACGATCCAAAGCACCCATCTGTCCTGGAGTGATTAACTCCCAGGCTTTTTAGGTGCTTGTAACGACACTGACTGGCTCGAGCAGCACAGCCGGGCAATCCTCATGATGTGTGGGAGGCTGAAGAGCCACGAAAGGACTCGCCCGGTCTCCAGAATTGCGGGCCTCTCTGTCACTTGGGACGGCTGCCTCCCAGAAAAATTTCCGCCCTCTGCCTCTGAAGGGGAATCTTCCTGCTGTTGGGGAAAAACTTACGTGATTTACGGAACCACATCTTCCCTCCTTTAGCCTTGGGATAAGGCCGAAAGGGAGTGGAATAACGGCACCCACGGCAGATAAAGTTTTCCCCTCTTGCTCACAGCGGTAAGGTGTCTTTAACCTTAGGTCCAAACAAAGAGGACCCATCAAAGGAGCTGGCCAAGGAAGACTTGAAGGCCTCCAGAACTGACACAAGCGAGCCAGGCTTGTCTCCAGAGAGCCACGCCTCTGTGCCTGCCGCTTACCCGCCTCGGCCGCATAGGAAATGAGCCTCATGGACGAAAGTTAGAAATTGACGATTTTAGTGATAGCCAACTGAGAGCTAACCGACTGGGCTAAGTTAGTTGGAAACCAAATCTGATGAGGCCAGTAAGGAGTGATTAGGATCATCTTGCTTCCCAACAACACTGCTTTCTTTATGACCTTGGGAATGAGTGGAAAAAATGGAGGAGGAAGAGCATAAAGGAGTCCCAGAGGCCAATCGTGGACAAGTGCATCTCTTGGAGACTTTCCCAGAGGGGGAATGAAGGAGAAATAGGTGCTGCATTTGGTGTTGATGGGGCTGGCAAAGAGATCGCAGCAGGGTTGTCCCCACTTGTGGAAGATCAGACGGGCTGCTTTCTGGTTCAAAGACCATTCGTGAGGTAACAATATTGCCCTGCTTAGCTTGTCCACTATCACGTTGGATGTCCCCAGGATGTGTGTTGCAATGAGAAAGCATTGGGAAGAAATCGCCCAGTTCCAAACTCGCAGGGCCTCTCAACATAAAGGGTATGATCTGGTTCCCCCTTGTTTGTTTAGATACCAAACCACTGATATGTTGTCTGTCTGGATAGCTATCATCCCTAGAGGGAGAAAGTCATGAAGTGCTTGCAATGCTAGAAACACCGCTCTCATCTTTAGGACATTGATATGCAGATGGGCCTCTTGTTCTTGCCATGTGCCTTGGACAGTCCTGCCTAGATAATGCCCCCCCCCCCATCTGGAAGGCATCCGTGGTCACAGTGGCAACAGTTTGGTGCAGTACAAAGGAAGTCCCTGTGGTAAGATGACCTGGCTGAATCCACCAGCGGAGAACCTTTTTGCATGAATCTGTGATCAGTATCTGGTGCTGCAGAGGCAACTGCTGAAAGGACCACTGGGATGACAGGAGCCATTGGAGTATCCTCATATGTAGTCTTGCTAATGGTACCAAGGTTATGGTCGATGCCATTGTTCCAAGAAGCTGCAACACCACCTTCGCTTTGACTCTTCGAAGGGGAAGTATCCTGTAAATTTGCTGTGCAAGATTCTGTATTCTGTCTGTAGGTAGTTTGGCTATCATAGACACCGTTTCTATGTTTGCTCCTGTAAAGGTTACAGATTGAGTGGGCAAAGTTGAGGATTTTTCTCAGTTTACAGAGATTCCCAACTGAGAACAGAGTTTGATTGTGGATTCTCTGTATTGAATTAGATGATGCCTGGTGGTGGTGGTCAGGAGCCAATCGTCCAGATATGGAAAGACTTGGATTCCCTGACACTTCAAATGAGCTCTCACTACTGCCATGCATTTGATGAATACCCAGGGTGGCTGTGGTGAGACCAAAGGGCAGCTCCTGAAACTGGTAATGATTGGCTCCCAGCCAGAAGTGTAGGTAACTCCTTAATGCTTCGTTCATCATTATGTGGTAGTAGGCATCCTGGAGATCTGTTGAGCACATCCAGCTGTCTTTCCCTAACAAAAAGTGTATGGATTGTAGAGTGACCATTCGGAACATGGACTTCTTTACATACTCGTTTAACCTGCTGAGGTCTAAGATGGGTCTCCAGTCTCCTGTTCTTTTTGGAACTAAAAAGAACCTATAGTATGTTCCGAATCCTGTCTGGTCTACTGGGACCTTTTGGATGACTCTTTTTAATAGCAGCTTATTTATCTCTATAGCTGCTTGATCCCTGTGATTGGGTGGTACATCCGGGATCCTTTTGGGAGGGTGTGGTAGAAGGGAAAAGGGTATAGAGTAACCTCTGGTGATAATGTCTTGTACCCACTTGTCCCGACTGAGATCTAGCCAGGCTTCTGGGTACAAAGGCAAGCGACCCCCGACCGGCTCCAGAGACACACAGTCAGATTCCACATCAGGAACGCTGATAGTGACGGTCATGAAAGGAATTGTGACCTCCCTGATTTTGTGGGCCTCCCCTGCCTCTAGGGCAACGTCTACCATTAGTTCCTCCTCCCCTGCTTTTGAAGGAGGAATCACCCTGTGTATCCTGGAAAGGTCTCTGTGATTTCTTGAACCACATCTTACCTCCCCTCTGACCTTTAGGGTAAGGTCTAGAAGGAACGGTAAAATGGACTCCCATGGCAGAGAGTCTTTCCTTCCTGTTCACACCTGGTGAAGGTATCTTTCACTTTGGGTCCAAAAAGAGAGGATCCGTCCATGGGTGCATTAGTGAATGTAGACTTGAAAGGCTCAGCAAAGTTGCACAGACGCATCCAGGAATATCTCCTTAAGGAGACTCCTGTACCCGCCACCCTACTCACACCATCGGCTGCATATGAGATCAGCTGCATGGAGGAGTTAACAATGGATGTGAGAGTAGCCAATTGAGTAGACACTGTAGATGGGACTGCTTCAGTAGAGGTACCCTGAAGAGTATCTCCTAACTCCTTTAGGAGATCTCTCTGAAGTCTCGTAAAATGTGATAGATAGTTCAGCAATCAGAGTGTAAAAGCCACTGAAGAGAAGATATGCTTCCCATACCTATCCATCGTTTGGGATTCCTTATTGGGCGGATGGATAGATGAAGAAGTCTCTGCTAGCTCCTTCTTAGTGGCCGCCACCACCACCATGGCATCAACAGGTAAACCCTTGGATAAAAATTCTTTGTCTTTAGGGGCAGAAAGAAATTTATTCGGCCTCCTGGGGACCGGTTCCACGGCATCAGGAGTCTGTCATGCTTTCTGACTCACAAGATCCAGTCCTTCATCAAATGGAGGAGATGTCCATGAAGCTGAGAGTTGAAACCCGAAAGCCTTCAGGTACACTGACTCTTCATCAGATGGGGTAACGGTGGGCCAGCTGCCTCTCTGCCTGAGGATCTTCAAAATATCTGCAAAGGAGACATCTTCAAAGGACGACTTAGGGGACCCCTCCGACTCATCGAGGTCAGTGTCAGATGTGAGAGACTCATCAGGGGGAGTCTACATGCTTC
The DNA here is from genome assembly GCF_019279795.1 of Protopterus annectens. Classification (NCBI taxonomy): domain Eukaryota; kingdom Metazoa; phylum Chordata; order Ceratodontiformes; family Protopteridae; genus Protopterus; species Protopterus annectens. The sequence goes on along the minus strand of NC_056736.1, from coordinate 271,846,500 downwards.
CTCTTACATGATCTCTTCCGAGGGGGCTCCTCAGCAGGGTCCTCTGGGGAGGTTTTGGAAGATCGTGGGCCACCCAAATGGGGGTCCTGAGGCTGTGGGTCTCTGCCATCCTGAGGGAGAGAGGATGCTGAGACTGTAGTCCGTGCTTGAGGGAGTATAGCTTTGCTATTTCTCGTGGAGCGGATGAACTATCAACATGCTCCTCATCCTCCACGAAGACTGATTCCTCCAGCTCCAAGCAGCGCCCGGCTCGAAGAGAGCATAGGTGCTGATGGCTCTAAAGGGACTGGCTCCGAGAACGATGTAGGGTCCGAGCTCACTCGAGCCGATGCACCAAGAGGGAGGCTCTGCAACAAAGAAGTTCGGTTCCAAGTGTCCCCCTCGGGGCCGACCGAAGAGCTTCGGACCCTAGACACTTCAGATGGCGCCAAGTGTTGGAACGGAACTCGGCTCCGAGACAACCACACGGGGTGCTGGAGCTGAGGACATCACTATAGTCGCTACCAATAATATCAGCTCCAAAGGCCCAATCTGGGTTGGAGGAGGAAAGAGAGCAGGATCGGTGGCAGGTGTCGGCTCTGAGACTAAATGGAGTGAGCCGACAGAAATTTTGGCAAGCACCATTCTGTCAATGTCTTCTTCAGATAGGCTGCTGGAGGACAGTGTGGGAGACCTTGTTCTCTGCTATATAGGTGATTTTAGAGTAGGGGAGACCGGTGGAATATCCGATGACCGGCTCCAAAGAGGACTGCTAGTGATCGGCACCGAAACACTTGGTGCCGATACTGCAGGATCTATTTCCAAAATCTCAATTGGCCCCAAAGACTATGGAGCCAAAGAGACAGAGACCAACACCGATTTGGTAACTTCTGTGGAGGTTCAGAGACAGAAGTTGAGGCCGGAGAAGGCCACTTAGAGGTCTTGCCCTTGTCCTTCCTAGATGAATGTGACCTAGCAGAGGAGGAAGAACTGGCTAGGTCTTCCTCGAAGAAAGGTTTTAACATGCCCTTCAAAATCAGCTTATTCTTCCATTCCTGGAGCACTCTAGGGCTAAAAGAATGACAAAAGAGACAAGTTTCTTGTAAATGTATAGCCCCTAAGCAGTACACACACATGCTATGTCCATCGGTGATGGACATTTTTTGTGAACATTTAACACATTTTTTAAAACCTGACTGCGTGTGTTCCTTAGGTTCCTTAGACATAATGGCAGTAGAGAAACCAACACACACACACACACACACACACACACACACACACACACACACACACACACACACACACACCAAGAATGGAACTACATCCTCTAACTTAAGCAGCTCTAGCCTTATCACCAACAAAAATTAAAGGGGTTACTAGGTTCTCTAACTTAAACAAACCTAGTGCAAGAAAAGAAAAAAAGGGAACAAGCTAGAAACCACTAACTTAAACGGTCTAGCCAAAAAACACACACTCACGGGATACCACACACAAAATGGCCAACAGGCCCAAGTAATTTTAAATGACAATATGTCAAATCTGGTTAAAGACACAAATCGGTAAATACAATAAGACTGTCAGCAAAGGACAATGACAGAAAACAACTTCACTAGAAGCAAGAAACTCCTAATAAGCAATATAATAATAAATTGGAATCACTTAGCCATGGCCAACCAAAAGAAGCTTCCGACTGAAGACGCGGCAAACGAGATCTGGGGAATGTGCTCATGCACCATGAGATACCTCCTAGCCACGAGCCAATCAAAAGTTTTCAGGCTTTCAAAAAGTGGCCGAGTCGGAGCCGAGGATCAGCTCCGAACCCACACGTAATAATGGAGGCGAGATAGGACTACATAACATCTACACTTTTTAACAACAGAAACAGAAATGAAAAATCTCTGGTGCAAAACAATCCTAAGAGTATACTGAATATACAAGGACTGTGAGGCACTTACGCCTATAATAACTGCAATCACTGTACATTTACTGAGAAAGAACCATCATATTATTATAAGTAATAGCAAGGCCAGCTAAGAAATGCATGGCTATTTCAACTCTAGTTGCAAAAATGTTATCCATGATGCAAGATGCACAGCCTTCTTCACCTTTTATACTGGCCATGCTTCCAGATCTTTAAATTCCAGATCTACAATCATATATACATGGAATAAGAAAAAAGAATAAAAATACTGAGACCAATTCAGAAAGGTTACCTCGAGATATATATATATATATATATATATATATATATATATATATATATATATATATATATATATATATATATATATAGGTGTTCACCTCACAGCAACCTTTTTGTATGTACAGACTTCGCTATCACAGTGCTTTAGCATGAAAATATGCACCAGCATGGTGGGTTGTCTCCGCTGCCATGCTAAATGCTAATGAGGCATCCCAGAGGACATACATATGCTAATTAGCCATGTGCTACTCTCCCCCATAACTGTTCGTGGTAAGGCATTTACACAGCTGAGATATTTAAAGAATCACTCAACCGCATTAAGTAACATGGCCTTGCACAGCCAAAAGCCCGTGTTCACACATACTGTAGTAAAGTTAAATGCCAGGGAGTTTAGCAGACTGGTAATGTTGGTGATGTGTGTGTGTGTGTGTGTGTGTGTGTGTGTGTGTGTGTGTGTGTGTGTGTGTGTGTGTGTGTGTGTGAGCGCATGCGTGGTTGCAAATGTGAGTGCATATCTGAGAATGTGGCTACCTGAAAGGTGACAGTATAGGGGTAAGTTAGGAGCTAGGGTAGATATGTGTGAGTGTACATGTGGGGGGTGTATGTGTCTATGAGTGTGATTGGGTGGAAGGAGCATTGTTTGTTTGTGGATGTCAAACCTCCATACTTCAAGATCCCAAAAAATAATTGGGCACAGTACTTGCAAATAACTGATAACGAAATCATTTGAGTTGTGACCTGAGGACTGGAGCTAATAGAGTAAAGACAGCTTTGCATACAAAATAATAATGTTGATGTAATGTTGTATAAATCCAAACCAATACTTAGTGAAAAAAATACACAAATGTATTTAAATTCCACCAACACAAACCATAGTTTTGTACTTTCATCCCATTCCTTGGGACTCCCTCAGAACTGGGAGGAAAGCGCTCACTACTCGAATTATTTGGTTATGCAAAAAAGAACCACTAACAAACTGAAAACTAAAACCACGGCAAAGACAACTTGCTTCCAAAAAGCAAAATGAAAAGGCTAGAGTACTTAAAACCATTTAATAATCCCATGAAAACAAACACAAAAAAACAAATGAGAAGCACTTTCATCCTGTTAAAATCACAAGACTTCTTCAGATGGATAACAATTAGTAACTTCCCATTAAAATACCAACAAATGTAAGTCACATGATCTTAAAAAGGTACTATCTATTACCATTTAAAGTACTAATCATCACTAATGATAACGGGGACTTTAATATTTTTAATTTTATGGGATTATTAAATGGTTTTAAGTACTCCAGCTTTTTCATTTTGATTTTTGGAAGCTAGCTGTCTTTGCCGTACTTCTAGTTTTCAGTTTATATGGTTCTGCCTCAACACCTCCCTAGACTAATATGCAAATTCTGCAATACTTAGTCCAGAGTGACATTAGTCACTAGCGATAAACTCTTCACTAATGTGCATTAATGGCACTTAAACAAGACATGGGTTAGGGGGATAAATCTTTAATAACATGCCTTAATGGCATTTAAACAAGAACTGGGTTGGGGAAACGCTAGCCAACAGGAATAATTCTTTAATACAGTGGCCTAACAACACTTAAGACATGGATCAGGGAGAAAGTACAGTTTTGTACCTACCATAAATGTAGATGTTCGAGGATCCACATTGCTGCAGTCCTAACTATTGGGTAGTCCGCTGTCCAGTCGAATACCAAAGTATATGGCTCGCCGGTCAGGGCGCATTAGACTGACGCCAGTACATCAGGATAGTAAGGCGCATGACCCACGTCATATCCTCAGTCTTTTCTTGCCCCAGATGTCAGAAGACCCTGAACAGATAAGGCCAAAAACCAAAAACTCCCAACATATCTGCACCAAAATATATATATATATACAAAATATACAAAATTAGCAGAATATAACCTCACCTACACAACCACCCCTAAACACAGAGGGAAGGAGGGAGGGTTGGACTGCAGCAATGTGGATCCTCGAACATCTACATTTATGGTAGGTACAAAACTGTACTATGTTCTTCATTCCACATTGCTGCAGTCTAACTATTGGGTAGAATCCCAAAGCAGAGGTAAGGGAGGCTGGCAAATCATAAGGAAGCAGGAGCTGATAACATGCCTTGCAAAATAGCTGTGGCAAAACCAGCCCTAGACTTAGAGTAGAGAGGAAGGTGGTAATGCTTAGAGAAAGTATGCACTGAACTCCAAGTAGCTGCCTCCAAAATATCCTTAGTTGCCACCCCCCTTAAAAAAGCTGTTGAAGTGGCAGTAGCCCTAGTGGAATGTGGCCTAATCCCAGCTGGAATCTCCTTGCCATGATGGGAATAACAAAATGTAATGCAAAACCCAATCCACCTAGAAATAGTTTGTTTTGACACAGGCTTGCCCTGAGAACTCAAAGCAAAAGAAACAAACAACTGCTGAGACTGCCTAAAATCCTTAGTCCTGCTCAAATAATAACGCAATTGCCTGTGTACATCTAAAGTGTGCAAAATCTTTTCCTCTTTGTTTTGGGGATCTGCATAAAAGTAGGCAAATGAATAGTTTGGTTTAAAGCCACACTAGAAACCACTTTAGGCATAAAGGAAGGATTAGTACGTAATGATACCCTATCCTTATGAAAAATCAAAAAAGGCTCAACCGCCATAAGGGCCTGTAACTCAGAAACCCTTCTTGCAGAAGTAATGGCCAACAAAAGCAGTCTTCCATGACAAGTATTTCAGTTCAGCAGTAGCTGCAGGCTCAAAAGGTTGTAGAGTAAGTTTCTCCAACACAAAATTGAGATCCCAAGCAGGAGTAGGAGCTCTCATGGGGGTCTTATATTCTTTGCCCTCTAAGAAATTGCTTGAACAAAGGATGTGAAAACAATGGTGGGTCACAATCATAGTGAGCTGAAATTGCTGCAGCATGAATCTTAATGGAAGAGAAAGACAAACCTTTGTCCAATAACTCAGTAAGATATTGAAGAGCCACACTCAAATTAGGCTCAGAAACCTCCAAATCCTTTGCTGCAGTCCAAAATAAAAATCTCTTCCATTTTTCTGCGTACACTTTCCTTGTACTAGGTCTTCTGGCTTCCATAATCACATTTAAAACTTGTTGAGGAAGTTGAGACCTGCTGTCTTTCAAAACAGAATATGCCAGGCTGTTAGATGAAAAGAGTGAAGCTTGACATTGAGCAGACGACCGTCCTTCTGAGACAACAGATGTGGAATCAAGGGTAAAGGCCATGGAGGCTTCTTTACCAGACTCCTCAGTAATGGGTACCAGTGCTGCCGAGGCCAATCTGGAGCTATTAAAATCATCCTTGGCTTGTCTTGTCTGACCTTTAGAAGCACCTTTGGAAGAAGAGGCAGAGGAGGTTAAGCTGACACATCAAGATTTTTCCAACTGAAAGAAAGAGCATCCACTTTCCAAGCTGTGTGATGAAACCTCTTTGTGCAAAACTTTGGCAGCTGGTGGTTTAGTGGAGAAGTTTAACAGATCTATGTCTGGAGTTCCCCAGGACACTGTCAACTTTGAAATACATGAAGATCCAGTTTCCACTCGTGGGGATCCATGATTTGTCTGCTTAACACATCTGCTAAGGAGTTCTGTGCTCCCGGCAGAAACCTTGCCTGAAGAGTTAGTTGCAAGCTTAGCAGTCTCCCATAAAATCATTGCTTGCCTGCACAATGGGTAAGAATGTGTTCCCCCTTGTTTGTTGATGTACCACATGACAGTTGTGTTGTCTGTTAGAATCAACACCTGCCCTGGAAGAAGTAACTCCTTGAAAGCCATTAATGCAAACTGGACTGCCAACATCTCCTTCATGTTGATATGTAGATGCTGTAGTCTGGCAGGCCACTTGTCTTGTATCCACTTTCCATTTAGATGAGCTCCCCAAGCAATGTCTGAGGCATCTGTCGTTAGAATTTGACTCGCCTCTGGCCGGGTCACAGACAGTCCATTGTTTAGGTGACATTCCTGAGCCCACCACAAAAATTCCTTTTGAATGCAAGGTATTATTTGAATGACAGTGTCCAAAGCCTGGCAGTGCTGTGTCCATACATTTTTGAGATACCATTGTAGCTTCCTCATATGCAGTTTGGCATTGGGAAGCACCAGAATACAAGATGCCATGAACCCTAAGGCTTGAAGGACTGTCCTTGCAGTCAGCCCGGACTGAAGAGATAGTTGATGGAAGTAACTGGAAAGATTCTTTTGTTTGTCCGGGGTTAAAAGGCCATCTGGCTGCTGTATTCAGTCTCACACCCAGAAAGCACATGACTTGAGAGGGTACTAGACTGGACTTTATTTCGATCACAGAATACCCCAGGCATCTTAGCACTGCTATGACATATTCCAAATGCTGTAGAAGGTCTTCCTTTTCTTGAGCCAGAATCAGGCAATCGCCCAAGTAAGGATAGATTTGAATTCCTTTTAGCCTAAAGTAAGCTATCACTGGAGCCAGAACCTTTGTGAATACTCTGGGCAGTAGATAAGCCAAAGGGCAATGCAGAGAACTGATAATGAGAATTTCCAGCTCGAAACGCAGATACTTTCTGCAACTTAGTCTTATAGGCACATGAAGGTAAGCTTCCTTGAGATCTAAAGTTACCATCCAGTGATCCTTGCCCAGCAGAGGTAAAAGCTGTTGTAACGCCAACATTTTGAACTTGGGAATGTCCAGATAAGTGTTGAGGATAGATAAATCCAAAATTGGTCTCCACGTGTTCCCCTTCTTCGGTACTAGGAACAGGCGAGAATAAAATCCTAGGCCCCTTTCTGGCACAGGAACCGGCTGAATGGCCCCTATTTGGAGTAACTGAGAAATTTGCTTGTGAGCCTCTTTCTTTGTAGAGGAGGAATGTCTGGCATGCCTCTGAAAGGAGGCAAGGTATGGAAATAAAACCTGTAACCGTGGTGAATGATATCCAGAACCCATTTGTCTTGGGTAATTAAATCCCAATTTTCTTTGAAAAGAGAGAGTCTTCCTCCTAGAGGTGCCGCCAGGGAAGGTACTGGCAGCTGAAAAGGCAGGTCATTGGGTCTGCTTACGAAAGGACTGACCCCTGCCCTCACCAGAAGTCTGAGCAGGTGAACTCCTGTCCTAGGCCTAAAAGCACCTTGAGCTCTGCCCCTACCACGTCTAGACCTACCCCTAGACTGGGAATCATAAGCAGGATAAGTCCATCCCTTAGCAGGCCAATTTCTACTAAACTGGAGGCTGCACCTGCAAAAAATCCTTAACAGTTTGCATAGACTTAGCCTTGTCCTCCATCTTCTTTAAAACGGCTTCCACAGGCGAACCAAACAACACATCAGACTGTAAAGGAGCATCCAAAATCCTTGTCTTAACATGCTCAGCTAAGTTCTGATCTCTCAACCAGGCATGCCTACGAAGAACAGAACCAGTGGCAGCCACCCTGGAGGAGGCCTGCACAGCATCAAAACCACATTGCAAGGAATGTTTACCCACTTGTTCAGACACATGAACTAAATCCTGCAACTCTTTACACTCAATACCTTCCGCCAGAGCATCCACCTTAGATTTCAACTGTGAAAGAAGATAATTCTGATATTTTAACATGTGAAACTGACAATTCAACGCCCTCATGGCTAAAGTGGAAGAAGTATACACTTTCTTTCCCCATCTATCCAAAGCCCTTGCCTCTTTATCAGGAGGGACAGGATTTTTAACAACTGAGGCCTTCACACCTTTAGGCCCCTGAGACAGTTTCGGGTCTGCCCTAGGACTCTTAAAAGATACTTATGAGCTTCAGGCACCCTATAATACCTATCCAGTTTAACTGGGGCAGGAGGCAAAGAATCTGGATTCAGGGAAGCCTCTGCAAAACATCTTCCACCACATTCAAAACAGGAGGTATAGCTAAAGGCCTGTGCTGGGGTAAAACAAGAATTCCCTAAGCCTTTTCCTGGAATCAGAGAAATCTTGATCTTCCCATTTAAAATGCTCCCTCATGGAATGCAGAGTCTCTGAAAATGAAAAATCCTCAGGAGGGGAAGCTGAAGGAGTAGAATCATCCACATCAGAATCAGAATAAGGAGGGTACTCCTGCAAGTCTTCAGAAGACTCAGAAGCCTCCGAGCATTGCTCAAAACTCTCAAACTCAGATTCCACCCTAGGCCTCTTATCAGGAGGCATAGAACCCTTATCATAGTAATCAAATCCTCTGCCATTTTAAGCATATGTTTCTTAGGCAAAGACCCTGAAGTACTAGGAGAAACCCCCACTGAAGCAAAACTCGGCCTGCCCCTCAAAGAAGCCTTGGAAACAGAAGGGGAGGCTCTGACCACCTTAGGAAGAGAAGGAAGAACAGCCACCTGAGAAGCCCCCTCAGCCTGGCCTACTTCCTGAGAGGATACATCCTGTAACAGTAAAGTCTCTCCCTGAGACTCCAAAGAAACACCTGGCAAAACCTCCGGCTCCACTGAGCCCTCTAAAGAACCGACGTCTGGGACTGTCGGCTCCTCCACTCTAGGCTTTGCTGTTTTGTCCTTGCGCTTTTAGCGAAGCGGCGCGGAGCATCCGACGGCATTTTATAATTACAACGCTTCCCAAACACTAACCTGGCACAGTCTAACCTTCTCTTAATAGTGCGTTTGTTAAATCTAGCACAAGAGCGCATCCAACAACGCCGTGCTCAGGCCCTAAACAAGGTATACACAAAGTATGGTAATCCCTATGAGGTATCTGTTTCCCACAAGAAATACAGTTATTCACTTTTTCTGACATCCGTTAAATACTGAGGCAAGAAAAACAAAATATTCCCAACGGGTACTTAGCCAACTTTGATTCGGTCTGAAACTCTGGCTTCAGAAACTTTCAGTTCGCCAACCTGCACTCGCAAATTTGCTTCAGCATCGGACCATGCGGCAAAGACTGAGGATATGACGCCGGTCATGCGCATTAGTACCCTGACGCACTGACGCCAGTCTAATGCGCCTGACCGACGTCAGCCATATACTTTGGTATTCGGGCCGACTGGACAGCGGACTACCCAATAGTTAGGACTGCAGCAATGTGGAATGAAGAACATCACTAGACACAAGGGATTCTCTCTATATTATGTCTTAAGGGCACTTAAACATGATGTGAGTCAGGAGGACAGTAGACATTGGGGATACTCTGCATAGCATGCAATAAAGGCACTTGAAAAATGAATACATAAATAAATAAATAAATAAAGATGATTTGAGACGTGGGGACCACTAGACACCAGAGGTACTACATATACTGCGTCTTAAAGGCATTAAAGAAAATTCAAACCCTGCACCCTCTCAACTCTAACAAATGATATAAGCCCTCCATGCCACCATTAGATTCTGGACATAATGTGAAATAATAATAAGGAAAACTTAAAAAACTTTTAAAGTAGAAAGTAGTGGGGAAAAGACTTGGAACCCTGCACTCTTGTCATAGGAAGCAGCATCATTAACTCACTATGTGAACTGATAAGTTAGTGCATCAAGGTTTTTTTCAATATAATAAGAACCTCTGGCACTACTGAAAGACTGCAACCATTTGTATGCATGATGGAGAGGGTTAGGGCACCTAAAAGCATATCTCACAACTTCACAATGCAAGAAATTTGGTCAAACCCAAAAATAATGATGAGACAAAGATCCAGAATCAGGAATAGATGTTAATTACTCCTCTCAGAAAGTTGATAAAATAACAGATTTTGCATTAGCATGCATATACTGAAGGATACAAACTCTGAAAATGAAATGCATATCATATACAACCATAGTCAGCTGTGGTGGTGCAGTGGTTAGCATTGTCACTTCATAGCAAAAGGTTCTCCAGTTCAATTCTTGGCTGGAGCTCCTTCTTTGTGGAGTTTGCATGTCTTTCCTGTGGTTGAATAAGTTTTAAATACATGCAGTGTGTGTGTGTGTGCCTTCTGTGAAGGCTGGGAGCTGGGCTGGCAACTTGACACTGTAACAACTCCACTGTCAGTCAATCTGCGGACCAATGATCTGCTGTGGCAACCCCTAAAGAGAAAAGCAGAAAAACAATTTTTATATCACGTACAACTGTATTCCTCAATGACTTGCCAGATTCTATGAGGAACTATGAGATAATAATTTGGCCATTCTGTGAAAATGTGGGCAGCTAGTGTCCTATAAAATCAGTGATGGAGAGTTGTCTTTGTGGAGGGCAGATTCATGACAAAGACAGGATTAACATCAGGCAACAACAGGAAGAATTCTGAAATGTGACTCAGAGTCAATTAAAAAATTAATAAAACAACAGGTCTGGCATTATGATGCAGTTTCAGCCCAATAAGAAATACGAAACTCTAATGACTGTAATCATCCAAGATTTATGAGGGCAGGAGAAACATAAAAGGGGACACTGGGGATGTTCCGACAACTAAGGAAGAGGTATGGAATGAATGTATGTACGTTTGTGTGGTAGAATTAGAGGGGTGCCTGTGACAATGAGATGCATGGGCTGCCAGTGTTAACTAACACAGGAAATTGCTAATTAGCACCACTAGTAAACATACTCGACAGAGGCACTGGGAACTATGGTTGGGTGGCACCATACCAGGGTAATCCGATGGGCTAGGCTTGTAAAGGCTCCAGGGCCATTAGCCTTGTACACACCTATGAGCCTATGTATTCAGAGACATGAAAATTAACAGATAATGATGTTTTTCCTCACTGTGGCTAAAGTGACTCTGAATCACAAAGTACTGCATTGTGGTAACAGTCCCTTTTTACTGCACTTCATACCATGAGTACCAGTGACCTTTCTGAATCCTCAGGAATGTTTATTTTTTAAATATCCTCTCAAGTGAATAACTTTTATGAGGTTTATATTTTAAGCTTTGCTTACAGTAGCATTAAATATTAGAGGTACAGAGTTGAAAAATGAGCTTGAATTTTATGAATGTACTTGACAAATGACATTAATAGGTTACTCCTATCCTGGTCTGAACGAACATATGAATTTTAAAGCTTTTTTAAAGGCATGGTCACTTAAGCTTTATGTCAGTGCAGACATTACGTCAGGACTTTTAATTTATATCTGAATGCTTATCTCAGTCTGTTTAAATGAGGGAATATTGACTTTGTCCAATGAAGTCTCACTGTATCAGATAAACTTGCTTAATACACTGAGGGCTGAAGTGCAGTACCTGACATGCTCAACAACTCCTAGGAAAAGTAGACCAATCAGAATTGTTCAGATATACTTCTGTTAGGAACAGGAGAATGATATACAAATCTGTCTGTAGTAAGCTGATATCTGCCTTACGCAAAAATTATGTATGACAGTCCTTCCCAGATGTGGACACAACAACTGTAAAGCTTCCGTCTCTAATTAACAAAACTGTCAAGAGTGAGTTGTAAATAGTAGCTGAAAACATTTTATTTGAAAACATTTATTATCACCTTGGCAGTACAGGAGTTAAACTGAGCACATTTTAAAAAGGGAATGTCTCTCTTTCTAAGACAGTCTTGTAAATGCTAACCTTAATGAAAGAAAACTTCTGAATGTTAAAATTGTAAAGACATTCCTTTAGCAATGGCTCTTTTTATACTAACATGGCACAGGAGCTGTAATTTTCCTGTGTTCTTCTGCTTCTCTACAATCATAAAAATAACTTCATCATCATAGCATTAAAACTGACTTTATTTACTTCGTTCATTTTTTCACAATGAATTATCTGCACAGCGGCTGCGTGACTAAGTCTCTAAGAAGCCAAAATATGTAATAATAGCTTCATATTACATACTGAATAGTGAACTGCAAATGTGCTTAAGTATTCAGTGCTACTAGGTGCTTTATTTTACCATGAAGAAGCTGGTCAACCTGCTTGTGACATACTGGAAAAAGTACATGTTCAAATATATCACATTTCTTTATTACAGAAATGGGGTAAGCCCATGAAACATGCAGGTGCACTGTTTATGCTACTGATGCCCCCCTGTATTAATATTCTCACTGGAAATGTACAACATTGGTGTTTTAAGGAATTATGACTATATGTCACAATAGTGGCAACAGTACTGTTAGACAATTACAAAAAAAGAAAATTCCCTATCCTCAACAACCTCTTAGCTGACATTGACTGGACTCTAGTTTATTCCCAAACAGACCCTAGGAATGCAATGTCATACTTCATAACATTCAAGAATCCTTTTTTTCCAACTGCATGCAGATAGCTCAGGGCACAAATAATGCCCTTAGCTACCCCACAATAATAAACAAAAACTTAAACAAAGGCACTCCACCATGAGTGCATGTAAACTCAACCCCAAAAACTCACAGCTTTGCTAACCATTTCTGGAGCCTAGAAAAGCTGCTATAATTGTGGCCAATAATGCTAAATACCTTTTCCTAAGACAAAATCAGCAGTCCCTCTCAGCCCAACCAAAACTATTTTGGAAAGGAATGAAATGTCTAACTGGACATATCACTGTCTCTGCTAGTAACCTAGACATTAAAGGCTACTAAAACTCTGATTTTACCAAACAATATTAGAATTTTCTACTTTCTTCCACAACGAACATCACGAACTCCTTTTCCTCATCTCCCAAACATACAAATTATAAAACTTTATGCACCTCCTTAAAGCCTTTTTTAGGCAATGCGATATTGACAAACCTACTGACATATTAAGTAAAACCCCAAGAAACCTAAAGCTGTTACTACTCAATGCTTGGAGCTTAAACAAGAAACTCCACACCCTACAAGCTCTTGTCACTCTGGAGAATGTAGACATCTGTGTCGTTACTCAGATATGGTTTAAATCTGCATCCAGTACTCTGGCAGTGCAAGGCTTCAGTGCTTTCCATGCATTTAGACCATCAGCTGCACGTCAGGGACAAAGGATAGACCAGGCTTAATCTATATTAGCAACAAGCATAACTCTAGGTTGGTTAAACAGGACAATGCCCTGAAATTTATCCATGTGTAAATCACCATAGACAAAGCCCCATACCACATCCTTGCAAGCTACAGGTCACCCTCTGTATCCTTAGAATCCCATAGTTCATACCTAGACCTACAGGAAACACTCAAAATAAACCAAATGTTCTATTCCTGGGAGATTTTAACTACCTCTCTATAGAGTGGGAAACAAATACAACCTCATACTCACAGGCACGATTCCTTGATTTTATAAACACAAACACGCTCAATCATATAGTGCGCACACCTACCAGAGAGTCAAACATACCGGAAATGGAACTCACTAATATGAAAGGCAGTGCTGACCCCCCCCCCCAAAGTTTCACATCCTCACTAGTGAATTTGGACCCCAAAGCTGTCTTCTTTGAAATTAAAATCAACTTGGTAATCCCAACAAGCCTTGTTACAGTTAGGAACTGTTCCAAAGCAAACTACATCCTATTAAGTGATAGATTGTCAAAATTCAGTGCCCCTCCCAAACCCAAGTTCAATGCAAGCTATGCAGAATTGTTCACAGAGACCCTGTAAAACTATGTAAACAACTACCAGAAGTAAACCCAAAAGAAATTCTAAAAACAAATCACACTAATGGAATCTTAACCTTAACAGGGTAAAATCAAGAAGAGCGACTCCCATAAAGATAGGAGCTCTCAAATTAAGCTAAACAGGAAGCTAAGAGACTAAGTCCAACAAGGCCAATCATGAGGTCAAGATAACCTCACAGGCTAAAGATAACCACAAGGTCTTCTACAAGTATGTCCAAAATTTCAAATGCAGTACACATCAGTGTGCTGAGCTGGTGGTCAGTGGTGCCACCTTCACTGAGCACAGTGACATACTGAATTTGCTGGCTGACAAATTCAGCTAAATCTTCACCCCCACCACCTCTCCCCATGAAATACCTACTAACATACACCCCCAACTATTAAGAGAAAGAAGGTCCTTGCAGTGCTCTCTAAATCCAAAAACACACCCTCAACAGGCCCAGACAATATCCTGGGATGCCTTCTAAATAGCTTGAACCATGAACTTTCAGGAAAACTTGAGTCACTTTCCAACTATATCCTCAAAACAGGCTTAGTACACAAGAATGGAGAACTGCAATGGTTATCCCACTTCACAAGGGTGGTCCATCAACTATCCCCAGAAACTGCAGACATATTAGTCTGTCTAGTCTAACATGCAAAATTACGAAAAAAAATTATCATGAAAATTATCAAAAAGGCATAGGTAACCTTCAGACAATGGACTTAGCCTAGTTTGGCTAGGTCATGCTTATTAAACTTGGTGAACTTCTTTGAGAAGGTCACCAAGGGAATGGATGACAGGAAAACCAGTGCATATCATCTACCTGCACCTGACTAAGGCTTTCGATACAATACCCCACCACAGGTATATTTGACAAACAAACTGAACTGGGTATAAACCCCTACATAACTCGCTTAATTGCCAGCTGGCTCACAGACAGGACCCAGGAAGTGAGGATTGGTGTAACCAGGAAGTGAGGATTAGTGTAACCACCTCCACTAAGAGACCAGTCACATGCGGGGTACCTCAGGCTTCCATGCTGGGACCGCTCTTATTTGGCATCTACTTGTTGGAGGTAAAGGCTAATATCAAGGGCCTTTGATCAAGTTCGCAGATGACTGCAAATTGAAAGCGGTCACAGATTCCTCCCATGACACATACATCTTACAAGAGTGTCTAACATGGACAAATGACTGGTGCTAAAGTCACGGATTAAAACTCAATGCCAAGAAATGCAATAAAGTGCATTTTGGGAATCTGCTTCCCATGCTAATTACTGCATTATTAAGACATCCCTAAGAGATGACCTGGTAATCAGTGATCTGAGAATATATGTAGACAGTAATATGACCTTTGACCAACAAGTGGCCAAGGTAGTAAGAAAATCATTCTATGTCACCAAACTTATAAGTAAGAGCATGGCATCCCAGTCCAAGGAAGTTATAGTGCCACTTTATTTGGCCCTTATCATTGAGTATAATGCCCACTTCAACATGTACCTGACCAGATATTTGCAACAGTTGGAATGCCTACAAAGCTTACTTACAGAAGAAATTGTTCTATATGGTTTGCCTTAAAGTCCTATCTCTATACTCAGGCTCTTACAGATTATTGACAGGTGGTCTATGTCTGGTGTACAAGGCATCCTCAGATCCAGCTCTGACGGACATTTGTACATCTGCACAGCAACACTAGATCCAACTAAAGAATTAAATCATAATCAAATAGCACATTCTCTCATTCTGTGATAGTAGGAAATTAAACACTGGAGTATCACAAGGTTCTCTACTTGAACCACTTATTTTCTCTGCCTTTATAAATGATATCACATTGGACTTGACACCTTAATCTTGTAATATATGCTGATAACATTTTTATGATAGAGTATCAAAATCATCTGATCCTTACAACCCAAGCTTCAGTCAAGATTCCATAATTTATCTACATGGTTATTTAAGAACAAAAATATAATTCTTAAAAAAAAATTGTAATCCTTTTTTTGCCACACCTCAGAAGCTGGTTACCTGCCTGCTTCTCAAATATAAATAATGGTAAATGCACTCCCAGTGTTACTCTGCAAAAAGTACCTAGGCCTCAAACAAGACCTCTGCCTAAAGTTCTCCTTCCATACTGAAAACAAAACCATTAAGGTTCTAACTTATCTAAAAGCTCTGTTACTGAATTTCTCTCCTGTTATTCCGCACTGTACACTCAGTCATGGCCAATACAGTCTACCTCTTTTTGCCTGCATTCAACCCAAAATGCACACAAATTGCAAACCACTGAAAAGAAAATATTCCCAATTGTTCTAGTTGCAGACATAAATTATCATCACTGAGTCCTACTAAATCAGCTCAAATGGGTATTCATTAACAGGGAACCTTATGCTGCTGTCATTTACAAAATTATCCACTCTGGTTAGTGTTCCTCACTTAAAAGACTGCTACCACTCAGATAAACAAGTTACTCTATAAGAAGCATCCAAAACAACACACTTGTTCTTAAACAGACCAATGGTCAGAAACGCCACTGGAGAAACAGCGGTCTCTAGTTTAGTACCTGGAATATGGAACAACCTTCAAAATGCTGTTAAAACTAACTGAATATTATAAACCTTAACACTCTCACTAAATAAGCATTTTCACAATGAAACAAAGTATAACTGCTTTTGACATGCAAGCTAAAGCAATGCAGTGCTTACATCTGACTTAGAAATTTTTTGATCCTGGCAACTCTATGCTGAACCAGAAGGCACTTGTGATTATAAGATGTAAATGTAATTTGTATATATATGCATCTAATTTACCTTGTTTTAATTTCTTTTTTTTTTTCCATTTTTATTTTTCTCTCATAGCTTGAGCTATAGATATGGTGCTCTAACTTTATATTGTCTTTTATTTAATTTGCCCTTTAATTTTACCTACTTCATTGGAAACTGTATTGCAGAAAAGTAAAACTTTACCATATGCTTGTCAACTAATGTGCTTGGGTGTTGACTGAAAAGGGGCAACAGTCCAGCTCGCTTAGTCAGTTAACAAATTATAAATACATAAATAAAGTCATGTATACTACTGCTGCCCTGAAATGCTGATTTGTCTTTCTTTCTGCACTAAAATGAAGGCTGAAATGATGCATCACTAAATTAAATTACCTGAAGGACAGTATAAACAGCACAGCATGACATTTCAACATGGAAAATTAGAAACTGAGTGGCTGTATAGATGTGGCCTTACTTAAGAGGCCTGGGAATTAGGTAAACAGGTGATATGCTGCTGAATGGCAAGAGGGTATCAAGACATGCACCCATTGTCTTTATATTACATCATAGTGCTTTTCAGGATAAAGAATAAGAGAAGTGAGCGAAAGGAAGTGAACTGCAAAAGGATGCTGGAAGGGTTGGGAATCATAGTAAAATAGTATATAGGCTAGGGGTTTGACCAATGAGTCATATACTATAAAATATAGCAGAAGGGTCGAAAATTGAAAAGAGTAATTTCCAAAGCTGAATTTAAAAACTCAAGTGGCACCCTAGCGGCTCTCACCATGCTCTCACCCATCCTAGAACAAAATGAATTGCACTATTTTGAAGGTGAGACACGTCATTCCACATGCATTAGTGACACAGACAAGAGAAGCTGAGTAAGTTTTATTTTTATTGCTGTACTGAACTAGTGTATTCTGCATACATTATGCACTACGACTGAGTCAAGGGGATCAAATGGAAGCTTCCCAGTTAATAAAGAGAAGGAGTGACATGAGTAATATGTACAGAAGTGTTAAATACATTCATTTATAACTGAGTTAAAGGGTATAAGCTGTACCTTGAATGGGGGATGAGGAAAAACAGAAAAGCTGCATCTCTACATTAAAAGTAGTAGATGTGTTTTTACAAGAAATGCATTTTTAAATGCAGTGCATATGCTGGGGTTTAGAGATACAATAATATCCTCCACTCTAATATAAACAGCCATGATGACATCCCCGTCTTAAATAACACTGCCTCTCAATGGAAGAAGAAGCAAATACAAGAATACTAGAAGAGCAGGATTATAATATATAAAAATGTCAATTAGTTATAGCACTTTGCCTTAATCTTTAAGAATACACAACATATTAGGAAGTTTAATGACAAAATCATTTTTAGCACAAAGGTTAAAAGGTATTGTCATTGGACTACTATTCTAGTCAAATTAAGATGTTGCTCAAACAGAAGATACTTTATTTTAATACAGCCACCAAATAATGGAAGCATTAACCAGCTGTATCTGCAAGTCTGTTATTGTATCACACCACATCAGTAGAACTTTCAGCTGAAGTCTGCAAACAACAACTGTTCACGGAAATGTAATATTTTGAGTTTAATGGCAGACCTCTGCAAAACCTTTCACTGAGATTTTTGTCAATGTGTAATGTAAGCAAGTTTAACATGAAGAGCCTTGCTACATATTAACTTTAACCAGTCAGATACACGGTTGCCCTGTGCTGGAAACTGGCTGTAACATTACCCCAAAAGAAGTAGCTGTACTCAGAAGACTACTTACCAAGTTGGCCACTGTCATTTCTCTTGACCATTACATCAGTAAATGAAAGAAGACATGCTCTACTTAGTGCCTCCTTTCTAATTGCTCAGCGCAGACTATAAAACTGATTGCTTTCTTTAATAATTGGCCTAAGGGTAGGAATCCTAACATCTGCATCAATTAAACCATCACCCATGGAACACTGTCAGTCAGCCTAAGTGATCACTAACCAATCTATACCATAAGGCACCAAAGCAACAGCCCCAAAACACATCATTGCAGCCTTGTAAAAAATCTTATGACTTTTCATGAAGACACTTTTATTAATACACTATGTCTCATTAACTGGGAGTCACTAAAGACTCTCTCTATAGATGATACTGTCTCTGAGTTCAACAAAATCTTCCTAGGTGTTCTAAACACTTAGCCCCTCAGAAGAAAAACAGTCAAAGCCAACCCTGTCCCATGGCTATATAACAACTAAAGAAGTTAAGAAACAAGGAGACAAAGCATGTAAGGTCTGGACAAAAAAATAAAAATAAAATAAAACAACTTTACTATGATATAGACAACTAAGAAACCTAACAAAAACAACTCAGCGTCAGAGATAAAAAAATTACTATTCAGCCAATCAAAACATATACATTAATAATCCAAAACTATTCTGGGCTCCAATCAATAAGCTGTTAAATCCAGGACAATCAAGACTAAACACAGAGAAACAAAATTATACCATACCCATCCAACCAGTTCAGTACCCAATTTATGCAGACAATACAGTCATTAACCAACCAAGTAACTAAGCAAGCTCTTGAGGTACTCATTCAACTGACCTCCTTCAACATTTCTCCTTTCAACCAATTCCCACATATACCACCAAAAATTGTCTCAAAAAATTAAAACCTACTGCAATATCTTAAAACAGCAGCTGAGGTTATATTTCATATTCAAATTTAGTTCTGATAAATTAATCCATATCTGAAAATAAAGTCCCCTCACAATGGAAAAATCATTAATTTGTTTCACTGCATAAGGGTATAATCAATACACAGCTTTCAAACTACAGGTCAAATACCATTTTATTTCCACTATCAAAAACATTAGAAAAACATATTCACACACAACTTGTCAATTATCTATTAGATAATAAGCTTCTGTCTTCAACTCAACATAGCTTCTGTCCTCATCACAGCACAACTACTACTTTGCTGAATTTTGTTATTACTGCCAACACTTGTAGTGCCAGAAGCCTAGTCTCCACCATATTCCTATTCTTAGAAGCTTTTGATACTGGCTTTCACCAAAGCCTCTTACAAAAACTCTCATCTTCAGCAGTCACCAAGTCCTCATTGCAATGGTTCCATAGCTACCTGTCAAACAGAGCACAAGGAGTGAAATGGAAAACTGTCTCCATCTTCCTGCCAATAAGTATTGGTGTCTATACTAAACCCCATACTTTTCAACATGAATCAATGACCTCTACACTGCTACAAAAAAAAAAAAAAAAATGCTACCCTAATTCAATACACTAATTACTTGACCCTAGTCTGTGCTGCCAAATCTCTCTAAACTCCAAGACTTTACACTAAAATCATTCTTATTGATTGAAACATCACTAAATCTTCTTCTTCTTTTGGCTTTTCCCAGTTAGGGGTCGCCACAGTGGATCACATGTCCGCTCATGATTGGCAGTGGAGTTTTACAGTGTTGAGTTGCCAGCCCGGAGCCCAACCTTCCACAGAAGGCACACACACACGCACTCAGGCCTAGGGACAATTTAGAGTGTCCAATCCACCTACAGCATGTCTTTGGGATGTGGGAGGAAACCGGAGCACCTGGAGGAAACCCACGCGACCACAGGGAGGACATGCAGACTCCACACAGAAGGCACCGCAGCCAAGGATCAAACTGGAGAACCTCTTGCTGTGAGGCGACAACGCTAACTGCTGCACCACCGTGGCCGCCCATTGAAACATCGCTAAATAATGAACAATAATACACAACTACTTCTGAACCCTTAAAAAACTAAATTACTGCTCTTCATCCCACAACACATATGCACCAAAACAACATTATTCACTATCATCTCTCCCAATAACACCATGATATAACAAGTAAACCATACAAAATTACTGGATGTCATCATAGATGACCATTTGAAATTTGACCACCATGTATCAGACACGGTTAAAAAATCATCAAAAACTATACTTCTAATATAAACCTTATCATAGCCATAAAACTGTCCCTGAACCTGCTTTACACCCCAGTTCTTAACTACAATAGTAACACTTCTGTTCTGCTTAGCTCCTTCCCTCACCTCATCCCCATTTGTTTGAATTTCTATGCACTAATCACATGATCTATTGACAAACCCAGTAATACATCTCTTCAAATGAACAATGTTCTATTAATGCATAAGTAATTTATATAATAGTTGCTTCTAGTTTCATAAGAATGTAATCTAATTAGCAAATGAATGTGAAATTCTTAATGTATATTATTTAATGTCTGTTCATTTATGTTACTTAATGTCTATTTAAAATGTTTGTGCTATGTTAGAACTTTTCAACTTGGGCCTCTGCTGAAAAGAGGTGTTTGACTAAACCCAGCTGGACAAACCTAGTAAACAAAAGCAAAATAAAAACTAGTTAATGGGTAATGAGAAGAAGCTATCATACACTTGCACTATACTTAAAAAATGAGAACACTATAAGTCCATGTTATATCACTTTCTCAGCCTACCTATGGCTATCACAAATCATAGGGTGAGAAAGGATGCTCACAGGTACCACCATCTGAATTTATCAAAGCAATGTTTCACTACTCATTTGAAGTAGGACACTGACCAGTTATATGCTAATTTTTCCTACTTTTTCTTAGACTAAAACAATTCTTCTCAAGCTTTCATGACTCATGGACAGAAAACATAACAAACAATTATGGTTGCAGCTCCAGCAGTCCTTAACTTTAAGGAGATTTATACTGGAAGCAAAGGTTGTTAATTTCTCAGGAAAAAGAATGGAGAGTTAAGAAATGTAATAATAAGCTAACCTGTGAAAACACACACGTTAAATTAATACAATGAGGTATAACCAGAAACTGAAATCAAAAAGTTTAGTTAGCAATACATACACTATTCCTTTGTAGTAGTGAGACCAACAGACAAGAGAAATAACTCCTCACCCTCATTTTGTTAACTATTCTGCCATGGTATCCAATACCGAAAAGCATCACGACTGTATTACCTCTACAGCCTAAACTTAACTCTGATATGGCCAGAGAAGACCTTGAGGGAAGGGAGTTTAAAATCTGATATTTTACTGTTTTGTCCACTTGTGCACTCTTTCTCTATACACAGCATAGCCATGTTTTTACTCTTGGCATCATGGGTGTGGGCCAATATATTTTTTTGGAACTGTACACATACTTGAGGGAGAAGGGCCCCACTCCTCAAAGCCTTTCTTCACTCAGACGTGCTCTGCTCCCCTACCCTAACCCATCCACATTCCCACCCAACCCTAGATCATTTCATTTATACTCTTACTAATTACATCTACTCTTTATAACCAGTTCACTTCCTCTCAGTAACTCCATCACTACATCAGCTCATTACTTACACATATATTTACAGCTTTGCCCAGCCACTATTTTCACCTTCATCTCAATACCAAAATTTATTTCATTAAACTAACCTTCAAACAATACCACTTATGATTTCTAACTACCATCCATTCACCTTGACACTTTATCAGTATTTTAACATTTTATTCTATATAAACACACTTCAACTTGACACACTTCCTATATTCCCTATACTATCTTTACTTATGCCTCCTAACAAATATGGACTCCACCAAAATAATAACACTCTCAGTTCTGACCACTAAAAATAACCATGGCACTTAATTAAGACTGGTTACTTCCACCAACAATATTTACCTCCATTTTAATGCTAAACACCATAGCTCTAACACATACTCTTGTACTGATAAATCCCAAAGACAAGGCATTGTACACTACCGCCTTCACTTTTTATACAATCAGTATATAAGACTGGTGGAAATATACTTTACTGTATAACATGCCAACAGGTGCTATATGTTTTAGACTACAAATTAAACATAACTGTTAACTCATACTAAAAAATTGCCTCACATTAGTAGTGCTTGTCACTATCTTACCTCTACTACAAGCAGGAGATATCAAACCTAAATTTGTCTCACTATCTAACTTTAACACTAACAACAGTTTTAATGTGATACGAATTAATAACTGAAATAATAGGACAGTTATCCCAGAATGACTCAGTACCACTGTATTAGCCATGGCTAACAGTCCCACGACTGGTGTGTCATATACCTTTAAGAAGCATTCCAGTCAGTAGGCATGTGCATATAAGTACTGAGCATGTGCAAGCAAAAGTGCCATTTTGAGTGAGCATCCAGAGTGAGAGCATGCAAGTATGTAGTCAGTTAGTTAATTTAAGCTCAATGTTCCTGCCATCCATGCTGATGTGTTTGTATGAATAAACTACTTAAACACCCAAGCCTCATCATCTTCTTAATGCACATAAGACAAGTGACATGGTGTCAGAATGGGATCCAGAGTTGCAGCCATGAGGCAACTGGTTAAAGTTGGAGGAATATATAGAAGTAGATCATCCCTACTGCTCATACGACTCATAAAACAGGTCAGAAATTAATTTCAGGTACTACAACTCGCTTAAATGCTTTCTTTCTTTACAAATATAAAATGAAGCACTCAGAATGCTCAAAACGAATTTCTTATTAAACAAAATGTCTGAAACTGTGACATACTGATAAAAATACCAGCATTGATATATGCAGAATACAGTCCAAAATAGAGAAATTATTAAATGAGCTTGTTTCCACTAGATTTTTCACTGATTAGTTACACAATTATTTTAGAGTTG
The DNA here is from genome assembly GCF_019279795.1 of Protopterus annectens. Taxonomy (NCBI): domain Eukaryota; kingdom Metazoa; phylum Chordata; order Ceratodontiformes; family Protopteridae; genus Protopterus; species Protopterus annectens. Next base: position 271,823,392 of record NC_056736.1, on the reverse strand, counting down.
AACACCCTGTGGTACCAACAATACAAGACATTCCTAAAATACATAAACATCCTTACAAACCACCTTTGAGACCCATTATTGTGGCAGTGGGATGGTTGACTGAATCGTTTTCTATTTATATTCACAAACACTTGCATCCAATATTAGATGAAAGTGAATATATTCTGAGGGATACTCAACAATTTTTGCATGATCTATATGTGCATGCATCTTTTATTCAACTGATCAATGATGCTTTATTATTCACAATGGATGTGAGATCATTGTTTACCATTATACCTAATGGTGAAGGAAAACAAGCTGTAGTCACCTATTTATTGGAGTATAGTAATTATGACAGTAAGACCATATATTTATTAAGTGAATTTGTGGATGTCGTACTATCTAATATCGTTGTTTTTTGCAATAGATATTATCTTCAACTCACTGACGTGGCTATGGGCACTATTTGTGCCAACAGCTGCGCTAACATGGTGATGGCTGTATGGGAACAGCGGCATATATTGTGACAATAGGTAGAGTCATTTTATTTTTTTTTATCGTCACTTTGTGGATAACGTCTTTTATCTTTTTATTATGGACAGGCACAAAAGTACAATTGACTGAATTTATTGATTTTATTCACAACATACCTTAAGTCTCATGTTAAGTGCTCTGATAAATCTATAGAGCTTTTGGATGTGTGTGTAATAAGAACTAGACATGGGGAATTGAATGTCCAGGTGTATCGTAAGCCTTGCCATCGCAATCAATTATTACATAGGAAAAGCATGCACCCAAGTCATATTTTCACCAATATAGTAAAAGGACAAGTTATAAGAGCCTTTAGAGTTTATGCAAATGAAAAATACTTTTATAATGAAATAATGCATCTAACAGATAGTTTTGTGGCTAGAGGCTATAATAAAGCACAGGTGAAATGTGCAATGGATGAAGTTATTTCTCTGAGATCTACCAAGGCAAAACCATATTATTCTAATGAAGCACTTCCCCACATGAAGAAGTATTTTCATAAGGCCACTGATGGATTAAAGTTCTCCATGTATAACAGTAGTAATGTAAGAGATATAACAAACGTTGCATGTAAACATTGGAGTATTCTAACTGTAGATGATAAAATAAAAAAAATAATAAAAAAGTAGTGGGAGAAAAACCTTATTTTCATTATAAAAACAAAAAATTCCATCAAGAGGTTATTATGTTATCAAAACAAAAACTTACAATGGTCTAATACAGATATGAACATAGATATGCAACCTTGTGGAAAGTGTCATTTTTGTGTTTATTTTGATACCACGGGACAGTTCTTACATCCCATAACAGGTAGATTATTTCAATCTAAAGTTGCAGCTACCTGCAGCAGTATTCACATAATATATTTAGCCTATTGTATTCGATGTAGATCATTTTATGTAGGTAAGACAAACCGATGATTAAAGGACTGGATTTAGAAACACATCTATAATATTAGGATTAACTCAGAGATTAATGCTTTATCTAAACATGCCATGGCTACTGGGCATCAAACCTTTAAATTTATGGTCCTTGAGGTTATCCAACAAAATGAACGTCTAGATGATATAAGGAATATAATGGAGTTACAAGAAATGAAGTGGATTATAAGATTACAGGCTGACGGCAATATGGGCTGAATGGCAATGTGCCTTTAAAGCCTGCATTAAACAGTAGATGTTTATTTAGGCAGTGTATTCAGCACAGTTATTTTTGAGCTGCCTTTCAGTATGATTTTTAGTGAGCACTACGTAGGAATTCTGCTATTACAGATAGTATGGATTAGACAATTATTTTTGATTATATTATGCGTTGGTCTTGGGTGCATTTACCTTTAAATTTGTTGTATTCCTGAATGTAACCCTGCCAAAAGTGTATTAGTGTCAGAGCAATTGTTTCTCTTGTTTTTGAGCTGCATTTTAACATATTAAGTATTAGATAGGAATTCAGTCACTGTAGACAGTTTGGATTTGACATTTATTTATATTATGCTTTAACTTTAGGTGTATTTATGTTTTTTTTTTTTAAAACAAGTTTATTGTTTTTAACATACAAGAGAAATATCATAACAATTTTATACAAGTAATTAAAATAGATATGATTATAACATTCAACAAAACAACCAAAGTATTTACAAAGACATCCACTACAATCAGATCAATTAATTAAACTAAAATACCATGCTATTGAAGTTAAGATTTTTTAACAAGTTTTGTAAATTATCCCATACAATATAATAAGATGTTTTTCTAGTAGTTCTTGACTTTATTGTATTCAATTCCATATGGCACACTATATTCATAACATTTTTAAATTCATTGAACGAAGGAGGTGTATCTGAAATCCAATTTCTGGTTATTATTTTTCTAGCCACTGCTAGAATAGACCATAACAAGGGAAGCTTAACCTTTTTAACACTTTGAGGTACAGGTGTGTTGAATAATATAAGAGATTTAGAAATAATGAAATTATCTGTAAAAAGAGCCTGCAAAAATTCATTAATTGACTTCCAGTATTCCTTCAATTTTATACAGTCATAAAACATATGAGCCCAGTCTGCATTAATTTCTACATTACATCTCTTACATAGATTATCTTTATTATTTATTTTATTCATCATCAAAGGTGTATAAAAGGATCTATGTAAAAATTTCCATGTAAAAAGTCTCCAGACAATGGAAGACGTAGTTTTATAGGCAGATTCCAATATATATTGTTTATCTTGTTGATTTGGTAGATCACCATTAATGGAAATGAAATAATTCCAGTAGGTATCTACACTGTAAAAGGTTTCTTGTCTGATAATTTTATGTATGTATGAAAGCTTACCTTTATCAGAAATTTTATGTTGTAAATTTAATATCAAGTAATCAATCAATGTTGGGATAGATTCTTTAACTGATATAGACATTAGATCTATTTTATCAATGAGGTGTTGTCTAAAGGTCTGAACCTCTAACCAGCAAGTTTCTCTTAGATCAAATTCTTGTTTTAAGAAATCTAGATTTTTAACTTTATTATCAGATATCAACTGATACCAGTATTTTAGATCATTATCTGTAGCTAAATGAGTTCCTTCAGAAATGGATGACAAAAGCATACCCCGAGTATACATTATAGGGAATATAATAAAATTCCATTCCTTATATCTAGGATGCATGAATATAAAGTTACGATAGCTAATAATAATGTTTAATGGGTAACTAACTATGGGCGGCCACGGTGGTGCAGTGGTTAGCATTGCCGCCTCACAGCAAGAGGTTCTCTGTTTCGATCCTCGGCTGGGGTGCCTTCTGTGTGGAGTCTGCATGTCCTCCCTGTGGTCGCGTGGGTTTCCTCCGGGTGCTCCGGTTTCCTCCCACATCCCAAAGACATGCTGCAGGTGGATTGGACACTCTAAATTGGCCCTAGGTGTGCGTGTGAGTGTGCCTTCTGTGGAAGGAAGTGCCGAGCTGGCAACTTCGACACGTAAAACTCCACTGCCATTCAATGTGCGGACAGGTGATCCGCTGTGGCGACCCCTAACCGGGATAAAGCCGAAAGAAGAAGAAGAAGAATGGGTAACTAACTATATGTTTAGGTGTAATAGGTGAAGTACAAAATTCTTTTAGTAACCATAACATGGAGTTATTTACAATCATATTTTTATGTGTTAAGGAGATTTTCATGAAGTGAATACTAATTAGCTCCCAGTAATCTTTCCATTTTGCAACATATGACTGATCTATGAATAAAGTAATAACTTTTACAATAGAAGAGATAGTATATAAATTAAAGTCTGGAAAAGAAATACCCCCTTGAGACCAGCTATTAGTATGTTTCTTTAATGCAATCCTAGGTCTATTAGGTGCCCATAGGAAATTTAACATTAGTGTATTCAATTTCTTGATAATTATTTTTGTAGGTGGGAGTATTATTGATTGTATTAAGTATAATATCCTGGGGAATATTATCATTTTAATAATTGTAAGTCTCTCTTCCATAGTAAAAAACATATTATTCCAGGTATTGAAAAGATTTTGTATATTAAGAAGACAGGTATTATAATTATTATGTATAATAGATTTAATATCTTTAGTTAATATTATACCTAGATAAATTATCTGACCTGAATTGGGTACATATTTAGTAAAATCACTAATGAGAACATTTTTTCGTGTATATATAGGTAGTATTTTAGTTTTTTCTTCATTGAATATTAAACCAGAAATACTTTTAAAATTCATCATTTTATCAAATAGAGACTGCATAGAAGAATTAGATCCTGCTGATGTAATTAGAACATCATCTGCAAAGAGTTGAATTTTAGATGTTGTATTTTCATCTATTTCAAATCCCTCTATGTCAGTACTGTTTCTGATCAAATTAGCCCAAGGCTCCATTATTAAAGTGAATAATAGTGGAGAGAGTGGACATCCTTGTTTTGTACCTTTAAAAATGGGTATTTTTTGTGAGACATATGTTCCTATCTTAATATAAGCCAGTGTTCCTTTGTACAGATGCTCAATTAGATTTACAAATGCATCTGAGAAGTTTGTGCACTTCAGTAAGGTAAACAGGTAGTCCCCAACTTACTGAATCAAATGCTAAACTTATATCAAGACTAATAAGTGTTAAATCTTTCTTTTTCCTATTTGCAAAATCAATTAATGTTAGAGTTCTCCTTATATTATCAAAATTATTTCTATTTACAATGAAGCCTGTTTGATCTATATCTATAATGCCAGGGATGATTGTCTTCAATCTATCAGCAAAAATACTCATAAACATTTTATAATCAACATTAAGTAATGAGATGGGTCGATATGAAGTACATCTAGTTGGATCTTTATTAGGTTTTAAAATTGGCGAAATAAATGTATATTGCCAAGATGGGGGGGTTATTAGCTCATTTTGGGCCAAAATAAAAACCTTATGTATTAATGAGTATGTACTTTTAGAAAGGATTTTATATATCTCTGGTATAATACCATCATTACCTGGTGCTTTGTTTGATTTAAGTTTGTTTATTTGTGTAACAACCTCTGTATATGAAATACTTTTATCCAATAGTTTAATCTGTTGTTTATTAAGTTTTTTATTCATGTTTGTGGTTATAAATTCCTTTATTTTATCTTTAAGTTCCATGCTAATATTATTATGATTAATTTTGTGAAAGTGATTTCTAAATTCATCTAGTATTTCTGGTAGACTAGAAACATTCTTCTTTTTCCTTAGAGAAAAGATTTCTTTGATATGATTTTGCTTATTCAACCTTTTTGTTTTATTTTTAAGTCTATGTAAGTATTTGGGGCTTATTGAGTAAGACAAAAACTTGTATTTCTCTAAAGTTATTTTAACTTTATGAGTTAAAATTTCTTTGTATTTCTCATTTAGTTTGTTTATTTCTTCAATGACTTTCTTATCCATAATATTTTCTTTATTATTATGTTTATAAGAGTCTAGTTTACTTTGAATATCTAACAATTCCTTATCCCAAGATTTCCTTTTATTATTATACCATCTGATACTTTGTCCATATAGATATGATTTTAAAGCATCCCAAACATAAACAATGGAGACTTCAGGAGTATTATTTATGTCTAGAAAATGTTGTACTTCTGAAAGTATATATTCTTTATAGTCTTTTAGTTGAGTTAAGTATGCTGGTATCCTTTTGATCTGAACATTGTGAGTATTTTTTATCATGAACTCAAAAACAATTGAATTATGATCAGATATAGGACATGAAATGATTTTAGAGTTAATTAATTCTGTTACCATCTGGTTAGAAATAAAGACTCTATCTATTTTTGAATAAGTTTTGTATCTGTTAGAAAAAAAGGTGTATGGTAATGATTTTGAGTCTATGTGATTATTAATATCATTTAAATGATAAGAATTAGCAAAATCCTTTAAATGTTTTGCATTAGATGTAATTTTCCTTTTTCCTACAGTGGTAGTGTCATTTTCATGTAGTATACAGTTAAAGTCACCAGCTAAAATAATATCTCCTATAGAGAATTATATGATCTTATCAAGTTGGTATTTCACGGTATTAATACCAATTCCAGGTATCCAATATACATTGATTAATGTATAAGTCTTCCCATTAATTTGTATTGTAACCATACAAAACATTCCTTTATCATCCTGATAAGACTTAATAGTTTTAGGAATGGGCATACTTTTATTCCATAAAACAGCCACTCCTCTTTTTTTCTGAGTGTGTTCTGAACTGACCAATACTGTATATTTGTTTGTGGCTAGTTTATCAATATCTTTTTTCAAGAGATGTGTTTCTTGAAGGAAGACTAAGTTGGCCTTATGTAAATTAATGTATCTTATTAGGCTTGCCCTTTTACATGGATTATTCAGTCCATTAATGTTTAAAGAAATTCCTTTTAGAGAAGTCATTTGGCATTTTTAAAACATAAAAAACTTATGATCAAAATAACAATTAACAAAATAAGTAATTTTACACCTCCTCCTTTAGGTGTACCTTTAGATATAGCTGTATTTATTGAATCTCTTATGGGATTTTGTATAAGGTTCAATTTTGTTTGTAGTGACAATGAGCTTACAAAGTGTATTGTGGATGTCAGAACTATATACATACAACAGTGAACAAGAGAAAATAATGTAAGGATTAAACCTTGCACCCAGCCTGGAGTTAAAAACTCCAACTTAGAGTAGTACATACTACTCAAGTTAACCCTCTACCCTAAGCAGCAGTACCTCAGCTGCCACCTTATCAATTTAATACCTGTTATATTTAACTTAAATTAACAACTTTCAATTAGATTATCTGGTAAGACAAAACTACGCATTTGATAAAACAGCATCATATAAACTAAGAGAAACTTTTTTTGAAAAACAATTCATACTACTATATACATCTATTTAATATAATACATTTATATTCAAATAGCATTCAAATAAACTTGATATTAGGAACCAAGAAGAGAGAGAGAAATAAAAGACGTGAGAGAGGGAGAGAGAGTGAAAGAAAAAAAAAAGGGGGAGGGCATATCTACATATTAATTTATTTAAAGTTTGTAAAAATAAGTTCTAATGTTCATTTAAATCAATAGCTTTGGCTAATATGGTTCAGACATTACATATATTAAGATGTACCTATTTTCTGTCATGTAAATGCAGTTAACAGCTTCCAAAAGACTTTAAATTACTTGTATCAGAGCTTTTTTCTCATACTTATTATTGTCAGTAGAATAAAATATTATATTTATAGAAATTATTATAAATCATACTGCATAGTTATGTAAATTCTCAGAAACACTTGCATTATTGTGAAGAAAGCCATCTGTATTTTGTATATCTAAACTGCTGCTTTAAAATATGTCATATGACAACTTCTTCCAGAATAGAGTCATAAAGTTATTTATGCTTGTCAATCAGATAAATAATGAACAAACACCAACCAAATAAAAATCTGGACGCCGACACTGAAGAATCACTGCTCGTCCTGGTGATGAAATATGTTAGTTTATTGTAACTCCACACGATACAAAAGACAGGATTTAGCGCTTTCAACTGTTGTACACAGTCTTCATCAGAACCAATTGTCAATCAGATAAATCAAATGAATTATAGCAATTTATACGTTTAAATCATAAGTTTTTTACATAGATTAATATGCTGCAGTCAAGTAAACTTTCAAAAACACTTGTATAAATGTTTCACTTTCTATACCTTCTAAAATATCACATTTGCTTACTATGAGAAACTGCACATTTAAAATCATTATAACTTACATATTTTATAAATTATAAAATAAATAATTAAGTAATTATATAAAATAACTCACATTTAAATGTTAAAGAGTTCATTTTCCATCGCAGAGTCGCATTTGCAGCAGTTCTACTTCCTGGTAGAGTGTTCTTCATGAATCTGCGATGTGTCAGTGTGAATTTTGGGGTCAAAGTTCAAATTGACTGCTTTCAGCTTCTCTGCGTGAATTCTGAGTGATGAAGCTTTTAAAACAACTCAAGGACACTGTTCACGAGGTAACCCACATCCCAAATTGTCTCCCTTAACATTTTGGCGGGAATTTTGTTAAAAACAAGTGACTGACATTCATTTAGCAGTATAAATGAAGCTAAACATAGCAAAACCTTCACAAAGTATTTTACAAGTTATTACAGCCTCTATGAAAGTGAAACTAAGCCCAAAGTTATTAATATGTAACAGAACTAATTATTTTTGTCCCAATTCAATTTTTATACAAATCTTATTATTTACTGTACCTGTATAATCAAAAGCATGTTAATATATTAATATGAAAGAGAATAAAGAGAAAGAACAGAGAAAAGAAAAAAAGAGAGTAGAAAATAAAAGAGAGTAAAAGTAAAGATAGAAAAATGTAAAAGGAAGCTATAAAAAGCATTTACAGTGGAATATTACTTACTGTTTATATTAATAAAGATGGAAATGAAACATACTATTTACTATTATTTAGTTCTAGTTATTATTAATTAAAGCATGACAAATTATTTGTAAACAAGCATAAGCAATATAATCAAGGAAGTATAATTAGCAATAGCATTTAAACAACATATACACTTTTTTACAAGGAATAAATAAGTTATTATTCCATTTTATCCCAGAATGACTCAGTCCCACTGTATTAGCCATGGCTAACAGTCCCACGACTGATATTTATAGATCATAGTGTGTCATATACCTTTAAGAAGCATTCCAGTCAGTAGGCATGTGCATATAAGTACTGAGCATGTGCAAGCAAAAGTGCCATTTTGAGTGAGCAGCCAGAGTGAGAGCATGCAAGTATGTAGTCAGTTAGTTAATTTAAGCTCAATGTTCCTGCCATCCATCCTGATGTGTTTGTATGCAATAAACAACTTAAACACCCAAGCCTCATCATCTTCTTAATGCACATAAGACAAGTGACATGGTGTCAGAATGGGATCCAGAGTTGCAGCCATGAGGCAACTGGTTAAAGTTGGAGGAATATATAGAAGTGGATCATCCCTACTGCTCATACGACTCATAAAACAGGTCAGAAATTAATTTCAGGTACTACAACTCGCTTAAATGCTTTCTTTCTTTACAAATATAAAATGAAGCACTCAGAATGCTCAAACGAATTTCTCATTAAACAAAATGTCTGAAACTGTGACATACTGATAAAAATACCAGCATTGATATATGCAGAATACAGTCCAAAATAGAGAAATTATTAAATGAGCTTGTTTCCACTAGATTTATCACTGATTAGTTACACAATTATTTTAGAGTTGAACACCCTGTTGTACCAACAATACAAGACATTCCTAAAATACATAAACATCCTTACAAACTACCTTTGAGACCCATTATTGTGGCAGCGGGATGGTTGACTGAATCGTTTTCTATTTATATTCACAAACACTTGCATCCAATATTAGATGAAAGTGAATATATTCTGAGGGATACTCAACAATTTTTGCATGATCTATATGTGCATGCATCTTTTATTCAGCTGATCAATGATGCTTTATTATTCACAATGGATGTGAGATCATTGTTTACCATTATACCTAATGGTGAAGGAAAACAAGCTGTAGTCACCTGTTTATTGGAGTATAGTAATTATGACAGTAAGACCATATATTTATTAAGTGAATTTGTGGATGTCATACTATCTAATATCGTTGTTTTTTGCAATAGATATTATCTTCAACTCACTGACGTGGCTATGGGCACTATTTGTGCCAATAGCTGCGCTAACATGGTGATGGCTGTATGGGAACAATGGCATATATTTTGACAATAGGTAGAGTCATTTTATTTTTTTTTTTATCGTCACTTTGTGGATAACGTCTTTTATCTTTTTATTATGGACAGGCACAAAAGTACAATTGACTGAATTTATTGATTTTATTCACAATTGTACAACATACCTTAAGTCTGATGTTAAGTGTTCTGATAAATCTATAGAGCTGTTGTATGTGTGTGTAATAAGAACTAGACATGGGGAATTGAATGCCCAGGTGTATCGTAAGCCTTGCCATCGCAATCAATTATTACATAGGAAAAGCATGCACCCAAGTCATATTTTCACCAATATAGTAAAAGGACAAGTTATAAGAGCCTTTAGAGTTTATGCAAATGAAAAATACTTTTATAATGAAATAATGCATCTAACAGATAGTTTTGTGGCTAGAGGCTATAATAAAGCACAGGTGAAATGTGCAATGGATGAAGTTATTTCTCTGAGATCTACCAAGGCAAAACCATATTATTCTAATGAAGCACTTCCCCACAGGAAGAAGTATTTTCATAAGGCCACTGATGGATTAAAGTTCTCCATGTATAACAGTAGTAATGTAAGAGATATAACAAACGTTGCACGTAAACATTGGAGTATTCTAACTGTAGATGATAAAATAAAAAATATAATAAAAAAGTAGTGGGAGAAAAGCCTTATTGTCATTATAAAAACAAAAAATTCCATCAAGAGGTTATTATGTTATCAAAACAAAAACTTACAATGGTCTAATACAGATATGAACATAGGTATGCAACCTTGTGGAAAGTGTCATTTTTGTGTTTATTTTGATACCACGGGACAGTTCTTACATCCCATAACAGGTAGATTATTTCAATCTAAAGTTGCAGCTACCTGCAGCAGTATTCACATAATATATTTAGCCTATTGTATTCGATGTAGATCATTTTATGTAGGTAAGACAAACCGATGATTAAAGGACTGGATTCAGAAACACATCTATAATATTAGGATTAACTCAGAGATTAATGCTTTATCTAAACATGCCATGGCTACTGGGCATCACACCTTTAAATTTATGGTCCTTGAGGTTATCCAACAAAATGAACGTCTAGATGATATAAGGAATATGATGGAGTTACAAGAAATGAAGTGGATTATAAGATTACAGGCTGATGGCAATATGGGCTGAATGGCAATGTGCCTTTAAAGCCTGCATTAAACAGTAGACGTTTATTTAGGCAGTATATTCAGCACAGTTATTTTTGAGCTGCATTTCAGTATGATTTTTAGTGAGCACTACGTAGGAATTCTGCTATTACAGATAGTTTGGATTAGACAATTATTTTTTATTATATTATGCGTTGGTCTTGGGTGCATTTACCTTTAAATTTGTTGCACTCCTGAATGTAACCCTGCCAAAAGTGTATTAGTGTCAGAGCAATTGTTTCTCTTGTTTTTGAGCTGCATTTTAACATATTAAGTATTAGATAGGACTTCAGTCACTGTAGACAGTTTGGATTTGACATTTATTTATATTATGCTTTAGCTTTAGGTGTATTTATGTTTTGATTTGTTGTATTTCTAATCATAACCTGGCAAAAGTGTATTTGTGTTTTCTTTAATAATGAATGAGAATTTTTTGATGTCTATTTTTAAGCTAGTATTATCTAATGGGTTCTACATTTTTTAGGTTTTTAAGCATATATGTTTTTAAGATGATGTCACGTAGTGATTGACATTTAGTAACCAGTGACGTAACAGGAAGTCTTTTAGATACAATGCTTTCTCACTGGAAGATGTAGTTTGAAAAGCTTTTAAACAAGTATAAAGTTTGTGTATTTATTTCTGGTCTGAAGAAGCGGGCTTTTGTCCTGTGAAAGCAATAACTGATTTAATTAAACCACTCGTTTTTATTATTTGGCCCTGGCCGTGTGTTTGTTCATTTGCATTATTTTAAAAATAAAAAAAATGTTTTTTTTTTACAGTGGGAATATGATGTGATAAAAGTGGAGAAAGAAAATATAAAAGAACATACATTGATGCAATGAAATATTTAGAATATAATGATATAAAGTACTTTGACAAAAAAAGAATTATATGAAAGTAATCAAGAAAAAAATAAAATAAATTTTATGTAAACAGAGATTTTTTTTACAAGGAAAAAGAGAAGTATTGAGTTACTTAATCAGATTAGTAAAGGAAGATGGTAGTGTAATGAGAAAAAATATATATAAAAGGAGAAATAGAAAGAACTCAGAAAAAGATTGTGAGTAGTCTACTACAAATTGTACAAGAAATATTTAAAGAAAAATAAAGGTACTAAAAATACATGGAAAGTAAAAAAGTTAACAGAAAAACAGAATAATAACAACTAAGTATAAATTCAGCTGCAAGCCCAGATGGAATAGGGTATGAAATGTATAAACATTTAAGAGACTGGCAAAAAATATATATATTTGTTAAAGACTTTAAATGAATGGTTAAATGAAGGTTTTATGTATAAAGAATTTTGTACTGGAATATTTATATTCATACAGAAGACAGAAGAGAATAACAAAACTGCAGGCCAATAGTACTGAATAACATGGATTATAAGATCTTTATGAAAATAATACAAAAGAGACTTGAAACTAAAATGGAAAAATTATGGAAGATAACACATATAGTATAAAAGGGAAGGGTTGTCAAGAATTATTAATGATAGAGAAATTGATGATATTATGAACAGAAAAGAAGAGAAAATCATGATAGGAGACCTTAGTAAGACATTTAACACAATTGGAGAAGAAATCTTATGGGTAATAAGGAAAGAATATAACATAAGCGAGAAAGTTAGAAAATTATGTACGCTAGTGTATATTAATAATAAAGTAAAAATACTTGTAAATGGCTGGTTAAGCTAAGAGGTACATATGAAGAGTGGTATAACACAGGGATGTCCAATGAGCCGTATACACTTTACATTAGTTATAAATGTGCTAGTATGTGAAATAAATTACAAAATGAAGGGGTGGGATATGAAGGGGTGGGATAAATAACGCCTAAAGGTTCAAGAATTCCTGTTCTGTTAACATATGCAGATGACATTATTATAATTGCAAAAAACAAAATTTGGATAAAAGTAATCATTTGCAAAAACGAGTGTCTAGAGATGATAAGGATGGCTTTTAACAAAGAGAAAAGTAAAGGTTTAGGTGATGTAGTAAAGATTGGGGATACATATTTTACAATGAATTCAATTTCTATGTTAGGTATAAAATTTGGGAATACAGATATAAGTAGAATTCAATGGGGAAAAAAAACAATAGAAGAAATAAAGTAAACATGACTGTTCTAGAGAACATATAAATTAGCATTCAGAAAAAAAAGCTTATTTGATAAATTCAGTACTGATGTGGAAAACAACATACTTAGCAAGTGTATTTAAGTTGTCAATTGTATTTGAAAAGGAATTGTTGCAGATATTTTTTTCATTTGTATGGGGTTCTATAATTCTTCTTCTTTCGGCTTTTAGGGGTCGCCATAGCAAATCATCTGTCTGCTCATGATTGGTAGTGGAGTTTTACGGTGTCGAGTTGCCAGCCCAGCACCCAACCTTCCACAGAAGGCACACACAGACACTCACATATGGGGTTCTATACTAAATACAGTAAAAAGAGGAGTTTGGTACATAAATAAAGGAGGAGGTTTGGAGTTAATTAACTAAGTGGAATAAGCTGCTTCATTAAATTTGTGCAGAGTGCTAAAGTGGATAAATGAAAAAAAATGAGAGATCAGTAGTAAAACTGTATAAAAATATAAGTGTGATAAATTCTGGGTATGGTAAAAGTAAAAATGGAGTGTAGAAATTAAGAAATAAAATGTTATCAAGAATAAATATTTTTGTGGAAAACAAAAATTGATGATTCCAAAAAAAATAGAAAAGTATGGTATACGAATGTAATGATAAAACATTGCTTTGTAAAACCGTGGGAAAACCTAACAGATGAAAAAATTAAAGCTATAAAATAAGAAACAAATGGTGTAATCAGAAATTAGCATGACAAGAATTTTGTGGAGACTCCTCTTCTTCTTTCGGCTGCTCCCATTAGGGGTCGCCACAGCAGATCAACTGTTTCCATTTCCTCCTGTCCTCTGCATCTTGCTCTGTCACACCAACCACCTGCATGTCCTCTCTCACCACATCCATAAACCTTATCTTAGGCCTTCCTCTTTTCCTGTTACCTTGCAGCTTCATCCTTAGCATTCTTTTCCCCAATATACTCTGCATCCCAACTCAGTACATGTCCAAACCAATGTAATCTTGCCTGGTAATAGATAATTTAACAGTAAAAGGAAATATACCATATAAAAAGAAAAGTGATAGAATATGTTTACATTGTCAAGAAGAAGAAACTATGAAACGTGTTTTTGAAATGTAAAAGTTTAAAAAAGTTATAGGAAAAACTATGCAATGAAGATTTTTTGAATATACAAAGGAAGTGGATAAAATAAACATGGATATGACCAAATATGGATATTATAAGAATAGAAATAAATATGTTAAAAGAATAGATAAAAAGTTATTTTATGTTATATGGAATGAATGCATAAAAACAATTATTTTTAATGGTAAATGGATTTTAGCAACAATATTAAGTAAAATAAGACAGTGGTTATGGAAAAAAGGAGTGAGGAGTCTAATAGGGATGAAAATTTAGCATGATTGTAAAGGAAACCCTTAGGCTTTCGAATACTGACTAAGGCTCTTGCCATCCCCATAGTGCCTTTTTTAGGCAAGGCTCAAAAGACAAACCCACCTCCATAGACAAAATCAGAAACAAAAAACTAAGGGTAATGCTACTCAACGCCAGAAGTCTAAACCTCAAGATGCATGCACTCGAGGCACTCCTCAGTATGGAGAAAATCAATATCTGTGCAGTAACAGAAACCTGGTTCAAGGCTCCAGAGAGCACCCCAGCACTACCAGGATTCAACTCATACCATTCCTTTTGGCCCCAGAACTTGGACCGGAATACTAAAGGAGGGGGAGTATCCATTTTCATCAAAGATACCCACACCTCCAGGTTAGTGGCACTGCACGAGGTAGTGGAGACCATCCATATGCAACTAACAGTAGGTAAAACTGCTTTTAAGTTCATAGCCTTCTACAGATCACCCACCTTGTCTCAGGATCCCCACTCGGCATTCCTGAGAACACTGGAGAATATGAAGGTCTCACCAAACACCATGATATTGGGGGATTTCAACTACCCAAACATTGACTGGGAAAACTACTCAAGTCCCAACTCTTTTGCCCAACGGTTCCTGGAGTTTATAAACTCAAATGCTATGGAACAACTGGTCACCACTCCCACAAGAGGGGACAACATATTGGACTTGGTCATCACCAACATGGGGGCTCAATGTTCCACACCAGAGGTAAATCCCTCACTGGTAAGATCAGACCATAAACTTATCACAATGGACATCCACATCCCGACCCCACCCACAGCCAAGGAAACCACTGTGAAAAATTTCTCAAAAGCAAACTTCACACTTCTCAAGACCGAGGTTGAAAGTTTCAAAGCCCCCGGGCTAATGGAAAATGCTACCCAAACTGCAGAATCCTTTACAAATGCACTCTATGAGCACCTATAGGAATGCATGGATCGTGCCATCCCAAGTAAAACCAAGACTCACTCCTCCAAAAACAGGAGACCAGTCTGGTGGACTCTGGCCATAAATAAGCTATACTATGGAAGGAGGAAACTATTACATGACAAGGCAAAATCCCAAAAAGGGAAGGCATCCTTGATCAGTACTAGCAAGAAACTTCGATCCCTCATAAAATCATCAAAGGCCAGCTTCGAAAGAAAAATCGCCAAAGACTCTAAAGATAATCACAAGGCATTCTTTAGCTACATCAAGAATCTGGGTGGCAGCTCTCAGATCTGCTCTGAGCCAGTGAAAAATGGCACAAAATACACTGAACCCACAGACATTGCCAACATCCTGGCGGACAGGTTCAGTGCAAACTTCACCCCCCCTTCCCCAAAAGGGCCTGTGTCTATCCCAGAAGAATGCAGTCCCCCAGACATTACAGAAACACAGGTGAAAGCAGCCCTCTCCAAAGTAAAAAAATACAGCATCAATGGGACCAGATGGTATCCCGGGCTGCGTCTTACACGAGCTCCAAAACGAACTAAACCTTCACATGAATTCACTGTTCCAACTCAGCCTTACCACAGGTTATGCACCCAAAGAATGGCGTACAGCAACAGTGAACCCGCTCCACAAAGGTGGCGTCACAATGGATCCTGAGAACTATCTCCCTATAAGCCTGACTAGCCTGGTCTGCAAGGCTATGGAGCGCATCATCATGGATCTCATAAACAAAGACATTGGGAACCTCCAAACACTGGACCCCACCCAATTTGGCTTTGTTAAGGGCAGATCTTGCCTCTTAAACCTAGTCAACTTCTTCGAAACAGTTACCAAAGCCTTAGATGAGGGAAAGGTTGTCCACACAGCCTACCTAGACCTCACAAAGGCCTTCAACACAATACCCCACTCTGGTATCATAAATAAGCTTACCAGCTTAAATATCAACCGATATGTTACAAGATGGGTTGCAAACTGGCTCAGGGATAGAACTCACATGGTCAGAATCGTGGGTGCCATGTCCGACTCTAAACCAGTTACAAGTGGCGTCCCACAAGGATCAGTCCTGGGACCCCTCTTGTTTGGTATATACTTCTCTGAGGTACAGGCAAACATGGGAGGACTGTGGCTGACCAAGTTCACAGATGATTGCAAACTGGGAGCCATAACAGACTCTCCGGCTGGCACAAGCATCCTCCAGAAGGGCCTTATGGAGAGTGATACCTGTTGTCAGAACCATGGCCTCAAGTTAAATGCAAAAAAATGCATAGTCATCCCCTTTGGGAAAAACAAAGTGCCCACAATCTACCATATAGGAGGTAATCCACTAATTATGGAAGAAGTAATTAGGGATCTGGGGACCCAAGTAGATAGTAACCTCTAATTTGACAATCACATTGCCAAAGTGGTTAGAAAAACCTTCTATATAGCCCACCTAATCACGAAAGGGTTCACATCTAGATCAAGAGAGGTCATTGTGCCCCTCTACGCATCGCTCATCAGGTCCATAATTGAGTACAATGCCCCATTTGGGATGTACCTTACCCGACAACTGTAACAGCTGGAGAGACCTCAAAAATACTTCACCAAGAGGATCATGATCCTCAAACAGATGCCCTATGCAGCTCAACTAAAGAAACTCCAGCTCTACTCAGTTGCTTAACGCCTACTCAGAGGTGATCTCTGCCTGACATACAAGGCCATGTCTAACCTGGAACTGTTGGACATGCTCCATCTCAAGAAAACCAGATCCATTAGAGCTACATGCTCCAGGGATTTAAACCTTAGCACAACAATAAATAGGACATGCTGGAGGGATAGATTCATATCCCAAAGGCTTCCCATGCTCTGGAATAGAATCCCAGTCCATGTTAGGCAGAGCCCCTCGCTGACCCTCTTCAAGCAGAATCTTGATGAGTGGATGGGAAATCGTAAATTTGCTCCTGGGATCACTTCTATGGCCCTGCTGGACAGAGGCTCAGGAATCTAGTCTAAAAGGGAGGCGAAAGCCAACACATTTTGGCTAGGCTTATAAATGTTCTAGGGCAGATAGCCTAGTACCTATCTATGAACCTATATGTGTAAACAGATTTGTATAGTTACATACTTGCACATATGTAAATATTTGTAAATTTGTAAATATTGTGTAAATAACAGTTATTTTGTATATAAATAAAGGATCCTTAATCTTTCTGATAGGTGCCATGGTATCTTCTACATCCACCTCAGCGATCACCAACTCAAGCATGTGGGTTCTTGGTTTAAAAACTCATCTGAAGGATAACACTCAAGAGGGCAGTACCCCCTTTATGCTGCACTGCAGTATCAGCAATCTATTGACCTGGTGTGCGAACAGAGCCTATAGTGTTTCTGCATCAAAGGTGACTGTGCTAACTAGTATGCCACTGACTGTCATTAAAATTATAACGATTCAATGCAGATTATGATACCATACAATCATTTTTAATAGTTACCTGCTAAAGCAGTTCTTAAAATCCAGTCATCCATTGCTTATATGAAGACTACATTATAAAAACCCTTCTGATATAACTAAGAAATAATTACATCAAGCCCCTTGCTTAAATCTCTCTGGCTGCAACAAACCATTTTATTTAGGATCAATATATGAAATTCTACTTAGGCTGTACTAAGCCAATACATTTATGGTGTATTTCAGTAAGAAAGGCAGTATAAATAAAACGTTTACAGTCATTTAAAAGAATGTTTAGTGATAACCAATGCTAATGTTTTGTAAACATTATTGAAAGGGTTTCTACTTCTCACTTTACTAATCCTAACTTGCTTTGATGTCACAGACTATGAAATATAACAGGCAACATCTAACGTGTTGCTACATTAATTTTTGAGACTACTGTTTCACCAGGCATCATAAGGAATCACATTTATACCCTATTTTGGATTCCTTATACAGATATGATTTTATGGAAAATATGAACTTCATACTGTTGGGCTACTTCCATTTTCTTTCTTGACTGGTTAATCCAGGCAAGACATGTTAACTTTTCCATTTTGGACATCTTTCATAAGTCACTACAGGATACACGTGCACAAGAGTGTCATACTTTGAGGCTATGTATTCCTGCAGTAAAAGGGGAAAAAGTGACATTCATAACAGAGTAACTGTATGGCATATGCTATCTGTGGCATAAGGTTTTACCTGTGAACTATTTAAGGACATTCAACAAAACCACAGACGTGGTTAAGACATACAGTATAACAACAAATCATCAAAAAAGGTGTTACATTTTTAAAAGCTGCTGAGACAGTTTGTTGTTTCTCATGTTTTTTTATTAAAACTAGTATTTAATCTGAATGTCTCATCCTCTCCATGTATTTAAAAAAAACAAGATAAATGATTGAATCATAACTCTAGTAATACAGAGGTTCTTACATAAAAACCTTCCTATTATTAGCAAGCCTCAAGCTGCCACACTGCTGGCAGGCACCACAGAACTGCATCAGAAACCTACTGAGAGCTTTGAAAACTGTAACACACTGCAATGCCATGCAGATAACAAAAAACATGTGGAACAGCAAAGTGTTTTACAGATATTAAAGGTGTGGGTTGACTTGATGTGTACTTTTAATATGATTACTGGTTTTGTCATAGACTGAAGTGCGTTACAGCTTTTATAGTAGTTAGATATTACCCACTACTATGCTTTATGTTTAGTGGCAATGCATTCAGGCAGATAGATCCCTCATCTTAAAAAGATTCATAATCAGCTCCCCAGTCATAATTACTTTGGCAGGAGCTCTTGAAACAGATTTGAAGAAATTCACATACTGAGCTTCAGTCTCAGTATGAAATTCTGACAACTGATTTCTTGAACGTATAACAAACTGGTTACCTATAACAAATTGGTGACATGAGCATAACCATTTGTTTTGTGATTTACTGTTATAGTGGAGCATAATCATGTATTTTATGATTTAATGTTACAATGTCACTTCCAGAAGATCCACTTAATGTACACAACAGAATACTGGAAGCATTCCGCAGAAATAGCCTACATGCTTACTATGTGTTGCTTGTCTCATGGATTCAAAAGAGATGATGAAGCAGTGTATAGGTTCAAGAAATTTATTGTACATAAACATTGTCAGGAACTGTAACTGAAACATGTATATTCAAGTAAACTGATTCACATATTACTTCAAACACACTCACATGTGCATCTCCATTCATGCCTGTATTCAAATCTGGCTGATTGTACAAAATGGCACCGTTCCCACATGTGCTCAGTACTTATATGCACGTGCTATCTAGCTACAGTGGCTCAATAGGAACATTTCACATAATGATGTACATCCTCCTTCTTTGATTTGTTCGACATGCAACAGGAGAATAAGACAATATATATGCTAGATTACATTTTAATATTAATAACAAATCAAACTCAAGTCCAAGTCGCTGTGTATTTTGGATTGGGACTGGAAATTCTACCCGATCTGGTTACATAAAAGCTTTGACTGGATTTTGCAACAGGGGCAATATCTGGGAAATTCTTCTCAATTGGAACTTCAGGGATAACATCAGGATTGTTTGAGGAAAATACACTGTCCTGCGAAATGGGAACAAGTGTAAAGTTGCTCTGAGAAATAGAGTCTTTGGCACAGGCAATCTGCTGTGTCGCTGGTTCAGAAACTAAAAGTATATGTCTTTAGTTTCTCCTGAATTCCATTCTTTCTGATTGAACAATATAAGATCTCATTTCCTCACAAACATTTTTCACAATACCCACTCGGTCGTATCCTTTGGTTGTTTGCATCCTTACGATTTCTCCTTGTCTTAGTGCTCTAAAAGGTTTGCTAGATTTATCGGGTCTATATTAGAAGCCCAAAGATCCATTTCAGCGAATCAGAAAAGAGCGACACATATTGTGCGAACTACGGTAACGGCGAACGTCCAAAACCACGGAACTTGAAATGTCGAACTGTCATGGTTGGCCCGTCTGCAGTATAGCTCCATAAGTTAAGTGTGTGATAGTTATGGACCTTAGGGTTAGGGTGCGGGTTACGGTAAGTGCATAGATAGGTAATGTATGTAAGGTTTAGTGTAGGGTTAGAAGTAAGGTTTTGTTAAGTGTATGTGTGTGGATTTTTTGTTTTGTTTGGGTATATGTCTGTAGGGTAAGTGTGTAATAGTTACGGACCTTAGGGTTAGGGTGCGGGTTAAGGTAAGTGCATAGATAGTAATGTATGTAAGACTTAGTGTAGGGTTAGAAGCAGGGTTTGGTTAGTGTATGTATGTGTTTTATTTATTATGTTTGGGTATGTAGTATGTAGCGCGCAGTGGGGTTGGCCAACTATGACGATTCGAGATTTTAAATTTCGCAGTTTAGGGGTTTTGGCGTATTTGCAGTTCGGGCTATATGTGTCGCTGTTGTGGTATTCACTCAAACGAGTTTTTGGTTTTATAATATAGACCAGATTTATCATAGTACAACTTTTGTGACTGATGTTTCTTTAAAAGCTGGGTTTTAATCATTTTGTTGTTCCTTGCATTTGGAATCAATAGTTGTTTACTGGTTGGCAAGGTTGTTCTTGTCTGTCTAAATATTAATCTCTGAGCAAGCGAACCAGGCAAGTTATCTCCGGGAATATTTCTGAGATTGCGAAGGTTAAGGAAAACATCAGGACCATCTCTCTTAGATTTCTCTAACAAACATTTCACACTTTGGACTGCATGCTCAGCTAATACCATTGGACTGTGGATACTCAGGACTACTAGTAACATGGACAAAGTCCCGAGCCTCAGCAAATTTCTACTGCTGATTGATAAACTGCTTACCATTGTCAGATACAACTTTGTGTAGATGACCATGCACATTAAAATGTCTCTTCAATTTTGTAATGACAGTGCTAGACATTAGATTAGGAAGAAGGTCAATTTCATACTGACCATTCCATTTGAAAAAATCAGTAGCAACCGTCGACCATGGTAGTTCAGGAATATGGTTTAGCTGGAGTGGTTCTTTTTGTTGGTGCAGTTTAGTACTATTGCAAATAGAACATGCTAGAGTTTCCTTCTCTATATCTTTTGACACAGAAGGCCAAAATACTATGCCTCTTCCCTTCTTTTGGTAGAATCTGTACTCGGGTATACACAATGTAACATCTTGATATATTCCTGCTGTAACACTGAAGGAATTACCACTTTAAGTCCTTTCATGATGATTCCATCTTCCACCATGAGCTCGTCTCGGTTAGGGAAAATATTTCTGGACATCAAGTGGTAGACTGGTTTGTCCCACTGGCCATCCTTGACTGATAACATCTGTCAGCTTCTGAAGAACAGGGTCTAGAGTTGTGTGTTGTCTAAGTTCATCAAGATGTGATGAGGAAATATTTTTGACTTTCATGACTTCTAAGTCTGGTTTCTCACTGTCATGCTGTTCTGTTGTTTGTCTGGGTTCTCTTGACAAAGCATCTGAAAGATATAAATATTTGCCTTTTGTACAGACAATATTAAAATTGTACTTTTGCAATTTTAACATCATGCATTGCAAACATGCTGGGGCTGAATGCATTGGCTTTTTTAGAATTGTCACTAGAGGTTGGAGGTCAGTCTGTATTTGAACAGGTTTGCCATAAATATAATCATTGAACTTCGAACATGCGAACATTACTGTCAAAAGCTCTTTTTCAATTTGCGCATACTGCATTTCAGTTTGGATTAGAGTTCTAGATGCATAGGCTATTGGTATGCCTTCTTGAAGACATGCTGCAGTAAGACCATACTTTGACGCATCACATGAAAGATTTACAGGCTTGTGAACATCATATCTCAAAGTGGGTGGAGAAGCAATTTTCTGTTTCAGAACTTCAAATGCTGAGGTTTCTAACATGTTCGAATTCACCATTGCCCCCTTCAATAATGTCGTCTACTATGACAGCACATGGATAATCTGAAAAAATTTGTTTCATCACACGTTGAAATACTTCATTGGCAGAGCTTATCCCAAATGGCATTCTCAAAAATCTGTACCTTCCAAATGGTGTACTGAAAGTAGTTAACAATGAAGATTTGTGATCCAGCAAAATTTGCCAAAATGAACTTTTTGCATCTAAGACTGAAAAAACAGTGGCATTTGGCATGAGAGCTGCTACTTCTACTGTGCGCATAGCATGATGAAGTTTAAGCACTTTGTTTAAATCTGTGGGATCAATACATATTCGACTATCATCTAAGCATTTCATATAAGCTACAACCATGGAGCATACCCATTCAGTCATTTTTTTTACTGTAGTTATCTCACCTAAATTTATCATTTTGTCTAGTACTGTTTTTACTTTACTCTGCATTGCTACTGGAATCTTCCTTACTGGTCAGACAACTGGGCTTACTTCATGGTTTAACCTCATGGAATATGTGATTGGTAGCATGCCAAGCTCATCTTTGAAAATAACTGCATATTCAAGAAAAATATTCTGTGTAAAACTATTGCGGTTGCTCAGACTTATATGGTAAACTTTGTTAAATGAAATCAGTCCCATTCTCAAACTGTCTTTGAGGCCTAAAAGTGACTGCACATGTCTTTTGACTACATAAAACTTCAAGTCATAGCTGTTCCCAGCAGAATGGCATGTTAGAACTACTGTGCCATCAGTTTGAATCTCTTCACTACCATAAGCAACTAGTTTTGCACACTTTGCTGAATCAAGTTTTTCACCAGCTTTTACTTTGGCAAACATTTGTGCTGATATAACACTGTATTTGGATCCAGTATCTACTTTAAGCTCTACAGGTTTCTCTTTAATCTGAACAGTACACAATATTTCACCCTTTGCTGCCAGATTACCAGTCAGCTGATAGTTTAATGAATTAATAGTTTCATCAAGCACAGATACACCATCAACATAAAAAGTAGGTTTGCGGCTTTCTAACTAATATACTTGTTTCTTTGGATGCTCTCTTTTATTAAAAAGTATGTGCCACTTTAGACTTACAAAGCCTTTTGAAATGATTTCATTTTTTACGTTCATGACACTACTGACCAAAAGTTAAACACTTTTCTCGTTTAGGTTCATGGGTGCCTCCACAATTACAACAGTTAACAATAAGATTACTTGTAGCTGCTCCATTCAGTTTATGGTTAGGGTTAGGTGGTGGCACAATCTTTGGTTTATATTGCTTTTTTATCTTAGCTTTGGGTCTCACACTACCAATATTTACACTGGCAGACACTGTATGCATGCTTTTCTCATTTGTAATCATATGTGCTTTTCTGTAAGCTCGTACATTTGACAAATCTCTATGACTTTGTTCAATGTTAAATAACTATCTCAAAGCAAAATCTTTCTCACTGCATCATTACTAACACCACACACAAGGCTGTCCTTTATCAACTCAACTCACAAATCACCACATCTGCACGGTTTTGCTTTATTTCTCAAGGCAGTAATATATGCTGCTATAGTTTTCTCCAGGCTTTTGATTTCTTGTGTAAAATATGTGCCTTTCCACTGTAATATTTGTTTGAGGGTTACACATTTCTCTAAATGTACATTTCAAGTACTCAGGGTCTTCCTGTGTTTCAGCCTGTATCACAATATGGCAGCTCTCCCCCTCCACTGCACACATGGCAGGTGCATACACAAATTATCGTTTCCTCTCAATGGCATCTGAGGCTGCTAAATTAAGTATGAAAGCCTTTGTACATACGTCTTTATCAGACAAAGCAGCCTGTATGAAAGTATCATGTTCTTGTTCAAACACTCTCCAGTTCCCAGCAATATCATTATCAAACACCAGTGGTTTAGGAATGTGAAATCCGTTTGGCATCACAGCAAAATACATTTAAACATAAGTATAAATCAGGTACTTGTAATTATGCTCAAATGCACAACAGTCTCTCTGAAAAGGCTTCCTTTAACACTGCAAACATTCCAGAAACTTCGGATACTTTGAATAGCTTTACTTAATGCGAAAAAATAGTACACTGTGAAAAAAATGCGGTCATTTTAGCCCTTTTGTACATCTTAAGCAGTTCGGAAGTTATTTTAAACACTTCCGCATTTATTTTGAATACTTTTATCAGTATGTTGCAATTTCGGGCATTTCATTTATCTCGGTAATTATTTCAAATATTTTGAATGTTTTGCCTCATATTTGGTGACTGAAAAATCATTTAAACAAATGTCAGTATCTCTGTATAACCACTGACCTGTTTGTGAGTTCACTCTCGTATAGTCCTCCATTTCTAACTATGTGCCTCATTGCTTTTGTATTGCTTCAACTTCGGATCCCATTCTGGCACCATGTCGCTTTTAGACATACCACTTCTGACATCATGTTACTTGTCTCGTGCATTCAAAAGAGAATGGAGTGGTGTACAGGTTCAAGATATTTATTGTACATTAAACATTGTCAGGAACTGTAATTGAAACATGTATATTCAAGTTAACTGATTAACACATTGCTTCAAACACATTCACATGTGCACCTTCTTTCATGCTTGCATTCAGTCTGGCTGACTGTACAAAATGGCACCATTCCCACATGTGCTCAATACTTATAAGCATGTGCTATCTAGTTGTAGTGGCTCAATAGGAACATTACCCACAATGATCTACACTACGAGATCACACCACCAATGCAGAAACTTCTGCTTATGTTTACTAATCATATTAACTTACTTATCCTGTGAAGTACTGAGAATTTTTCTGAATAATGATATTTGGAATATAAAGATTACATTATGCTTGCCTTAAGCTTAAGAGACAGAGGTGCATATTACAAGAAAAGAAGTAATACCATTACAGCATCTTCCCAACCTACCATGGTCATCACATATGCAAGTGGAGAAAGAGATGCTGAAAAGGTCATTTGATTTTCATTTAATGATTTGAAACAAAAGTTGATATCAAACAAATGTATCCATTATGTGAAACTGGTTGTTCAGCACCATTAAGAGCAATAAGATGAAGCAGAAAAAATGTGACAAAACCTTCAGTTGAGGACTCTAATATTGATTATGCAGTAGGAAAACAAATTCACTTCATACTTTACAATAAAGTGCATTGCAACTTTGTCTTGTTCTCAGTTTATCTAGATAATGACATAGCTGAAATAGATTGTAGCATAAGCGTGTTCTAAATTAATAGCACAAAGTATTACAGACTAGGAAGTAAAGCAGCTAGAGAACATCAGCTTCTTGTTTTAACTCAAAAGACAAGCAACATTCATGACTGAAAATGAAGTAATAGCATCAAAAGAAAAGGTTCCTGAAGCAGAGCACAATGAATAAGAACATATAATGCATCTCAGGAAGCAAACATAGTTTCCTTAATAAAGTTGCATTGATGGTCACACTTAGCACTTGCTCTCATATAGTCAGAAATTCAATACTTAACTATTGCATGTAAAAAGCAAAGCAAATACCAAATCCTATTGTTCCAAATATGTTCCAAAAAGACACAATCTCATTTCCAGACCATTTGGTAAATGTAAACTAAATAATTCATGTAACACTTAACAGAATATCACATGATGCAAAAAACAGTGATTAATATCAAATACTTTCCTCAAGTAGGCCCATAAAAAAGATTTGCATAACTGTGGCATATGTACCCACCTTAGCTGTATCTCACAGTTGAGAAAAAAACTAAAACTTTAATTTTCTTCTGTTGAAACCATTCTTTTGTTGATTTGGATGTATGCTTGGGGTCACTGTCATGATGAAAGGTAAAATTCCTCTTCATCTTCAGCTTTCTAGCAGGCGTCTGAAAGTTTTGGGCCAAAAGTGACTGGTATTTGGAACTGTTCATAATGCCCTCCACCTTGACTAAAGCCCCAGTTTCAATTGAAGAAAAGCAACCCCAAAGCATGATACTGTCACCACCATGCTTCACTGTGAGGATGGTGTTCTTCTGGTGATGTGAAGTGTTGTTTTTGCACCAAACGTACCTTTTGGAATTGTGGCCAAAAAGTTCCACATTGGTCTCGTTAGACCATAACACATTTTCCCACATGCTTTTAGGAGACTTGATGTATTATTTTGCAAATTTTAGCCAGGCCTGGATGTTTTTCTGTGTAAGAAAAGGCTTCCGTCTTGCAACTCTACCCCATGGCCCAGACATATGGAGAATGCAGGAGATTGTTGTCACATGTTGTTGTACACAACCAGTACTTGCCAGAAATTCCTGCAACTCCTTCAGTATTGCTGTATGTCTCTTGCCAGCCTCCCTGACCAGTTTTCATCTTGTCTTTTCATCAATTTTGGAGGGATATTCAGTTTTTTGCAACGTCACTGTTGCCCCATATTTTCTCCACTTTTTGATGACGGTCTTCACTGTGTTCGATGGCATATCCAATGCTGTGGTAATATTTTTGTACCCTTCACCTGATTGATACCTTTCAACAATGAGATCCATTTGATGCTTTGTAAGCTCTCTGTGAATCATGGCTTTTGCTGTAGCAGGCAAATAAGTAAATGTCAGGAAAATCCTACTAGGACAGCTGAACTTTATTTGGGGTTAATCAGTCCCTTTAAATGATAGCAGGTGTGTACCATAGAAAACTGAATGCTGTAATTATATCAAAATGTGCTTCAACAAAGTATTAGTTTTGGGGTGTGCACACTTATGCAACCAGCTTATTGTACATTTTTTATTTTTTATATTTTTCCCCTAACAGATTTGCTTGTTTTTCAATTGAATTGTACAGGTTATAGGTGACATTAAAGGTGGGAAAAGCTTTGAAATTATTTATTGTGTCCTCATTTTTAATATCACAAAAACCTGGCATTTTAACAGGGGTGTGTACACTTTTTATAATATATATACACATACAAAGAATAAATACCTCTTTGTCAAGGGGAGAATTTAA
Organism: Protopterus annectens; assembly: GCF_019279795.1. NCBI lineage: Eukaryota > Metazoa > Chordata > Ceratodontiformes > Protopteridae > Protopterus > Protopterus annectens. The sequence continues at coordinate 271,796,153 of NC_056736.1, read as the reverse complement.
AATCTCAGCTTTAACATATTCTGGTAAGTTTTGTGAACATAACAAAGCTAATCTTCTCTGGATAGATCCGGTAGCAACTGCTTTGGATGTAGCACTGGCAGGATCATAAGAACACTTCAAAGAGCGTTATGTTAGGAACCTGAGAAGCAGAAACTATTAAAGAGTTTAAAGATGCTTTAATCTCTGAGGAAAGAAGGATAACACTTAACTTCTTCATGTACTCAAAAGAAGTCAGTAAACTTGCTAGAATATGAGTGGTAGTTATGGCAGTACAAGAATAATAAACTTTCTTCACAAATCTATCAAAAGCTATCTTATTCTTGTCAGAAGGAACATGACTAGCATTCAAAATATGTTTGGCACCAGACGGCTTTGTTAAAAAAAATTGGGATTAGAAAATGGGTTTCATTAACTAAAAGGATGTCTATAAAAATAGTTACATAATCTCAGCTTGTGGTAAGAGAAGCCTGAGTCAAATTATTTGCATTTTAATTATTCTAAAATTACTACAGTCATCCTTGGCTATATGTTTTTTTTTAACAAACAAAAACATCTATTAAATTATCATGTATGACATAGGTAATCTTACATCTATATAAATGAAAAACAAACAACACTGACACCACTTTAGTTGCAAACATTATGCATCACAGACCACAATGAAACAACTGTGGTTGCAAACATTATACACCACATAATCCATCCAATCACTGTCAGTTAAGCATTATATAGCTCATTCATATCCTGCCTTCTTTTATACCTCGTTCCTTCTCTGCATGTATTGTTCCCACAATTCCCAATTTTCCTATGTAATTTCCTCCTTTTTCTAAAGATCCCAATTCCAGTTGTTTATCTGTTACTGTATTCACTACTTTGAGTAAAGTTGGTTTAGACTTTGATTTCCATTTTCTAGTAATTGCTTTTTGGCAGCTGCTATAATTATACTCAGCAAGGCCTTACTATGTCTAGGCAATTCAGATTCTGTATCATAGCTCAAACAATCATCTCCCTAGTCAATCCAATCTGCTCATGCAGCATCTCCAACTGAGCAGTCTGCAGGGAATCTTTAAAGTCTGCCAACTCATTACACTCTTAAAAAATATGTTCCCAACCACATCTTTCTTCCCTGTCACACCTACAACATTTGCTATCCACCTGAGGAAAAATTATTTGAAGTCTACTTGGGGTATAAAAATACCTATGTAAACACTTCCAGGCAGAGATCCTAAATCTTCTAGACTTTGTTGCATATTTGGGAGATATACATATACCCCCCTCCCCATTGTCTCTTTATGAATTGCTTACCCAATCTCTCTTCCCAATCCTTTCTAAGCCTCTATGATTGATTCTTATAGTTATCATGTAACATTTTATATGCTCTACTAATTAATCCTTTTAATGGCAGCTTCTGTTCTAGATTCTATTAAAAACTCTGTCAGTGTTGGTCTTTCATTTAAGACCCCCCTATGTTTTTCTCCTTGCCTATACTCTGATATCAATCCTTGATAGGGAAGGCAATCTCTATCATGCAGCCTAAACAAATTCTTGGCATCTTCCCATTCTATTACCTTTCCTTTTGAGTTATTTGCTCCCAATACCTTAATTCCTTTGCCAATTTTCTCCAATAAATTCCAGCCTCCTCTTGCCTATTGTCTGTATCCCTAAATGAAGTCATCCCTTACTGGTAGAATCTCTTTTCTCCATTCCTGTGCTGGTTCAGTTCTTAAAATACTCCCTACTATTTTATAAATATAATATTCTGTATGATTACTGTCATTCTCTTTAAGAGTCTACATCCAAAATCCCTGTCTCTCCTTGTTTCTTGAGCTTCCCCCATCAACATCCCCTTCCACTTTGAATTATAATTTTCTGCTTGTGCTACATATTAGAACCTTAAATGTGTTGCTTTAAAATAACCTCTCAAATTGGGTAATCCTAGTCTGCCTTGTTCTATTGGGAGAATCAGCTCATCCCACTTGAACCCTGCCATTTTCACCTCCCAGATAAAATCCTTCAGCTCTTTTTTAATTCCTATTGACAGTGTTTCCTCTTGTTGATAAAAAGGGTCTATGTTACATCGGCGAATGCTGATTTATCGACGCTCTTTAAGCGAAAGCTTAAAACCCTGAACACTCAGAACGCTGTTCCATAACAAAAAAAATAAATAAATAAAACCTTAAAAACAGTAAATAAAGTGGGGGGCTTCACACCCCCCCCCCTCCTAAAATATATCAACTACAAGTTTACACCACAGTGGAGGAAATGGCAAAGTCCCAAAAATGGCACACTGATTTTTTTCCTCTGGGAAAAAAAATCGCTGTTCCGTGTGTTCGGCATTTTCAGCTTTCGCTTAAAGAGGGTTGATAAATCAGCGTTCACCTTTTTATGCGTTCGCTGATTTAAAGTAGACCCGATAAAAATAAGCCTGACCTGTGTATAAGACTAAAGGGACTAAGAACATTTTAATTGCATTATTATTATTATTATTATTACTATTATTATTTTATTCAGTGAAGAAACAGGGTTTAAAGAGTTAAATCTATTTAAAGTTGTATCTGTGTTCATACTGAGAGAAACAGGGAAGAAATATGCTTAACTCTTTTTTTTTCTTTTTCTGAGGGACTCCCAGGAAAAAGACGTGCTTGTGGCAATGGCACCTTAGCCCAGCTATGCAGTAGAACTTCATCTGGTCCCTATGAGATTGACAAAAGTGAATCTCCTTTGCAGAGGACTTCTCAGCAGCAGCGGGTGATGTGTCTAATGCCTGGTCCTTAGTAGCTTCCTGTGGAACTATGTCAGCAAGATTAAGAAACAATAAGAGGTCTGCAAAAACAGATCTGGTACCAGCAGTGTCACCGATCAGCAGCTGAGGCTGTGAGGAAGCCACCCTAACTACTGAAGCCTCCCATGTAAATTTATTTTTCTTACGGATGGGGAAGGGAAGACCCCAAGAACTAGACAACTGCTCCATGGTTAGTTGGCAAAAGAGCCTGACAAGTGAGTAGCAGAACATGGATGAGTCAGTAAACCTCCTGAGAGAAATATTCACTGTTTTTAGATTAAAAAAAATAGTGGCAAACTCCAAAATAAATATTTACAGCTCCTAAAAATAATTTTCTTCACAAAAAGTTTTTAAAAAGTACAGTTGTGTACACTTACCATAAATGTAGATGTTCGAGTGTATTCACTGATACAGTCATTATATTTGGGTTATCCTGCTGGCAGGTTGCCCTCAGTGGGCCTGAATTCCAAAGTCTTGGGTCCTGCGTCAGTTGCTGTCACCCCTTCCCTGATGTCAGGTCGTCAGGGGTATAAAAGATGCAGCCAACGCCATTTTCTTCAGTTTTTCTTGCCCCAGATGTCAGATGCCCCCAAAAGGGTATGCTAAATATATGTAAGTAACACATGCATGCATCAAAATAGACTTTACCTTCATCTACAAGCAAATACACCACATAGGTTGCATAGATCAAAGAAGGAAAGATAAGTTCCAGCAAAAATAAGGGGGATGGTGGATGGGTAACCTGGACTGAAACAATGAATACACTCGAACATCTACATTTATGTTAAGTGTACACAACTGTACTATGTTCTTCGTGTTTCACTGTTGCAGTCATTACATTTGGGTAGATTCCCAAAGCTATGGATGGGAGGATGGAACTAAATAGCATTAGGGGTGGCTATGAGGCCCTGCAGAACTGCAGTGGCAAAGCCTGCCCTGGATTTAGAGTAAGGTGGCAGATTGTAATGTTTTGTAAAGGTATGCACTGAACTCCAAGTAGCAGCCTCTAAAATGTCTTTGGTTTGTACTCCCCTGAGAAAGGCTGCAGAAGTGGCTCCACCTCTGGTTGAATGTGGCCTAATATCCTTAGGCACAGGTTTGCCATGCTGAGAGTAGCAGACACGAATGCAGTGGCCTATCCACTTTGAAACAGTCTGCTTGGAGATAGCCTTTCCTTGTGATCCTGCAGCATATGCCACTAGTAATTGTTCTGTCTTTCTGAAAACTTTAGTTTTATCCAAGTAGAATCTAAGTTGTCTGTGTACATCCAAAGAATGCAGAATTTTCTCCCTCTTGTTCTGTGGATTTGGATAAAAAGTTGGCAAATGAATAGTTTGGTTAAAGGCTACACTGGATACTACCTTAGGCATAAATGTAGGGTTTGTTCTCAGTGAGACCCTGTCCGGATAAAAAATGATAAAGGGTTCCACAGCCATGAGAGCCTGTAGCTCTGACACTCATCTTGCAGAAGTTATTGCTACGAGCAGAGCTGTTTTCCAAGATAAAAACTTTATATCTACAGTAGCCGCTGGCTCAAAAGGAGGTAAGGTGAGTTTTTCCAAAACATAACTGAGGTCCCATGCAGGTGTTGGTGTTCTCCTTGGAGGTCTTAAATTTTTGGCTCCTCTGAGGTACTGCCTTAATAAAGGATGAGAAAAGATTTGTGGCTCTGTACTGTAATGAGCCGAAATGGCAGAGGCATGAATTTTAATTGATGAGAAAGATAGGCCTTTGTCCAGTATCTCAGTTAAGTATTGCAAAATATGAGGAATATTTGGGACAGCTGTATCAGTTCCTTGAGCTTGATTCCAAGCACAACATCTCTTCCATTTTCCAGCATAGGATTTTCTAGTACTAGGCCTCCTGGCTTCTAAAATGACATCCATCACAGCTTTACTGAAAGGTGTGCTTTGTATGGCTACATTATCCGCCATGCTGCCAGGTTTAGAGTCCTGAGCTGGCTGTGCAGAATCTGATTGTTTTGTTGGGACAGTAGATGAGGTATTTGAGGTAAGGTCCAGGCTGGGCATTGAGACAAGTTCCTTAAGATTGGATACCAGTACTGGCGTGGCTAGTCTGGGGCAATCAGAAACATTTTTGGTTTCTCCTGTCTGACCTTTAGTAGTACTATGGGGAAGAGAGGCAGTGGAGGAAAGGCATATACTGATAGGTTTGTCCAGCTGAAAGATAAGGCATCCACTTTCCATGCTTATCTGTGATAAGTCCTTGTGCAGAATCTTTTTAGTTGATTGTTGTGAGGGGAGGCAAAAAGATCTATGTCCGGGCATCCCCATTTCTTTGTTATCATGCTGAAGACTTGTGGATCCAGGTGCCACTCGTGGGGATCCAAGAGGTTTCTGCTTAGTTCATCTGCCAGAGTATTTTCCTTTCCTGGCAGGAATTGTGCCTGCAGATGAACTTGGTAAGTCAATGTTGTGCCCCATAAAGCCATGGCTAGTCTGTAAAGGGGGTAAGAGTGAGTGCCCCCCTGCTTGTTTATGTACCACATGACCGTGGTGATGTCTGTCTTTATCAGAAGTTGTCCCGGATGAATAAGGTCCTTGAAGGCTATCAAGGCATTTTGAACAGCTAGCATCTCCTTTTGATTGATATGTAGATGCATTTGGTTTGCAGACCAGATGCCCTGAATACCTCTTCCTGCCATGTGGGCCCCCCAGGCATAATCTGATGTATCCGTCGTAAGGTTCTGCCTGGCTGGAGGTATTGAGAATGGCTGTCCCTTGTTTTGGTGACAAGCCTTTGCCCACCATCGAAACTCCTGTTGCAGGCAGGAAATGAGAGAAATCATTGTTTCCAGGCTTTGGCAATGTTGTGTCCAGACACTTTTAAGGTACCATTGAAGTTTCCTCATATGCAGTCTTGCATATGGAATTAGTAGGATGCGGGATGCCATGAAGCCCAAAGCCAGCAGAATTTTTCTTGCGGATAACTGGGCCTTTGTTGCCATTTCCTTGAAATAGATAGTCAGTTGCCTTTGTTTGTCTGGCGTGAGATAAGCCATCTGGGCAGTTGTATTTAAGCTTGCACCCAGGAATATTATCTCTTGTGAGGGTACTAGTTTTGATTTCTTTTCGTTGACTGTGTACCCTAGGCATGTTAAAAGTTTCTTCACAAATGCCAGATGCTGTAGTAGAATGTCCTTGTTCTCTGCTTGAATGAGGTAGTCGTCCAAGTAAGGATATATTTGTATTCCTCTTTGTCTGCAGAAAGCAATTACTGGTGCCAGGCACTTTGTGAAGACCCTAGGCGCAGTAGATAAGCCAAAGGGCAGTGCAAAGAATTGGTAATGCTTTGAGCCAGCCTTGAATCTGAGGTATCTTCTGCATGATTGTCTGATTGGGACATGCAGGTATGCCTCTTTTAGGTCTAAAGTTACGAGCCAAGCCTTCGTGCCCAGCATGGGCAGAAGCTGCTGCAAGGTCAACATCTTGAATTTGGGTATATCCAGGTAAGTGTTTAGAATAGATAGGTCCAGAATTGGTCTCCATGCTTTGTCCTTTCTGGGTACCAAGAACAGTCTTAAGTAAAATCCTTGTCCCTGCTCTTGCTGTTGTACTTGTTGAATTGCCCCCATTTGCAAGAGATACAACTTGTTTTTGAGCCTCTGCCCATTGATTTTTTGTCAGGTCTGGCCAACCGTTTGTCCTTGCCAGGGTATGGAAGTGAAACTTGTAGCCTTGTGACACTATGTCTAGAACCCATTTGTCCTGGGTAATAATGTTCCAATTTTGAGAAAAAAGTGCTAGTTTTCCCCCTAAGGGTGTTGCCAGAAGATAAGTGCTTGGTACAGGCAGGGGGAAGTCATTGGGACTGTTTCCTGTATGGTTGTGATTTATCCTCTCTGCTTTTTGGAGGTAGAAGCACCCCATTGCTTAGACCTGTATGAACCTTGTGGCTGGGATCTGCCTCTAGGGCATCTGGATCTGCCCCTTTGAGGTCTGTCTGACACTGGAAAGGACCAATTCTTTGTAGGTCAGTGTCTGCTAAACCTAGGAGGCTGTACCTGTAAGAATTCCTTGACCATTTGCATAGATTTAGCTTTGTCCTCCATTTTCTTTAACACCTCTTCTGCCTTAAGACCAAACAGGGTATCATGCTGTAATGGAGCATCTAATAATTTTGCTTTGACATGATCAGGCAGATTTTGTTCCTTTAACCAAACATGCCTCCTAATGACAGAACCCGTAACAGCGGCCTTGCATGAGGCCTCTAGAGAATCAAAACCACATTGCAAAGTATGCTTTCCCACTTGTTCAGCTGCATGCAATAAATCCTGCATTTCTTTGTTTTCTGCACATTCAGAATTTATCAACATTTTCTGTTTAAGCAGTGTCATGATTTATTGCTGATATTTGAGCATATGAAACTGGCAATTTAAGGCCCTTATAGCCAAGGTAGCAGATGTGTAAATCTTTTTTCCCCATCTGTCTAGTGCCCTAGAATCTCTGTCAGAGGGGGTAGAGTTTTTTGCAGTGGAAGCCTTGACCCCCTTGGGACCCTGAGAAATAGTTTCTGGGTCTGCAGCAGGGTTTTTGAAAAGGAATTTCTGAGAGTCAGGGACCCTGTAGTATCTGTCCGGCTTAACAGGAGCTGGAGGTAAGGTGTCAGGGGTCAGACTAGACTCTGAAAACACATCATCTATAATGTCTAACACAGGCGGAATAGCTAGAGGCCTGTGTTGAGGTAGTAAAAGGAAGTCTCTGAGCCTTTTCTTAGATTCTGAAAAATGTTGGCTCTCCCAGTGGAAATGCTCCCTCATGGTATGCAAGGTTTCCCCAAAAGAGTAGTCCTCAGGAGGAGAAGCTGAAGGAATGGATTTTTCAGCATCAGAATCCTAATAGGGCTGTAGAGAATATTCCTGATCAGAAGAAGAATCAGAAGAAATGGAAAGATTCATAGTCTGTCTCTTGCCTAGGCCACTTATATGGAGGGGGATGGGAACCCCTGATCAAGGTAATTAAGTCTTCGGCCATTTTGAGCATCTGTTTTTTGGGCATGGAAGCCTGTCCATGAGGCTATTGAACCTGTTTCTTTGTCTTTAAAGGTGCTTCAGTCTTTGCCTTTGAAGCTGATGTCGTTTTAATGTATAATTGTTTAGGTCTGAATACACCCTCAGAAGCTGATGCCTGCTCAGCGGCTACGGACCCATCTGAGGGAATAGTCTCCGAGGCTCCAATACATTGAGCTTCTAGCGGCCTTGCCGACTCCACGTGGGTGTCAGTAGCGGCCTGTGAATCTAAAGTAGCGGGCATCAGGGGCTGCAAAAGCGCCTCACTGAGAACCGGTGAACCGGCGACTGACTTAGGAGAAGCCTCGTTGTTGGTTTTGGACCTTGGTACCCTGTCTTTTTTTTTTCTTTGTGTTTTTTGTGAACTCCGGTTGTCAGATGGTTATCCAATGACATTGTATAATTAAATCTTCGGCCAAAATAGCTTAATGCAAAATCGTACCGACGCTTAATAGTGCGTTGGTTAAATTTAGCACAAAACCGACAACTAGCTACGTCGTGGTCAGGGCCTAGGCAAGGAATACAGTAAGAATGAAAGTCCTTATGAGGTATTTGCTTCTCACAAGAAATACAATTATTAACTTTTTCTGACATTGGACTGGAGCAAGAAAAAAGTTTCCCCAATGGGGTACTTAGCTTTTAATGAAGACTTTGGATCTGAAATTCGAACACGAAAATCTCAGGAGTCGGCCGACCGGCACTTGCGAACTGCTTCTGCTTCGGGCACCACGCAGCAAGAAATACTGAAGAAAATGGTGTCGGCTGCATCTTTTATACCCCTGATGACCTGACATCAGGGAAGGGGTGATAGCAACCGTCGCAGGACCCAAGACTTTGGAATTCAGGCCGACTGAGGGCAACCTGCCAGCAGGATAACCCAAATGTAATGACTGCAACAGTGAAACACGAAGAACATCATAAAATTGATTTTTACACATTTTTTTTTTCATGCAGGCATTTTCAATAGAAATCCATTTCCAATAGAAAATATCAAGTGAAAGTCCATAACAACAAGCATAAAAATGATCAGCCAAAGCAAGTGGGGCACAAGAACACTTTCATTCCAAACATAAAACAAACAGAACATCAGATTAAATATTCACTCACCATTTCCTCTTTTACAAACATATCCACTGTTACCATACGGCCAAAACATTAACTACATGGATGCAAAAAAATTTCCTTTCAAATCACACAACACATAAATACATCATAATAAAAATATTATGGTAAGCATTAGTTAAAAGTTATAACCATGTGTAGGGAACAGAAAATCCCAGGTGCCAAAATGATACCCAAGATATTGCCATCTCTAGCTGGATTTCACATCATGCAGCATAGGAAATGAACTCAGATTAAGGTCTATGACATACAAGGATGGAACCCTGACTACAATACATATGACTGGAGTTTGTACAGCAGCCCTGGCACTGGAAGAGTCAGACTGGTTGAGGGAGGAGGGTGAAGGAACACAGCCCCATCACCTCCCACAGGCGGGTGGGAGAATGGTACACGTCTGGTCTAATTTTCAAGGACTGAGTCACCACTGGAGGCTACTGGTCACACTAAGGTGCAAAAAAGGCATTTCTACTGCTGTTTCACCTAATCCACATTCCAGAAGCTCCAACAAGAGGAATTAGTGCATTATTAGGGAGGCTACAAGGCAAAGCTGATGATTAGCAGAAAACTGAGAAAAAACAGCGCAGAAATAAATAAACAAATAAATAAATGAATCACCAAAAAAGCAAGAGAGATACACTGAACATTCAGAAACTACTCTGCCATCCATCACAATACACTGATTTTTCAGGCAGTGCAAACTCATGGCCAGAAGTTTCTCCAATGCTTCAACACTTTGGAACATAATACCAATCTCTTAATAGTTTATTAAATTATATGAACTTTTAAAGATAGTTTAACTACTAATAAAGCTTTACCACATAAAGAAAATTACAGTGAAGTCCCTGTTAGTGATTTGATGAGGAAAAAATCCCAAAAAGGCATTAAAATAAACATAGTATTTATAAGAGGGCAAAATCTACCTCTGTCAATTTCCATAATGCTGCAGTATGTTTCAAATGAATCATTCACAAAAATCAAAATTCCCAATTTCTCCTGCTTTCATTTCCTCACCTAAACATGACAAAGAAACTCAAAAAAATAGTTAAGTACCTAAAATTTCAACCTAGTAATATTAACTTCTATATGTGTGTATACACACACACACACACACACACACATATATATATATATATATATATATATATATATATATATATATATATATATATATATATATATATATATATATATATATATATATATATATATATATATATATATATGTTGTTGTATCTTTCGGCTTTTCCCGGTTAGGGGTCACCACAGCAGAACTCCGGTCTGCTAATGATTGGTAGTAGATTTTTACGTGCCGAGTTGCCGGCCCTGACGCACAACCTTCACCCATTCACGCATGTCTCCACACACACATATATATATCTAAAGCATTTTATCAAATACAGCCATCCTAAACATTTTAAATAACTCATTTTAGATATAAACTATCCAAAATTGATTGATGAACTTTTTTAATGAACTTTTTTATGAAATATATCCATAACTGACCTTTATAATAGACTAAATAAGCATGACAATAAAAGCCTCATTAATTCATACATTTATAAATTCATAAATATGAAAAGATTTTTAATACAATTTCATATATTTACCTCTAGACCCCTAGGAAACAATGTTCCATAATTGAGAATGAACTTACTTTCTAACTCATTCAACCTCCTCACCATATCACCTCCCCTAACTAACACAGGTTGTGCCAAAATACTAAAGAAAAAGGAACTAGTGCCACCCCATGAATATTCACAAAATGTTCAGCAATTGGACTCTTAAAGTTTCTATTGATAATATCCCTTAAATGTTCCATGATCCTAACCTTTACTGCTCTTTTTGTTTAGGATGGCTGTATTTAATAAAATGTGTATGTAGTACTTTAAAAAATGTGTATGCAGCATTTTAAACAAGATGTAATTTTTCAATTAGTATTTAATTGAATTAATTGGGGTTTGAACCTATGTATATAAAGATGGTTGTTTGTAATTGCATATTGTCCGTTGAAGGCGAATGGCTGAGGTACCAGTGTGTTAAAGTAAAGATAATTCAAACAGTTCTGCTGTGTTCCTGCTTTTTTGTTTTTTGGTATATGGTTTGGTGAGTGGTGGTTTTGTGAAGAATATATATATTTTTTGTAATGTCTTTAGATATATACAATTAGCCTGATGAGCCACAGTGATCATCTATTCTGGAAAGTTGGACTTTCCAATGTATAGGAAAGTCATTACACCTTTAGTATGGAAAACAGCCCAAATCAAACATCTCTCTAAACAGTCAAAGCCCATCAGCACATCACACTTCTGTCCCATCTCTAGTCATCCACTCTAGGAAAAATTCTTTAAAAAAAAAATTTATATCCAGCTCTTACCTTCCACCAAATGATATAAACTACTCATTTACAAACAATACAAGCTGTGGTCTGGCCATAGCACAATGACTACTCTTTGATCCCTCTCTGATGAAATACCATCTCATAGGTCTCTATAACTATCTCATAGAGCTTTTCCTTCCTTTATAAATGTAAGTCTTTCCTTTTCATTAATTGTGGGACACTGGTGTTGTTAATCATATTTTAGTATGTTAACTACTGTTACTTGTTATAATGTTACTCCACATCGTTATATTTATTTATTTATTTCCATTTGCCGACTGGAAATAATTTGATAGAGCTAAAAGCCCACTTTCAACAGAGGCCTGGAAGAGAAGCTGAAGAGTTAAACAACAAAGGTAACACAAAAATCAGCTGCACATGGACATTCTTGAATGTATACTCAAAACAAATACATATGTACAGCAAAAAAAAATAAGTAATGAAGGTTAAATGCAAACACAATGACAGCACATGGCAACAGTTAAACACAGTGTTAGGAATGTAGAGACTATAGTGGTTAAACAAAGCAGACGAAGAGAGGGAAAACTAGGATGAATAGAGGTTGGGGATAGTATGAATAGAGATTCAGGTACAAGGAGAGGTCCAAGTGGAATTTAGATAAGTTTTCAGACTAAACATAAATTGTTTATATTTACTGTCATGACTAAGATCTAGTAGAATAGAATTCCAAAGCCTGGCTATATGAACAGAGTATAAACAGTCACCAAAGTGGTTGTTTGATTTAACAACTTATAAGAGGTTTTCCACATTAACAATTTACTTAAATCAGCCAGATAAGCATGTTCAAATATATTATCTGTTTTTCTACCCCAAAGTTAAGATCAAAAAGAAGAGCCACCTATTTTCTAGGTGGATGGATAAGCAAAACCTCTTTCAAAAACTGTTTGACACGAGGCAGAGCAGAAGAGGGGAGAGCTAAGGTCAGACAGCAGAAATGGCCAAAGAAAAATCTTAATAGAAAAGAAAGAAACAAGGAAAGGCCAGATGTTAATACCTCTCACAAATATTTTAAAACGAAAGACATCCAGGCCAAATACATGCCCTACTTCTTAGTACAGTTCTTTTTCTTTCGGCTTTTCCCAGTTAGGGGTCGCCACAGCGGAACTCCGGTCCGCTAATGATTGGCAGTAGATTTTTACGGTGCCGAGGTGCCAGCTCGACGCCCAACCTTCAACGAAGGCACACCCATTTTACGCATGTCTTTCAAACGCCACTCGACCGTGGGGGGGGACATGCATACTCCACACAGAAGGCACTCCAGCCGAGAATCAAACGGGAGAACCTCTTGCTGTGAGGCAACAATGCCACCGCTGCACCACTGCGGCTTCACCAACTAGAAAATCTTTTCCACTTATTCGTATATAACTTTCTAGTAGCAGGTTTCTTAGCCTTCTTTAGTATCTACTGCTTGTCCTCAGAAAAAAAAGGTACCTGGAAGGTATTAAAATTATGTCATCTAGACAACTGAAGAATTTTAAGGACAGGGAGTTATCAACCAACTCCTGTACTGGGTGAATAAGTCCACTTTATGGGGAAGCTGTGGTAATTGCCCATTGCTATTTTTAAGAGAAGGGAGAACCAAAGTTGCACAGACCAAAAGAGGTCACCACAATTATATTTCAGGAGTGCTTCTGGATCTTTAGAAGTATTCTGGATATCAGTGCAAAGGGTGGTACATGAGAATTCGAAAGCATCTGTCTTCCATGCCTGCTTGCAAGGAATCTTACAGCAAAACTTATTTAACTGTCTATTTTGAATGCAGGCAAGCTGATTTATTTAAGGAATTCATCATAGCTGCATGAATTCCTGGATGATCCCCTGTGTGCAACTTTCATTCTTCAGGGTCTGCCCTGGACCTGCTCAGCTTGTCTGCAATAATACTTTGTTCTAAGAAAATGTAGGAGACCTAGAGATGTTGCATTACAAGCTATCATAGCAAGTCTGCAGAGATGGTAAGATCTGGTACCCCTATAACTCTAGTGATCTATGTGATTAAAGAGGTCCTGAGGACCAAAGATGATTTAAGTCTTCTACAGAATTTATTACAACTATCATCTTGATATTTATGTATTTATGTAAGTTGTAAATGTCCCACAGAACTTGAAATTTCACCCCCCCCCTTCCATACATACAGATCTCCAAACAATGTCTGAGGCATCTGTGACAGACGGAGTAGGAGGAAGAAGGGATAAAGGGAGACCTGAGTTGAAAGATAACTGGTCCACCCATCTAAAACTTCCTTCCTACAAATCCCAGCACAAGATTGCAATCTAACAGGTCAAAGTAATTTACAGTTACAAAAGCCTTCATACTTCTTAAATTCCACTGAAAAGAACATTTACAAACTTGTCCCTTGATTATGCAGTACTCTGACTGCTGAAATACTAAGCACCACTGGGCAAACTGTATTCAGGAGACAGCTAAAGGCACATCTCAAAGCAAAGAATACATGCAGTTGTTTCTATGGTACAGGTTAACTATTTTGCTTCTTGTACATGATAACATCCCATGTGATAGTAGCAGTTATTGCATGTTTCTTAAATGACACTTTAATAACAGCTCTACACTACCTCAACATAATATTATTCTTAAAGATTAATCTCTGTGTACTTTTGTATATTTTGTGTATTTGTACATTCGAAGGATACCAAGATCACTGTATAAGTAGTGTATCTATATTATTTTTGTGTAAAGGCCCAGTTTATGGCTGAAAAGGGTCTTTGGACAAGTCCACCTACCTGGTTAACATATTGAGTAAATCAATAAATAAAATATTAATTACTTGACTCTTGCACCACAATGAGGGATGTCTCCTGGGTGTCTATTCCAACAGACTTTGGTGATTCTTTCACAACTGTAAAAACAGAAATGCAATAAAATGTTTAAGAGTGCAAAGGATAGTATTCAAAATTAAACTGAATAATACAGACACAACCAGACAAGCGGCAAACACAACTATATTCTCAAGTGTAGGCATTACATAAAGCAGCGAGGATCGGAACAGGGTATCATCTGCGATAGCTGATAATAGTGACACATAAACAAGAACTAGTTTTTGGCAATAATAAATTAATATACATTTTTAAATTAAACTAGTTTTCTTCAGAATGTTGAATTATCTCAACTATATAGAGTTTAGTGTAGCCAAGTGCATTAGAAACAGGGAATGCACACTGTTAGTCATCTGATCTTTGTACAGACATTAGGAGCAAAAATTTCAGTACCATACAAGATGGACCCTTGATAAAAGTCTGCTGCACAGTTCACCTAAAAGTAATAAAAGGACCAGCACAAAATGTGATGTGACTAATCCTGCTGAGTATTTTAATTCTAATTAATGGTACTTATCTTCCACTTTTTCTCCATTTTTTACATGCGGTCAAGGTGTGATGTCAGCTACTATCAGCTCTCTAAATACAGTGTTACTTTTCTGCAAACTGAAGTAAAAGCCACAAAAGGTCAATGGCTTACAAACCCTAGTCTGTACAGAACAAGATGTAAATCTCCAAAAAATGCTGAACGATAGGACCGTTAAAAACCTCTTTAATAAAAGTTGTTTAAAATAAGATAAGTGTTTTCACTTTGTTTCACCACAAAACTTCATCAGATAAATCTGAGGATGTAGGGCCTAGAAATTATGTAAGACATCACTCCTCAGTAGTCAATCAAAGTGTCAAAACTGAGCCACCATCCCTTAAAGGGAAACTTGCTTTATCTTCTTAAAGCCTTTAATTCTAATAGACTTTAAATGGAAATGCATTCATTAATGCCTGGTCAAACATCAGCTTGAAACACCAGCTGCCAAAATACTTCTCTTCTTTCTAGAAATAACTGCTATGGGCCTCCTCTTGGTGGATCTGCTTGACAACCACAAAATAAAAATGATGGTCATAGAATTCTGTTATGTGTTTAGTCAAGACTTTCATGATTTTTTTATTTTCGTATATCATAAAGATGTTCATACATCCTTTCAAGACATGTTCAGTCATTCCAATATAAAATCATGGACATACCTGACAAAGAGCAGCGTAAACCCCACTTTGCTGTTACAATCATATTTTTCTCTAACCTGAACATGTTGTTATTTTATCCAAAGAGAATCACCCACTTGGATCCACTCATAGAAAGAGCAACACCCATATCTGGTTATTTTACAGATGTTACTGGTTATATTATAAGTACTGTACCTTCCAAAATCTTCTTCTGAAAACCACCAGAGGGCATTCTGGATGTAGTTGTAGAAGTTCCCTGTTTTCTTTAAATAAATCCCAAGTCTTCTTAAGTATCCATTGTAATAGTCTGGTGGCCTTGGTTAAAGTCGGTAATAAAGGCGGCCCCCAGATCGCCAGTTTCAGTGATAATAGCACCACTGTTATAGAATATTGGGATGTAACTGCTTTAGCTTCCCTACTTCTCTGTTCATTGTGCATACACGGTAATTTGCACGGGTTTCTTAACTGCGTGCCCCCCCCCCCCCAACCTGGGATTAAACTGCAAATAAATAAATAAAAAACAAAGTCTATTTTGTCCAGTGAAGCTGGTTATCTTTTTAACTAAATAAAAGCTCCAGGAAGCAAGAACCTGACACCCTATGTCCTTCTGTTGCAATTGGTGAATTATAACTTAGTTTTTATAAAGTTCTAAGGCTTAGTGTTAAAATGTGTGTGCACACCAACAACAAGGAGTTCTCTTATTCTAACCAATTGCCACTAGATGGTGCCATAATATCTTGAATTAGCCTTACACACACACACACACACACACACACACACACACACACACACACACACACACGCACACGCACACGCACACACACACACACACACACACACACACACACACACACACACACACACACATTCTTCCAGTCCCAAGCATTCACTGCTTAAATTAGTAAATTTTTGCTTTTTACTTTCAGCATCCTCTCTATACTAATCACAACCCTCTCTATAACTGCCTAACAGCCCTGCTTACAGTGATACTTATTTAAAGCATTCCAGAACTACTTAGATTAATCTTTTGTTAGATACTGATATCTTAAGCTTATTACTCACCTTAAACTGATAGTTTTTCAGCTCTTGTCCCTGCATGGGCCTTGCCCGCTCCATTTGCTATGCTCACGTCGCTCACTACCCTGCACCCATTCCTGCCCACCCCCCATAACATTAACCTTATACCTACCCTGACCCCTCCCACACCTCTCTTTCACCTATCTCACAACCCCCCTAATTATTCCTCCAGTTATACCATACCTGATAACTACTCTACCTCCCCACCCATTCTAAATAGGGCCATATAGTGCTCCATCTCCTACACTATACCTATCCTGCTCATATTCATTCTGTTATCACACTGCAATCAACCACCATCACATCCATCACTACTATTACTATGACCTCACTTAAACCACATTTATCAAGTTACTCGGACATCCACCCTAGCTTATTCACAGCTAATACCTCTATAATATCCAAAGTAAAAATTCTACTTCTCCAAAGACACCCCCATTATCACACCACCACCAGCAACTATACGATTTTTAGGAAAAAATAAGATAACCCACATAATTTGCGAAAGCATTATATCCCAGTGTGGTGATATACAGCCCCCCCCCCCCCCAGTCCTAGGAAACCTAGCAAATCTCTCATGCTATCAACCATAAATCTCCAAAGCCTTATAAACAAGATACCTGAACTCCAGGCATGGATGTCACAAAACAACCCTGGTATAGCAGCTACTGAAACCTGGTTGAAATCATATGTAAAAGACACAATTTCTCCCCCCAGGCTGCTCACGCCTAAGAGCCAATCAGCCCCACAGGAGAGGAGGGGGAGTAGCAATACTCTTTCCTAGCAAATATACTGTAATTCCCTACTCAAAACCAACACCCAACTTCTCCCCAACCATAGTACTAATCTCTATATTAAAACCTAACAATCATAAAAACATTTACATAATTGCTTTGTATATTCCTCCAGGAAACAACATACCAATATTAGAGAACATACTTGCCTGGACATCCCAAAACACAGACAATGAAACCATCATCCTAGGTAATGTAAACATTGATTGGCTAGACATTGCCCAAAAGAACCCCTCAAAAAACTTAAACCTTTACAACTTATCCCAACTAATTCAAGACATCACCAGACCCCACAAAATAACAACTGGGGCTCCACAACAGACTGGATATTAGTGTCCAACCCTAACAATATTGCCACTGCAGGCATACTACCTAATACCATTAGTGACCACCACCTAGCATATATCCTACGCACATCTACCCAACCCCAGGCCAACACCAATACAAATCAATTAGAAATTTGACTAAGTTACAACCATCCATATTTAATGAAAACATAGCTAAAGTGAATTGGGAAGCCCTTAAATTCCTACCACTTAATGAGGCTGTTGAATTCTTTAACTCAACATTCCTCGATATCCTAAATAGTCAAGCACCCACCTGTCAAAAGCAAATAAAACATAACCAGGCAAGCTGGCTCTCAAAATCCACAAAAGAAGTCATGCCCACAAGAGATAAAATCTGGAAATAATGGCAGAAAAACAAAGACCCCCCTCAACTCTACTACAATGCAAGAAATGCCATAACCAGGCAAAACAACTAATAACCAGAGATAAAAAAGCCCACTACCTCCACCTACACAGCCAACATAAAGATAATGCCAAAAAATTCTGGTCCTCCAACTATTACACCCAGGCTTTCAAAGCAACCCACCCCCTCACCCAGACAAAACCCTTGACAAACTTGCCACCCTCTTCAATTCCTACTTCACTAACACCATGTCTAACCTAACCACCAACTTTCCAAAAGTTAGCATAACCACTGCTAAGACAGCTGATGACCAAATCATCCCAGAAAACAATCCTGCCCTCAACTCCAACCTAAAATTCGCCCCTGTACCCACTGCCACAATAAAATAAAATTTACTTAAGCTAAAACCCTGTACTCTGGCCCCTGGCAATCTACCCCCACACTTCCTGTACTAGCTTCAAACTCTATAGCTTATCCCATCAGCATACTCATTAACAGATCAATTAAAGAATCCCTAGTCCCACACATCTGGAAAAAAGCATGCAATTCTCCCCTTACACAAGGCGGCACCAACACAGGCATCACAAACTTTCACCCCATAGCAATTTTCTCACCTCTCTCTAAAATACTGGAAAAATGCATCCATGCCCAACTCTTCAACCACCTGCTTGAAAACCAAAATTTTATCAATCACTCAGCATAGTTTCAGACTGGGAAATAGCACTACTACTGCCCTCCTCTCCTTCCTTGATAAAGTTAACCAGGCACAGTATTCTGTCAAAAATCATCGTTTCTCTTTTCCAAGAACTATCCAAAGCTTTTGATATAATTTCCCACATCATCCTTCTCTCTAAACTATCTACTCTCCACAATTCACCACCTACACTACAATGGTTCAACAGCTATCTATCTAATAGGCAGCAATCCACCAAATGGCAACAGTCTTACTGTCCCTTCCTCAATACTTCCACAGGGGTACCCCGAGGCTCCATGCTTGGTCCTCTCTCATTTAGCATCTTTATTAACAACTTTCACTCCACACTCCCACAGTGCTCAGTAATCCAGTATGCTGATGATGCTACAATAATATGCACTGCAAATTCCAGCTCTCAAGCATGGTGTTTTTGAAATTCAAAATAAATAAGGATAAGATAAATATTCCTTATCTGGATGTTTTTTGGTCCAAGGACTTGAATAATGGCCATTATGTTTCGAAGATTTATTGAAAGCCAATTTACTCCAACTCCTTCCTCCATTTTTCGAGTGCCCATCCCCTTGCTCAAAAGAAATCGGTAGTAAAGGGACAACTTGTGAGGGCCGCAAGAATAGTCACCCTGGAGCAACACGTCTGGAAAGAGTGTGTTACTTTGAAGAACATGTTTTTGGCAAGGGGTTACCCCAAAGAGTTTTTAACTGACATTAAGGAGGAAGTGCAGACAAAAAGGAAAAGGAATTACTATATCCTGATACTCATAACAATGGTGCTCTTGTCACTGAAACTGGTGAAGAAGACAACAATGGAATTGGCAATCTGAAGAGCACCTTTTTACTGACTGTTGAAATGAGCGAGGAGACCTGTTTTCAGTTTAACAGCTTCTTTATTAACTGCCACATGGAATGTTACAACGCTGTGTTAACTGCGGTGAGTAGAACACGCCCACCTGCAGTTGCTATGGCCAACCAACACATACATAGCATAACCAGATCATTAAACCAACTGATCTACATCCTCTCCTTTTAGTTACTCCTTTGTATGAAAACCAACTCATGCTGTGTATTGCAAAGTTGAACCACAATGACTCAAACTTAAATAATGAATAATGAGCTAGTAAAACAGACGGTATGGAACAAAACGTTCAGCCTTCCCCACTGGCTATCTAACATGGCAACTGAATACTAGATAAGTAAGAACCAAAATACAATGCATTAATACATCACATGCCTTTTTTTTTTTTTTTTTTTTTCCTCTTAAGAACAGTATTTGGGGTTAGGCTTACAAATGCGACCTGAACGTGTCACATAGGGGGTATCACTGTGTGTCTTCTTGGTGGGAGAGCAAGCTACAGGAACTTGCTGCACACTGGAATGCTGAGTATGTGCAGGCATTGGTTGAAGTGCCTGCCGGGGCCATGGAGCGAGGGAAGGAGTGTCCGGTGTGGCAGGGTCAGCTGGATGGGAACAACCATCGGCAGGATCGATCTGTCGAGGTGGTGGTGGTTCACCAACAGGTAGGATGTGGCGACGATTTCTCCTGTAGATGCCACCATTAGATTCGATGATGTATGAGCGTGGCTCACTGCATACCTCCTTCACTGTGCCCAGGCGGTCATGTCCCTTAAATGCCTGCAACCTGACCACTTGACCCTCTCTGAGTGGTGATAATGGGCGGCTTATTGAGTCGTAGTACTGCTTCTGAATGAGCCTTTTCTTTTTAAGTTGCACATTGACCTGTTCCACATCCTTTGGGGCTGGTTCCAGCAGATGGGTGCTGACAGGAAAAGTTGAGCGAGTCTGCCTGGACATTAGACGTTCTGCGGGTGATCCCAACGTTTTGTCACGCGGGACATTTCTGATGTTCAGTAGGTTGAGGAAAACATCTGTCCCATCTCTGTGAGACCTTTCCATCAGTAGCTTGGCACTGCGGACAGCCCTTTCAGCCAATCCGTTGGACTGGGGGTACTCTGGGCTGCTGGTTATGTGGACAAAGTCCCACCGCTGGGCAAACACTTTAAAACGCTGACTGGTGTATTGTCTTGCATTGTCAGAAATCAGGGTGTGAGGTACTCCGTGGACGGAGAAGTGTCTTTTCAGTTTTGTGATCACCGCTGCTGAAGATGTGTCCCGGAGAAGGTCAATTTCAAACCACCCTGAATAGGAGTCGACCAGCACCATGTATTGTTGTCCATGCCATTTGAACATATCCGTGGTGACCGTAGACCAAGGCAGGGCAGGAACCGGATGTAGTTGTAGAGGTTCCTTTTGTTGGTGTGGTCGGGTACTGTTACATACAGAGCAGGAGAGCAGCTCTCTTTCGATGTCTTTGTTCATTGCAGGCCAAAATACAGTGCCTCTTGCTCTGCGCTTTGTGGCTTCTAAGCCTGGGTGACCTCTGTGCATAATATTAATATATTCTTGTTGTAGGGAGTCGGGGATGACCGTCCTGTGACCTTTAACGACAACGCCGTTTTCCACTATCAACTCTTCTCTATATGGGAAGAATGGACGCACAGATGGAGGAACCTGGCAGTCTTTGTTGGGCCAGCCACTCTGAATCACTGTGCTTAGAGTTTGCAGGACCTGGTCCCTTGCCGTGTGGGATCGTAGCTCCTCCAGCCTGGCTGTAGAGATGTAGCTGACAGACATCACCTCGTAGTTGTTATTTGCACTTTGAGTTTGGGAAACACTGTTGCTTGGGGCTCGTGACAGAGTATCCGCAAGGTACATGTGCTTACCCCTCTTGTAAACAAGTGTTAGGTCATAAGCTTGTAATTGCAGTAACATCCTCTGTAGGTGAGCTGGGGCAGTGTGGATTGGCTTCTTTAGGATTGTAACAAGGGGCTGATGGTCTGTTTCAACTACCGTGGGTTTTCCGTATATGTAGTCTCTAAACTTGGTACACGCAAACACAACTGACAACAATTCTTTCTCGATTTGTGTGTAGCGTGTCTCGGTATCGGTGAGCATGCAAGATGCGTATGCTACTGGCTTACCACTTTGCAGACATGCACCACCCAGTCCGTAATGTGAAGCATCACAGGTTAATGTCACTGTCTTCTTTACATCAAAATACGATAGGACTGGTGAGCTGGCTAGGCATGATTTGAGGTGTTCGAATGCTTGTTGATGTTGTGGGAGACCTATCGTCTCATCACCTCATTCAGTTACAGAGGGAATTTCTTTAGTTATAGATGCCACCTTAGGACCCTTGGTTTCACAACAAGAATCATACATAAAGGACTCTTGGCATTTTTTAGAAAAACTCAAGGAATTCAACGATAGTAGTATATTTGATCCCACTCAACATATTATTTTTAGTTTGGATGTGGTGTCTTTATATACATGCATCCCCCATGAGGAAGGGGTTGAGGCCATACGACAGTTCTTGAGTAAAAATAAAAAATATGACACTGGACAGATTTCTACTATTTGTAGGTTCTTGGATATTTTATTACATCATAATTATTTTATTTTTGGAGACACCTATTATAGACAAAAAAGAGGGGTGGCCATGGGGTCACCAGCCGCTCCTTCGTATGCAAACCTTGTAATGTCTTGGTGGGAAGATGAATTTCTTAAACCTATAAGAAACATTTTCAACATTCTATTATATTATAGATTTGTGGACGACATGGTGTTTATTATCAAAGGAAATAATGATACAGTTCTTGAATTTCTTGCAGCTATTAACAACACAGTTGAATTTTTAAAATTCACTAAGGGAGAAATAGGCTTGAAAATTAGCTTTCTAGATATCCTTTTTTGGTGGGATTTATCTGAATCAAGATTTCACAGTGGCATTTTTAGAAAAGAAACATTCACAAACAATTATTTACACTTTAGAAGTGGTCATCCGTCTTACACTATAAAGAATATACCAAAAGGGCAATTCATAAGGGCCAGTCGGATGACTACTAAAGATAGTGATTTTCAAGAAGAAATGGACTTTATTATGGCCATGTTCATCAATAGGGGTTATGACTTTTTGTTTTTGGAAAATATAAAAAAAGAAGTGTTGGGAAAACGTAGTACTCACTATCAGGCTATATTAAACAACAAAGATAGCCTTTTTACTTCAGGAATATCAAATAACGAAGAAAATAAAAAAGTAGTTTGTTCTTTGGATATGACCATGGATAGTGAACCTATCAAAGAGGTTTTGAGAAAAAACTGGAGAATTTTGCAGGGTAATCAAGACATTAGCCATATAGTTGGAGAACAGCCCAACTTTGTGTTAAGGAATAGTTATAATATTAAAAGAGCTTTAGAGAGTAACCACTACAATAAAGCTGGTGAAGCTAGTATTATACAAACGAAAGGCATGTTTCCTTGCTTTGGATGTAATATGTGCAGATTTATTCTGCAAGGTCCCTATATTACGATAGACACCATGGATAGAACTTTAGAGGTACCACAGTACGTCAATTGTAATACTAAAGATGTCATATACATTAGTTTTTGCAGCAGTTGTACTTCATTTTATATAGGAATGACGACTAGATGTTTAAAAACCAGAATACGTGAACATCTGTATAGCATTAAAAGCAAGGACATTAATAATGCCTTATTTAAACATTCTCTCGTTTGTCATAATTTTAAAAAATTTCTTTTTTCAGTACTAGAAGTTTGTCATTCGGACCTGAGGGGGGGGCGATTTCAAGAATTTTGTCGAACAGAGGGAGACCATGTGGCAAATCAGATTAAGATCTGACCAACCCCCAGGTCTCAATGATTCAATAAATATTAAATGTTTTTTAAAAAACAAAAAATTATTTATTGATAAAAATATAGTAAAGGAATTTTTTATTTAGCATGTTTTTTAAAATCAATGATCATTTTTTATTGAATAATTGAATGTTAATTAATGAGATGTTTATTTAAACTGTGAGTGTGGGATTTTAATGCATTCTGAAGAAGTTTTTGACGAAAGCGTGTATTGAGTAAAAGTTATTATGCTATTTTGCTGGTTTATGTAGTTTTTACCTTTGTATTTGTGCACCTTGCCAACTACAATTTAACCGTAGCTGCATTGACTGTTTCCTTTCTTGACCAGTATTTTTTGGTTCTGGTTCGTTGGATTTATTCAGTTGTTGTGGGAGCCAACACCAGATGGTATCCTTGTGTATTAGGTGCCTGAGCGGTGCTGCAATGCTGCTGAGATTTGGGATAAATTTTCCCAGGTAATTTACCATACCAAGGAAACGCTGTACAGCCAGGGAATTTTGGGGAACTGGCATATTTGTGATAGCTTCCGTCTTTGTGGGGTCGGCCCTGAGACCTTCTTTTGTGAACATGTGTCCCGCGTAACAAACTTGATCCAGACGGAACTTACATTTGTGGGGGTTTAGTCGGAGTCTGATCTCTCGTGCACGGTCAAGTACCTTCTTTAGGTTCGTGTCATGTTCTGCAACATCACGACCTCCCACAATGATGTCGTCAACTATGATGGCACAAGGGTAGCCAGCGAATAGTTGCTCCACTGAGCGCTGGAAAACCTCACTTGCTGAATTGATGCCAAAAGGCATGCGTAGAAACCTGTAGCGCCCAAAGGGTGTGCTAAATGTAGTTAGCATTGATGACTTATGGTCGAGCTTTATCTGCTAAAATGAGCTCTTCGCATCAAGCACTGAGAACAGAGTCGCACCTGCCATTTGGGTGGCAACTTCCTCAACACTGCGCATTGGGTAATGGGGTCTCTTTAAAGCCGTGTTTAAGTCTTTAGGATTAATGCACAGCCTTATCTCCTCTTTGTCTTTCTTGTGTGCTACCACCATTGATGAAACCCAGTCTGTGGGCTCAGAGACCGCTGTAATGACTCCTTTGCTGGCCATGTTTTCAAGTTCTGACGTAACTCGGGCTTGCATAGCTATAGGAATGCGGTGCGCTGGCCGGATGACGGGCTGCACCTCAGGATCTAGAGTCATGGAATATATTATTGGAAGTTCTCCAAGCTCATCGTTGAACACATCATCATAATGCTCACGGACATTTTTTGTAAAATCAGTGTCAGGCTCTGTACTGACCTGGTGGACATGAGGGCTCAGTGTGACAAGTCCTAGACGTACACATGCTCGAAACCCCAGCAGTGGCACAACATCACGATCCACAAGGAAGAACGGTAGTAAGTGTTGTTGTCCATCCAGTGACAGAGAAAGTGTAGCAGAACCGGCTGTTTCGATCTTGCTGCCTCCGTAGGCCACTAGGTTTATTGTTTTATTGCATGTCAAAATCTGTCCCTCATACAGCTGGAGAAAAGTGCTTTTTGCCATCACATTACATTTTGCCCCCGTGTCGATTTTCATTTTAATAGGCTTATCTCATACATACAGGGTGACAAATCCTTCATCCTGGTACTCTACTTGGGTATTTACATTGTCCACAACTGCAATGGGCTCAACACCATCTACATAGAACGTATCATCATTGTTGATGTCCAGCTGCTCCAGCTCTAGCTGATGCACGGGTTGTTTGTTATGGTATTCTTTAACAAACCTTTTCCTTTTAGGATGTTCATGTTGAGGCTTGGATCTGCAACATTTTTTGTAGTGGTTCCATTTTTGACATTTGTGGCATTGCTGGCCAAACGCAGGACATTTGTCTCGCTGTGCAGGGTGGTTGCCTCCACAATTGTTGCAGTTCCTGACGAGTTTTACATCCTGCCCACTTACAGGCTTATAATTTGTCCTGGGACGCCATCTGGTGGAGCTGCAGTGCATCCACCGTTGCGGCTGGCTGTTTGGCAAGAGCCCTAGTATTCTCCTCAGTCATTTCATAAACACGACAGATAGAAATGGCTTTGGATAGGGCCAAGTCACTGTCACGTAAAAGGGCCTTCCTTATACTGTCATTATTTATGCCACAAACAATCCTGTCACAGATTAACTCATCTGTTAAATCTCCAAAATGACAACTTTTGGCTTTAATCTTTAAATCACTAATAAAAGACTCAATAGTTTCACTTTGTCTCTGATATCGGGAATGAAACTTGTGTCTCTCCATTATTTTATTATATTGTGGGTTGCACATTTCCCGAAATTTCTTTTTTAAACAGTCGGGGTCCTCTCTGGACTCTGCTGGATGAATAATGGTTCCGTCCTGCCCGTCTCTTGTGGGTGGCACCCTAATTTCTGCGGCATAGACAAATGAGCGTTCCCTTTCGATGGCTTCTGCCCCTGCTAGATTGAGGAGGATATAAGCTTTCGTTTTGTCTGGTTTATCTGAGTGGGCCGCCTCAATAAAGATGTCATACTCCCTTTCAAATACGTGCCAATTTTCAGCAACGTCTCCATCGAAGACAAGTGGGTCTGGTCTGCGAAATCCTTCCGCCATGCTCTGTTAGCCCATTAGCCACTTGCAACGCGTACCTCTTTTTTTTTTTCTTGAACGAGGAAATATGATGAAAAAATGCTCATTGGCGAGCAACTTCTGACACCATGTTGAAATGAGCGAGGAGACCTGTTTTCAGTTTAACAGCTTCTTTATTAACTGCCACATGGAATGTTACAACGCTGTGTTAACTGCAGTGAGTAGAACACGCCCACCTGCAGTTGCTATGGCCAACCAACACATACATAGCATAACCAGATCATTAAACCAACTGATCTACACTGACTTTAACCAAGACCACCAGACTATTACAATGGATACTTGAGAAGAACTGGGATTTATTTAAAGAAAACAGGGAACTTCTACATCTACTTCCAGAATGCCCCCTGGTGGTTTTCAGAAGAGGGAAGAACTTAAGGAACATGTTGGAAGGTACATACTTAATTACAATGTGATCAGTAATGTCTGTGGAATAACCAAATGTGGGCATTGCTCATTCTGTAACTGCATCCAAGTGGGTGACTCTTTTTGGATAAAAAAACATGTTTGGGTTACAGAAAAATATGACTGTAACAGCAAATGTGTGGTTTACGCTGCTCTTTCTCAGGTACGTCCATCATTTTATAGTGGAAAGACTGAAAGTGTCTCTTAAAAGAAAGGATGTATGAACATCTTTATTATATACTAAAAGGTAAAACAATGAACTCCCTAGCTAATCATGTAACAGAATTCCATGACCATTATTTTTATTTTGTGGTTGTCGAGCAGATCCACCAAGGGGCTAGAGGAAGCCCGTAGTGCTATTTCTAGAAAGAAGAGAAGTATTTTGGCAGCTGGTGTTTCAAGCTGATGTTTGGTCAGGCATTAATGATTGTATTTCCATTTCCAGTCTGTTAAAATTTAAGGCTTTAAGAAAATAATGTAAGTCTGCCTTTGAGGGAGTGCTGGCTCAATTTTGGCACTTTGATTGACTGCTGAGGAGTGATGTCTTACATAAATTCTTGGCCCTATGTCCTTGGATTTATCTGACGGTGTTTTGTGGTGAAACTAAACAAAAGCACTTATCTTATTTTAAACAATTTTTATTAAAGAGGTTTTAATGGTCCTATCTATTATACAGCATTTTTTGGAGATTTGCATCTTGCTGTTCTGAACAGACCAGGGTTCGTAAGACGCTGAGCTTTTGTTACTCTTCTGCCTTCTTGGGCAATCATGCTTAACTGTGGCAGGTATTCTTTCACTCAATCAACTTATCTTTTGGTTGAACATCCTTTGTCCTCTTGTCTTCTTCCTGTCTTTCCCAAATCTGCTTCATCACGTTATTTCTGGCTTTCCTGCACATGTGATTAAACCACCACAATCTATTCTGCTTGATCTTCTCTGCAAATGGAGCTACTTTATCTTTGGCTCCAATTTCTTCAGTTCTCCATCATTTACAGCTTTTATAATTTGATATATTTGTTAACAGTGGAAAGCAATTCTAAAACATCTAAATGAAGAAATAAATGTGGTAACAAGATGTACTAACTGTAAGAACAAGTGCAGATGTGGTTAACTGAAGGTAAATCATAAGGATTCAATATTTATTATAATATCATACAACTGACAGGTTCATAGGTTCAGAGGTGTATACTACGCTAATAACACAAAGGCCTTTGTAAACCTAGCTGTGCATCCCAAATGTGTCCCAAAAGTTATATACTTTAGACGTGGTGATTGGATTTACTGACTGCTTCTGTCCATCACAGACATAAGCACCAGAACAGGGCTTTAATTTTCGATTTCCCACCCAATGGTCCAAGTTACTCTGAAATACAGTTAGGAAGGGACTTCATTTCACATGCATGGTAAGCCTATTCCAGAGAATGTGAATTCTCAGAGATACATTTCTGTCTCTCTATTTTATTTATTTATTTTTATTTTACATTTGTTGATCGGGATAGTCCGACTGGATGCATGTCCATTTTCAGCGGAGGTCCGGGAGAAAAGCTCCAAGGGTAAGAAGATACAGCATTGCATAATACCAACATTACATAATACAAACAGACTATTTACAGAGATTACATAAGTAAGCAAGTTAAACAAGTTCCATAGTTTAGAGTTAATCCCAAGCATAAATCAGGATTAAATTAAATTACACAGTAAATTGGTTAACAGATTTTTAGCCAAGCTTGATACAGTGACATAGCCAGTTAAGTGACAAATGTTGTTTGAGTCTAGTTTTAAATTGACCTAAGGTGGAAAGTAAGGTAATATCAGCTGGAAGAGAGTTCCAGGATCTACTTACAGAGTTTGCAAAGAGAGAGTCACCGGCTGTGTTATTAATTTTGCTAGTCTGAATTAGTTTGTAAGAGGATCGAAGTGGTCTAGGATTGTTATAGGGGGTGATAATATTTTTAAGTGCAGGAGTATTGTTCGGATTATAGAGGATTTTATAAGCCATAATCAGTTGATTATACTGGATTAGGCTGGGTAGTTCAAGCCACCCAAGCTGATTTAGATTGATGCAATGATGTGTCCTAAATGGCAGCCCAGTGGCAAACCTGGCAATGTGATTGTAGCAAATTGAGAGTTTGTTAAGGACAGTCCTGTTTAAACTCGATAGTAGAGTGGATGCATACAGAAGGGTTGAAAGAAGGTGAGAGCGAGCTATGGCAATTTTAGCTGGAGGGGTTAGGAAGGCTTTTATTCTGTAAAGTGACCCTAGTTTTTTATTGATGGTTTTGATAGTTTGGTTAACATGTAGGTCAAATTTTAGATTATTATCTATGATGTCACCTAATAGTTTTGTAGAGGGGTCAGGGGAGATTATTGTGCCATCATTTGAATTTATGGTAAAGGTGAAAGTGGTAGACCTACGTATTGGTGAAAATAACAGCATTTTAGTTTTTTGGAGATTTAGGATCAGACGACATTCAGAAAGCCAGTTTTCTATTGTATTAAAGGTGGTCTGGGAAGCTGACCATAACTCTGTTGGAGATGTGGCCGAGCAAATCAGAGTAGATGTCATCAGCATATTGGATACAGCTGACTTTTAGGATGACAGTATAAAGGTCGTTAATGAAGATGGAGAGCAGTAAGGGCCCTAGTATAGAGCCTTGTGGTACTCCAAGGGTGTTAGGTAGAAGGTTAGAGAGTTTGTTCTGCCAGAGGACAGCCTGCTGTCGACCATTCAGGTAGGAATGAAACCATTGAAGGGCTCTAGTATGTAGACAGAATGTTTGCAGGGTGTGGATTAAAAGTTTGTGATCAACCATACTGAATGCCTTGGAAAGATCCAAGAAGAGGGCTGAGGATATATAATTATTGTTGCGATTATGGTTTATGGTGTTGGTAAAGACTAGGAGGGCTGAAGTAGTGCTGCAATGAGGACGGAAACCATGCTGAGTGTCTGCCATAAGGTGATTCTGGATTAGGTGGTGCATGAGTTGTCTATGAATACATTTTTCCATAATCTTTGCAAGTGGAGAGAGTATAGCTATTAGCCTATAATTGGAGAATTCAGAAGAGCTGCCTCCTTTGTGAAGTGGGATTACATAGGATATTTTAAAGATGGTGGGAATTTTAGCTTCTACTATGGTTCGATTGATTAGTATTGAGACGGGGTAAGCAATAGCATCAGCTGATTTTTGTAGGTACTCGGCAGGGAGTTGATCAGCAGAAATTGTAGTGAGTTTTAATTTTTTGATCAAGGTACGGATAAGTGAAGTGGCAGCTGGTTGGAAGCTGAATGCACGTAGGTTTCTAGGGGTGCTACTTTCAGGACCAGGGGAGCTAGGAGGTAGTTGGCTAGCTAGGGCTTGAATTGTCTCAGTAAAGAATCAGTTAAAACTGTCAGAAACATCTTCAGTGGGTTTTATCAATAGTAGCAGCAGGGATTGGGGTTGAAGTTTGTCCAGGATGTAGTAGATTATTTAAACCTGCCCAAAACTTCTGAGGGTTACTTTGATTTACTGTCTGTAAATTACAGTAGTATTGTTTTTTTGTCTTGTAAAATGGAGTTTTTAGTTTCGTTCATGGATTGCCTGCATTTAATGTGATCTTGGGGGTCTTTAGAAAAATGCCATAAAGCCCATACTTTGTTTCTAAGGGTAATTTTGAGTTTAGACTCTTTAGAAAGCCATGGCACAGTTTTTGCCTTTATTCTCTTTGAACGAACAGGTGCATGCAAATCAAGGATCTCAAGAAATTTGTTGTTAAAGTATGCTACTGCTTCCTCTAAGGGGAGGTGTTTTAGAATAGACCAATTACATGAATTTAGTTCTTGCTGGAATTTGGCAGGGTCAAAGTTTATTTTGTTTCTAACCTTTCTGAGTAAGGGTTGTTGGGAATTAATGGCTTTGTGCTTAATTACATAGGTGAGAAGGCGATAGCTTAGGTCATCAGGGAGGGTACCAGAGGAGTACAGTTGGGGGTAACTATTTATGAGTACCCAGTCAAGTATCCTTTCTTTTTGGTTGGGTTTACCTATCCTGGTAGGGGTGGATATGATTTGTGTAAATGCATGCAGGATAATATGGGTGGTTGGGGATTCTGAGGAACAGATGCCCCAGTCAATGTTAAAGTCTCCAAGTAGTAGGGTTTCTTGGGGGTAGTGACATGAAAGCCAGTGCAGGATATCTTCAAGTGTAGATATATTGTTACCTGGGGGTATGTACATACAGATGATATTAATGCATTTAGTTTTATTAAGTTGCAATTTGGTGGCAAGAATCTCCGAATTATTAATCTGAGGTGGTTGTATTACATCTATGGTGACATTCAACTCAGATTTATAGAGTACAGCTACTCCCCCCCCACTTCCTGGAAGCATGATCCAGCCTGTGTATGTTGTACCCAGGTGGTAACACTTCATTGTATGTAGTGTTAGGTTTTAACCAGGTTTCAGATAAACAGAGAATCTCAGGGGAGTGGACATCCAGAAGTGCATGCAATTCATGTACCTTGTTATTAATGCTTCTAATACTGAGATGACAGGCTAGGAGAGAGTTAGTTGGCCTATTAATTGTAGGTTTGTAGCTTAGATTGCAAGTAGAGGGGGTATGTGTATCTGAAGTGGGTGGGCCAGGGTTGGGGTGAATATCACCACCAAGTATTAGGTTAAATCTATACTTGGTGATGAACTTCAGGAATTTGTTTATTAGTTTGTGGTAGTGTTTGGATCTAGAGCTAATGTGCCTGGGGTTGAGATGTTGATAGACTGAACAAGATGTTGGATAGGACCTGGTACTGTAAGTATGGTTGAAGGTGGGAGGATTTACAGCTGGGGTGATAGTATGGCCTTTTGGAACCTGAAATCCCATGAGAAACTGGTTTTCATACAAGGTAAGGAGGTATGGTGCGAACAAGAGGGGTAGTAAAGAGGAGTATATCATTATCTGTGATTCAGCTAGTGAGTTAAGGAACTGTTTTACCTGGTGATGCAACACCAGAAGATAGAGTGGTGAGGTAAAGGTACTGGAAGGGGGATGGGAGAATGCCAGATGAAAGCTAATAGGTGCTATTAAAATGTAGGAGAAGAATGGGGGTGGGAGTAATTATCCCAGATGAAAGCAGATAGGATCTAGAAAGTGGGGGAGTGGCTACAGTACTATAAATTTAGAGGTACTGGAGGCGGGAAGGGATTGGGGGCAGGGAGGAGAGCAAAGAGAGCCCGAGCGCAGCGAAGGCGAACGTAGCGGGGCTATTGCAGTTTACAAAGTTTCCTAAGGTGTCCTAAAGCTATAAGGTAAGCATTATAGTTCGTAATGTAAGAGTCAGTTTACTTAAGTTACAGGGGAAGGAGGCAAACACTCAAGTAGAAAAAAAGAGCCCTATGGCTGACCAAAATGGTGACCTGCTTAATTACACAGCACTGTAAGTGAAAGCTTAACAAATGCTTTTTGTGTGCAACCTACTCTGCTTAAATGCTGAGAGAAACTGATTGCAGTCCTGTAGACACCGTTTTGTAGGGAACTGTAGAGTTCAAACTGAGTCACACCAGGATAGCCGAGGGGGGAAGCGAGAGGGAAATCCTAAGCACCTAGATTTGAAACAAAATTTAAAATTTAGGTCTTTAGATCTAGTAGTTCTGAAGATGTTTGTTTTGCAAATGTGCAAAAGGTTCATGACAGCTGGATACAGGCGTGCCTTGTAGACCAGTTATTGATAGCCTCTCATTAGTATGAAAGAGACAGAGTACAGAGACAGAGCTTTGAAGAGATCCGCATACAACACTGTGTATACTTTTCATAAGTAACCTTTGCACACATTCAAATTGCTGCATGTGTCTGGTCAGGAATATACTTGGTGGGCATTATAGTCAGTGATGGGTCTGATGAGGGCCGAGTGTAGTGGTACAATGACATCTCTGGACCTAGATGTCATGCCCTTACTTATAAGCTGAGCGACACAGAAGTTTTTAATAGTTATACACTAATGACAATTTTAGTAGATTTTAGTAGTTACCCACTAATCTAATTTCTAAAAATCTAGTCACCCCTTGCTTATATGCAGATTATGCTATCAAGAACCTTCTGACATTACTAGGAAGTAATTATGTCATGTCCCTTGCCTCTGGCAGCAACAAACAATTTTAGTTAGGTTCAATATATGAAATTTCAATTTAAGCTATAATAAGAAAGTACTGTTATGGCATATTTCAGTAAAAATGTAAAAATAAAATGTTACAGTCATTTAAAAGCATGTTTAGTGATAAGCAGTGTCAGCATCTTTAAATATTATTGAAAATGCTTCACACTTTACTGATCCTAACTTTCTTTGATGTCATAGACTATGAAGTATAACAGGCAACATCTAAGGTGTTGCTAACATTATCTTTCCAGACTACTATTTCACTACACATCATACAGAATCACATTTACACCCTAATTTGAATTCCTTATGCAGATTATAGTTACATGGAAAATACAAACTTCATACTGTTGGCCTGCTGCCATTTTCTTTCTTTACACACAAATTCAGCCAAGCTATATTGCTAACTTTTCTGTTTTTGACAACAGCTTTCGTAGGTCACTACAAGATACATATAGAGGGCACCAAAATCACGTATTTTGAGGCTGTGAATTCCTGCAATAAAAGGAGTCATACTGACACTTGAAACAAAAGTCCTGTATAACATATGCTATATACCAGACAAGACAGAAGGCTTCATATGTGAAAAAGGATGGGGGGAACAAAGTGTTTCAGTAGCATTAAAATCAAAAACACCCTTTTCTGAAGACTTACTGTTGTGATAAAAATCTTAATCACAACTGTGCACTTGTCAAATTGTCTTAATTAACAATAAATCTTCAAAAAAAAGTGTTGTTGCTTTTAAAGTTGCTGAGACTTTTTACTCCCCATACAGTTTTTATTACGACTAGTTATCCGTCTGGGTAGCTCACTCTCTGCATTTAGTTGCAAAATTAAGATGTCTTGGATCATCACTCTAGTTACAGTGAAAATCGTATGTAAGAACTTTCCTGTTACTGCCAGGTGCCACCCAAGTGTCAGCAACTACAGAACTGCATCAGAGACCTCCTAAAAGCTCTGGAAACTGTAACACACTTTGTGCTGCCACAAAAATAACAAAATATGTGGAATAGCAAAGTGTTTCACAGATATTAAAGCTGTTGGTTATTTTTTCTGGCTATTGGTTATGTGGTAGATAGGGGTGTGTTACAGCTTTTAAAGCAGCTACATTTTATCCACGACTACACTTTTTGTGAAGTGGCAATTCCTTTGGGCTGCTAGAACCCCCCCCCATATTAAACAGGCTTATGATCAGCTCTTGAATCATGATTAGTCTGGTTGGTGTTCAGAAAACAGACGATATAATTCACATACTGAACTTCAGACTCAGTATGAATTTCTGAGGATGCTGGTTGATATGAGGTGCATTTGTCTTTAGATTACTGGTTATATAATAGATTGATATGTCTTATAGCTTTTACAACAGATGCACATTTCCCATTACTACACTTTTTGTTAAGTAGTAATACATTCGGGCAGCTAGACCACCCTCTTGTATTAGAAAGGATCATGACCAGCTCTCCAGTCATAACCTGTTTGTTTTGTGCTCTTAAAATGGGTTCAAGGAAATTTACCTGCTGAGCTTCAGTCTTAAGATAAATTTCTTGAAAGTATAACAAACTGGTTATGACTGGTAACATTAACATAACTCTATTTTTTATTTATTGTTAGAGAAGGGCATAATCCTCTATTTTATTTATTTTTATTTATTTTACATTTGTTGACCGGGATAGTCCAACTGGAGCCATGTCCATTTTCAGTGGAGGCCCGGGGAGATAAGCTCCAAGTTATTAGACATAATAATACAAGTAAAGCAAGAGTACATAAGTAGTATTACCAAAGAATACATAGGCAGACATGAGATACACCTGGTTATAGTCAGGAGAAAATTAACAATAAATAGTTAGTTGGGTTATTCACATTCATGTTGAGAGTTACCCGGGCTTGTTGCAGTGGCAAAGCCAGTTAAATGCCATACGTTGTTTGAGTTTAGTTTTAAATTGTCCTAGGGAGGAGAGCAAAGTAACATCACCTGGAAGTACTTCCAGGCTCTGCCTGCAGCGTTAGCAAAGAGGGCATCTCCAGCTGCGTTCTTGACTTTGATTGTCTGAATTAGAATTTTTTGTTCAAGGATCAAAGCAGTCTTTGATTGTTGTGGGGGTGATAATATTTTGAATGGCTGGTGTGTTATCTGGGTTATAGATGATTTTGTTAGCCATGATCAGCAGGTTATATTGGATGAGACTGGGAAGTTCTAGCCACCCAAGCTGTTTTAGGTTGATACAGTGGTGTGTTTTAAAAGGCATTCCAGTGGCAAACCTGGCAATATGATTGTAACAGGTTGATAGTCTATTTAGTACAGATTTGTTTAGATTGGAGAGAAGGGGGGAGGCGTATAAAAGTATTGAGAGTAGATGTGAGCGAGCTATAGCCATCTTAGCTGGAGGGGTTAGGAAGGCTTTTATTCTATACAGTTACCCAGGTTTTTTATTGATGTTCTTGATTGTTTGATTTACATGTAGGTCAAACTTTAGGTTATTGTCAATAATGACACCTAGTAATTTTGTAGAGAGGTCAGGGAAAATTATTGTCCCATCTTTTGCATTTATGGTAAAGGTGAAGGCGGCATACCCATGAGTTGGAGAGAATAAAGTACAGTTTTGTACCTACCATAAATGTAGATGTCTGATAGATATGCAACTGCAGTCCTGACATATGGGTTGTCCTGCCTCAGGCAGCCCCTCGGTCGGCCAGATTCCAAAGTCTGGGTCCGGCGTCGGCTGGTGTCGCCTCCTCCCCAACGTCACAGCGGCTGGAGTATAAAGGCATCCACCGATGCCATCTTCTTCAGTGTTTCTTGCCCCAGATGCCAGGTGCCCTCCAAGGAAGGCTAAATTTGTGAATGTATAAGCAAAAAATTTCAGACATACACAACAGTAATAAACAGATACACCATAATAGATAACCCCAGCTGAAAAGGAGAGGGGGAATGGACCCAAGGGAAAAAAGCAGTGGGGTAGGAGGGAGGGAAAACCTGACTGCAGTTGCATATCTATCGGACATCTACATTTATGGTAGGTACAAAACTGTACTATGTCCTTCAAGAATGCAACTGCAGTCCTGACATATGGGTTGAATACCATAGCCAAGCTGGGGGTGGTAGGATCTATGCTAGGGATGGTGTAGCTAAAAGACCCTGCAGGACTGCAGAAGCAAAGCCTGCTCGGGATCTGGAGTATAAAGGCAGGTTGTAGTGTCTGGTAAATGTATGCACGGAGCTCCATGTAGCAGCCTCTAGAATGTCCTTTGTAGCCACTCCTCTTAGAAAAGCTGTGGATGTGGCTGTAGCTCTGGTTGAGTGTGGCCTAATATTGGCTGGCACACCCTTTCCATGGAAGGAGTAACAGAATCCATTTTGAAATTGTTTGTTTGGAGACTGCCTTTCCTTGCACTCCGGCAGCATAGGCTACAAATAGTTGGTCAGACTTCCTGGTGGTCTTTGTTCTGTCCAAGTAGTAGTGTAGTTGTCTGTGTATGTCCAAAGTATGCAGCAGCCTTTCCCCTTTATTTTGAGGATTGGGGAAGAAGGTAGGCAGGTGAATTGCTTGATTTAGAGACACCCTGGATATCACTTTTGGCATGAATGAAGGATTGGTCCTTAGAGAAACTCTGTCCTGATGAAAGATGAGAAAGGGAGGTACTGCCATGAGGGCCTGTATCTCCGAGACCCTTCTTGCTGAGGTAACTGCCAACAGGAAGACTGTTTTCCAGGAGAGAAATTGCATTTCTGAAGATGCTGCTGGTTCAAAAGGAGGAAGTGTTAATTTTTCCAAGACGTAGTTGAGGTCCCATGCAGGAACTGGTGGTTTTCTGGGAGGTTTGATATTCTTTATCCCTCTTAGAAACTGTCTTAACAAGGGATGAGAAAACACAGGTGGGTCACAGTTGTAATTTGCTGAAATTGCTAAAGCATGAATTTTAATGGAAGAATATGAGAGGCCACTATGAAACATTTCTGTCAAATATTCTAATATCTGAGGTATGCTCATTACTAATGCATCCTGTCCCTTTGTGGTATTCCAGATGATGAATCTCTTCCATTTGGCCGAGTAGGTTTTTCTGGTGGAAGGTCTGCGTGCTTCCAGCAAGATTTCCTGAACCTTTTCAGAGAGAGGTACATGGGGCAAAGTCATGTAACCCTCCAAGCTGTCAGTTGTAATGTTTGCAGGTTTTGATAAACAGTCCTGTAATTGTGTTGAGTTAGGAGCAATGGCCATTGGGGCAAGGGCCATGGTTTGGTTTGAGTTATGCTCAGTAGCAAGGGATACCAATGCTGTCTCGGCCAATCAGTAGCTATCAATATTCCCTTTGGTTGCTCTGCTTTGATCTTCAGTAACACCTTGGTGAGTAGTGGTAGAGGAGGGAATGCATAGATTTTTAGGGCATTCCAGCTGAAGGAGAGAGCATCCGTTCTCCAGGCTAGAGGATGGTGTGTCCTTGAGCAGAACCTGTCCAGGTGGTGATTGTGATGAGAAGCAAAGAGATCTATGTCCGGTCTTCCCCATGCAGTTGTTATTTGTGAAAAAATGTGTGGATGCAGCATCCATTCGTGTGGATCCACGAAATCTCTGCTCAACCTGTCCGCCAGAACATTGTCCTTGCCCAGAACAAACTGGGATTGCAAATGAATGTTCAGTTTCAGGCATTTTTCCCAAAGAGCCATTGTTAGTCTGCAGAGGGGGTATGAGTGAGTGCCTCCTTGTTTGTTTATATACCACATGACCATGGTGTTGTCTGTCCTTATTAGCAGATGGCCCTGTTGAAGAGATTTTCCAAAGGCTTCTATTGCATGTATCACTGCCAACATCTCCTTCTGATTTATGTGCAGAGGCATTTCCGTGGGAGTCCATTGACCTTGAATGCATCTGCCCTCCATGTGTGCCCCCCATCCATGATCTGAGGTGTCTGTTGTAATGATTTGACTTGCTTGAACCTTGTTGAAGGCATGCCTTGGTTTAAATGGCTTGCTTGAGCCCACCACAAAAACTCCCTTTGCAGGCATGGGATGAGTGGTATTACGTCTTCTAGGTTGTGGCTGTGTTGAGACCATAAGCTTTTTAGGTACCATTGTAGCTTTCTCATGTGTAGTCTTGCCAGAGGGATCAGAAGAATGCAAGATGCCATGAAACCCAGGGCCTGCAGGATCTTCCTTGCGGTCAGCTGGGTAACTTTTACTAGGCTTTTGAAGTAATCTGGTAAATGCTGTTGTTTCTCCTCTGTGAGGAAAGCCATTTGTGATTGTGTGTCCAGGTTTGCTCCTAGAAAGGTAATCTTTTGGGATGGAAGTAGTCTTGATTTTTGAATGCTGACTGTGTATCCCAAAGCTTGTAGCAACTGAATGACATAGTCCAAGTTTTTTACCAAGGTTTGTTTGCTGTCTGCTTATATGAGGCAGTCGTCCAGGTAAGGGTATATTTGAATTCCTTGGAGTCTGCAATGTGCAACTACTGATGCCAGGCATTTCGTGAACACTCTGGGCGCAGTAGATAAGCCAAACGGCAATGCTGAGAATTGATAATGCTCTGTTCCTGCAAGAAATCTGAGGTATCTTCTGCAGCTGTGTCTGATTGGGACATGCAGGTATGCCTCCTTGAGGTCCAGAGTAACCAGCCAAGACCCCTTGCCCAGCATGGGAAGGAGTTGCTGTAACGTCAGCATTTTGAATTTTGGCACAATAAGAAAAGTGTTTAGAATGGACAAGTCCAGTATAGGCCTCCATTGCTTTTCTTTTCTTGGAACAAGGAACAGCCTTGAGTAGACTCCCTGGCCTTGTTCCAGTGGAGGAACCTTTTCTATAGCTTTTATTTGTAACAGCTTTGAAACTTGTAAAAGAGCCTCTGCCCTTTGATTTAGTGGCAGGTTTGGCATGCCTTGTCTCGTTGGTAAGGTGTGGAAGTAGAACCTGTAGCCTCTGTCTATTATGTCCAGAATCCATTTGTCCTTGGTTAAAATGTGCCAGTTCTTTGAGAATAAGGATAATTTTCCACCTAGAGGTGCTTCTCTTTGAGCCTTGGTAGGCGGAGTGAAAGTCAAGTCATTGTGATTGTCCTTGTGGTGCAGGTGAACTCCCTGCACCACTTCTCTGATTTGGTGGTTGCCATTGGCGGCCCCTGTAGGAGCCTCGGTATTGCCCTCTACCTCGAACACGCCTGTTTTTTCCCCTTTGTAACTTGTCTGAGTCCGGAAAGGACCAATTCTTTGAAGGCCAATTCCTGCTGAATCTGGGGGGCTGAACCTGGAGGAAATCCTTGACAGTCTGTACTGATTTAGCCTTTTCCTCAATAGACTTCAACACATCCTGTGCATTAGCACCAAAAAGCTTCTGTTTTTCAAGAGGTGCATCAAGGAGCTTAACTTTAACATGGTCTGGCAGAGGCTGTTCTTTCAACCAAGCATGTCTACGAATGACGGCCCCTGTCATGGCTGCCCTACATGAAGCTTCCAATGCATCATAACCACACTGAAGAAAATGATTGCTAACCTGCTGAGTGTTATGAACCAGATCCTGCAATGCCTTTCTATCTATAGGCTCAGGAGAGGCTAACTGTTTCTGCAAATCATCCATTAAGTAATCCTGGTACTGAAACATATGAAAAAGGCAGTTAAGAGACCTCATGGCAAGGGTGGAAGAGGTATAAACTTTTTTGCCCCATCTCTCCAGGGACCTAGCTTCCCTGTCAGCGGGCAGAGGGTTTTTGGCCGAGGAAGTAGCCACTGCCTTGGGGCCCTGTGAAATAGTTTCTAGATCCACAGAGTGGGCCTTAAAGAGATGCTTATGGGTTTCAGGGACCCTGTAATATCTTAGAAAACAACGAAAAAACCAAAAACTTGTAAAAAACAGACAAATGAAGCTCCAACAAATCACGCCAGTCACTGAAAGATGTGTTTTAATCCGTTAGCGCTTTCATGCATAAACAATCAATGCACTTCTTCAGACGGCCATTACAAAAAATAATATTGCATTTATACTCACATCCAACAATACATCATTAATTAGTTAATCAAACAATTAAATATTTAAAGGACCATAAACCTTAAAAATACATAAAAAATACGCACATAATTAAAAACCACATATACCATAATCTAAAATAAACAATAAATCAATTATTATTATTCAAAATATTATACTAAATTAATTTAATGTTACTACATTTATCGCTCTAAAGCTCTCAATTTCAACAAACACTTCACAGAACACATTTCATTTATGCCTGGATAAGAGTATGCTTCCGTTTTAAATTGCCACAAGAGCTCCTGCTCTTCCAATCTAAGATGCCATGCACCACCTCTCGGATTTAAATGTACTTTTTGAACAACATTGAACCAAAAACTGTGATCAGGAAATTCAATAATATGCTTGGCTAACGCATTTGTAGTTGTACCCTTAGAAATAGCGTATATGTGTTCATATATTCGCTGTTTCAATTGACGTTCTGTTTTCCCTAAATAGAAAACAGAACACAATTTGCAGGAAGCCAAATATACCACTCCTGAAGTTTCACAGTTATATTTCTCTTTACAATAATATTTTTGTCCCCTAATCTCAAAAGTAGAACCCGTCCTTATGTACTTGCAATATCTACACCATCCGCATTTAAACATACCCCTGTTTGGCCTATAATTAATGGTACCTGATTCAAATAGGTTTTAAGTGACGGTCCTTTCCTATAGACAATAACAGGCTTAGAACCCAAAACTAATTGTAAATTCCCACTATTACAAAATAAAGCCCAGTTGTTAATCAATATCTTCTTAACCTGTGGTGCCAAATTATTGAACTGGGTTAAAAAACTAATATTAAAATTAGTTGAAGCTTTTTCAGCTATTGAGGGTATACGATTAGTTTGGTTATATTCTTCAGTCAAAGAATCATTCATTAATAAAGGGCCTAATTGCCCTGACTGCCTTTTTGATGTCACCTCAGTGATAATTGAGTGAATTAATTTTTTAGGGTAACCCCTATTCACAAACATTTTAAACAATGTATTACACTCATCCAAAAAAAGCTGATCTGTACTGCACATACGTGATGCGCGTACAACCTGACCATTAATAACACCCTTCTTCTGAAAAAAAGGATGAAAGCTACTAAAATGTAAAAAGGAGTTACTGTAAAATGACTTCCTATATATGCTAGTATCAAATCTATTGTTAACAACATTTTTAGCAATGAGAATATCCAAAAAATTAATAGTTGACTCTGCATATGAGAATGTAAATTTTAAAAAAGAACAAAAGGAAGACATCACATCCACTAGATTTAATCCGTTAGCGCTTTCATGCATAAACAATCAATGCACTTCTTCAGACGGCCATTACAAAAAATAATATTGCATTTATACTCACACCCAACAATACATCATTAATTAGTTAATTAAACAATTAAATATTTAAAGGACTATAAACCAAACGGAAGTACTACAAGCGCAAGAGGTAAACTTTAATGTTTTACCCTGCGATATGACAATTTGTTCTTCAACATCTGGTGACTTTAATTTGTATAATTTTTGCCCTTGTTTTGTACCACCTCAAGACTTCATTGATTTTCTAGCTAAAGGTTTTAATTTTGTTCCTAGACCTAAACCTGATTTAGCTAGGGTACTTTGTGATCTGAGACTATATACACGTAAACTAAATTTTCAGAATATGTTTAATAATTGTCCTACAGTCATTCATTCAGAATATGTTTCTAGTCTTTATAATCCACCTTTAGATGCTAATACAGCATTATTTGAAAGAATTACTGACATGCATATTAGGGCATTATATAGAGATGAAATGTTTAAATTTAGACCTAATGAACAGGAAAGGGAATTTGTAACATTGGTTAAATCTTCTGGTATACGTGTTATGAAACCTGACAAAGGTGGTGGCGCAATACTGATGCATAATGATGATTATGATGAAAGAATGTATCAAATGTTGGATTCTGACGATTATTTAGAAGTGTCTATTAACGAATTAAATCAATCCTATAAGAGAATTAAAGATACATTAAGGGATATGTTTATAGAAGGTAGCATCTCCCAAGAGACTTATCATTATTTAATTATGCCATCACCTTTGTTACCTGTAATTTTTGGTATACCAAAATTACATAAAAATATGAACAATCCCCCTTTTAGGCCTATTATAGATGGTAGACAGCCCATCACATATGCATGTGCAAAATGGGTGGACAATAGATTAAAAAATGTATTACTGACTGAAGAGCAAATATGCCGTGATTCTTGGTATGTCCTTAAACATCTTAATAACATTGATTTTGA
This sequence comes from Protopterus annectens, assembly GCF_019279795.1. Classification (NCBI taxonomy): domain Eukaryota; kingdom Metazoa; phylum Chordata; order Ceratodontiformes; family Protopteridae; genus Protopterus; species Protopterus annectens. Next base: position 271,754,381 of record NC_056736.1, on the reverse strand, counting down.
CCCCAATTTAAGATTTTTAACCGCGGATGTTAAAGATCTGTATACATCAATACCCCAAATTCTTGGCTTAGAATGGGTTAGAGATTTTTTAATTAGCAAACATTTAATTGGTACCGATATAGATCTGATTATTAGTTTACTGGATATCATTTTGAGTAATAATTTTTTTATGTTCAAAAAGCAAATATATTTGCAAAAAAATGGTGTAGCAATGGGCACCCCATGTGGGGGAAGCTTTGCTAACAGCGTAATGGCTTTTTGGGAGCATAATTTTTTATTCCAACATGATCTATACAAAAAGATGGTTATTTGGTATACCCGCTACCAGGATGATATCTTCATGGTGATTAAGGGTAGTGAAATTGAAGCGAAAAAATCTAGTGGATGTGATGTCTTCCTTTTGTTCTTTTTTAAAATTTACATTCTTATATGCAGAGTCAACTATTAATTTTTTGGATATTCTCATTGCTAAAAATGTTGTTAACAATAGATTTGATACTAGCATATATAGGAAGTCATTTTACAGTAACTCCTTTTTACATTTTAGTAGCTTTCATCCTTTTTTTCAGAAGAAGGGTGTTATTAAAGGTCAGGTTGTATGCGCATCACGTATGTGCAGTACAGATCAGCTTTTTTTGGATGAGTGTAATACATTGTTTAAAATGTTTGTGAATAGGGGTTACCCTAAAAAATTAATTCACTCAATTATCACTGAGGTGACATCAAAAAGGCAGTCAGGGCAATTAGGCCCTTTATTAATGAATGATTCTTTGACTGAAGAATATAACCAAACTAATCGTATACCCTCAATAGCTGAAAAAGCTTCAACTAATTTTAATATTAGTTTTTTAACCCAGTTCAATAATTTGGCACCACAGGTTAAGAAGATATTGATTAACAACTGGGCTTTATTTTGTAATAGTGGGAATTTACAATTAGTTTTGGGTTCTAAGCCTGTTATTGTCTATAGGAAAGGACCGTCACTTAAAAACCTATTTGAATCAGGTACCATTAATTATAGGCCAAACAGGGGTATGTTTAAATGCGGACGGTGTAGATATTGCAAGTACATAAGGACGGGTTCTACTTTTGAGATTAGGGGACAAAAATATTATTGTAAAGAGAAATATAACTGTGAAACTTCAGGAGTGGTATATTTGGCTTCCTGCAAATTGTGTTCTGTTTTCTATTTAGGGAAAACAGAACGTCAATTGAAACAGCGAATATATGAACACATATACGCTATTTCTAAGGGTACAACTACAAATGCGTTAGCCAAGCATATTACTGAATTTCCTGATCACAGTTTTTGGTTCAATGTTGTTCAAAAAGTACATTTAAATCCGAGAGGTGGTGCATGGCATCTTAGATTGGAAGAGCAGGAGCTCTTGTGGCAATTTAAAATGGAAGCATACTCTTATCCAGGCATAAATGAAATGTGTTCTGTGAAATGTTTGTCGAAATTGAGAGCTTTAGAGCGATAAATGTAGTAACATTAAATTAATTTAGTATAATATTTTGAATAATAATAATTGATTTATTGTTTATTTTAGATTATGGTATATGTGGTTTTTAATTATGTGCGTATTTTTTATGTATTTTTAAGGTTTATGGTCCTTTAAATATTTAATTGTTTAATTAACTAATTAATGATGTATTGTTGGGTGTGAGTATAAATGCAATATTATTTTTTGTAATGGCCGTCTGAAGAAGTGCATTGATTGTTTATGCATGAAAGCGCTAACGGATTAAAACACACCCTGTAATATCTGTCAGGCTTGACAGGAGCAGGAGGGAGAGAATCAGGCGAAGCACTGGAGTCTGAGTATACATCATCAAGGACATCCAGCACTGGAGGAATAGCTAAAGGCCTGTGTTGGGGTAGCTTAAGGAAGGTACGTAGCCTTTTCCTGGAGTCAGAAAATTCCTGACCCTGCCACTGAAAATGTTCTCTCATGGAGTGGAGTACTTCACCAAAAGAAATATCCTCTAGAGGAGAGGCCGAGGGAATTGAATCCTCAGCATACGAGTCCTCATAGGCCTGGAAGGATTCTTCCTGAGTATCTGAGTGCTCTGAATCCCCAGAGGCTTCATCTGAAGAGAGGGTGTCTGTCTGCTCAGTTCTAGGCCTTTTATCTGCAGGCGGCTGAGAACCTCTGTCTGGGTGCGGCTGAGACCCCCTGATAAGAGAGATTAGATCTGCAGCAAGAGTCATGATCTGTCTATCAGAAGAGGGGCCCTGAACAGTAGGTTTAGGATGGGCCTTGGCCTGGATGGCAGCCTTGGCACATGCAAAGGCCTTGATGGACATGGATACCGGAGGCCTAGCTGCCCCACGTGCAGGGGTAACCCTGTCCACAGGAATGGTGTCGGGTAAATCTAGAGCTTTGGTTTCTGGTGGAAAATCAACCACCGGCACCGTTGTGGTCTCCGGGACCGAAGAACGCGTTAACGTGATATCATCGGCCTGGGGCAGTGGAATTACCGCTTCCGAAAGGACCGATGCACTCGCGGAGGGCTTAGACATGGTATCGGTGGAAGACGCGGGCCGAGGATGTCGGTCCTGGTCCTTGCGTTTTTTGGTAGTTTGCGTTGTCGGTTGTTCCGACGGCATGATATACGCGAAAGATTCACCAAAAAAGTCTTCGGCAAATTCTGCCCGGCGCCTAAGTGTGCGCTTATTAAAGCAAGCACAGGCAGCACAGGCTGAGACGTCGTGGTCTGGGCCCAGGCAAGGGAGGCAGTAAGAATGGAAGTCCTTATGAGGTATTTGTTTACCACAAGACAAACAATTATTAACTTTTTCAATTTTTTCTGACATCGGCTGAGGCAAGAAAAAATGTTCCCCAACGGGGTACTTAGCTTTTAGATGACTTCGGTAACTGAAACACAGGAGCTGACCAACCGGCACTTGCAAACTGCTTCTGCTTCGGGCACTGCGCGGCAAGAAAGACTGAAGAAGATGGCGTCGGCGGATGCCTTTATACTCCAGCCGTGACGCCGGGAGGAGGCGACACCAGCCGACGCCGGACCCAGACTTTGGAATCCGGCCGACCGAGGGGCTGCCTGAGGCAGGACAACCCATATGTCAGGACTGCAGTTGCATTCTTGAAGGACATCAGCATTTTAGTTTTTTGGGGATTTAGTAACAATCTACATTTAGAGAGACAATTTTCTATGGTATTAAAGGTGCACTGGGTAGCAACCCTCAGGTTTGTGGGAGAAGTAGCTGAGCAAATTAGGGTGGAGTCATCAGCGTATTGGATACAGCTGACATTTGGAATGACTGTATACAAGTCATTAATAAAGATGGAAAACAGTAGAGGCCCTAATATGGGCCCTTGTGGTACTCCAAGGGTGTTTGGTAATAGATTAGAGAGCTTGTTCTGCCATAGGACAGCTTGTTGTCTTCCATTAAGATAGGATGTACACCAAAGAAGGGCTTTAGTATCATGGTAGAAAGTTTGCAAGGTGTCAACCAGAAGTTGGTGGTCAACCATGTCAAATGCCTTGGAAAGATCCAAGAATAGGGCAGAAGATATGTGATTATTGTTACAGTTATTGTTTATGGTATTGGTAAAAGCCATTAACGCTGAGGTTGTGCTACGGTGTGGATGAAAACCATGCTGGGTATCCACCATGAGATGATTTTGGATTAGGTGGTGCATACATTTTTTTTGTATACATTTTTCCATAATCTTTGCAAGTGGAGAAAGTATAGCTATAGGTCTATAATTGGAGAATTCTATAGAGAAACCTCCTTTATGTAGTGGGATTACGTAGGATGTTTTCCAAATGTTGGTAATTTTAGCTTCTGCTATGGTACGATTGATTAGTATCGATATTGGATAGGCAGTGGCATCAGCTGATTTTTGAAGGTACTCAGCGGGGAGTTGGTCAGCAGAGAGTGTGGTAGGTTTTAATTTTTTGATCAAGTTATGGATAAGTGATGTGGATACTGGTTGGAAGGAGAACAAGAATCGTTTTTTAGAGGTAGTAGTATCAGGAGCAGGGGAGCTAGAAGGTAATTGTCTAGCTAGGGCTTGAATTGTTTCAGTAAAGAAATGGTTAAAACTGTCAGAGACCTCCTCTGGGGATTTATCAATGGTGGCAGCAGGGATAGGTGTAGATGTTTTACCAGGGCGAAGTAGATTGTTCAGCCCTGCCCAGAACTTCTGAGGATTGTCCTGGTTGGTTGTCTGTAAATTACAGTAGTATTGTTTTTTGTCCTGTAGAATACATTTTTTTGTTTCATTCCTAGCATACCTATATTTAACATGACCATGGTGGTCTTTTGTGGAGCGCCATTGAGCCCATAGTTTGTTTCTGTTGGTAATTTTTAGTCTTGTCTCTTTAGATAGCCATGGTGCAGTTCTTGCTTTTGTACGTTTTGAGCAGGCAGGTACATGTAGATCAAGAATTCCAAGAAATTTGTTGTTAAAATAGGCAACTGCCACCTCTAAGGGTAGGTGTTTTAGCATGGACCAATTACAGGAGCTAAGTTCCAGCTGGAATTTGTCAGGGTCAAAGTTTCTTTTGCTCCTGACTTTTCTGAGTAGGGGTTGTTATGGGGTAATGGCTTTATCCTTAATTATGTAAGTGAGAAGATGGTCACTTAGGTCATCGGGGAGGGTACCAGCAGTGTACAGTTGGGGGCTACTATTTACGAGTACCCAGTCGAGTATGCTATCTTTTTGGTTGCGTTTACCTAGCCTGGTAGGGGTGGTAATGGTTTGTGTAAATGCATGCAAGTTGATGTGGGTAGAAGGGGATTCTTTGGAACAAGAGCCCCAGTCGATGTTAAAGTCTCCTAGTTTTAGTGTTTCTTGGGGGTAATGACAAGATAGCCAGTGAAGCGTGTCTTCAAGTGTGGCTACATTATTACCTGGGGGAATATACATACAGATGATGTTGATGCTTTTACTTTTGTTAAGTTGCAATCTAGTGGCAATAATCTCCGACTTATTGATCTGAGGTGGTTGAATAACATCTATGGTCACATTCAACTCAGATTTATAGAGTACAGCCACCCCTCCCCCTTTCCTGTAAGCACAATCCAGCCTGTGTATATTATACCCGGGTGGTAGCACTTCATTGTCAGTAGTGTTAGGTTTTAACCAGGTCTCATATAGACAGAGAACATCAGGGGAGTAGACAGCCAGGAGGGCATGCAGTTCATGTACCTTATTATTAATGCTCCTAATATTAAGATGACAGACAAGGAGAGAGTTAGTTGGTCTACTAGTTATAGTTGTGTGTCTTGGGTTACAGGTCGAGAGGGTATTTGTATCGGTGGTGGATGGGCCTGGATTGGGGTGAATGTCACCACTGAGTATAAGACTAGGCCTATACTCAGTGATAAGCCTCAGGAGTTTGTTTAAAACTTTGTAGTAGTGTCTGGATCTAGAGCTAATGTGCCGGGGTATGCTGTAAGATGGAAAATTATGTTGAGTTGTACCCAATGTTAGTGGTATGGCTAAAAGTGGGATATTGTAAAGCTGGAGTGATGGCATGTCCAGCAGGGAACTGATACCCATTAAGCTGTTGGTTTTCATACAAAGTGAGTATATAAGTGGCTATCAGAATGGGTAGTAAAGAGTATTATAACATAATGAGGGAGGAGTCAAGTGGTTGGAATCAGTTACTTGATGACACAACAGATATAAAGTCAGATGATCAGAATGGAGGTAGTAGAGTGGATTGACGAAAAATTGTGTTAGTTGAAAGCTGATAGGGTGGTAATGCAGGGTGGAAAGAGTATGACGGTAAGGGTGATTGGGTGTTGTAACAGAGGTGTGGTAAAGTACCTATAAATGAAGAGGTACTGATTTTATGATTTAATGTTACAATATAATTCCCAGAATATCCACTTAATGTGCAAAACTAAATTCTGAAAACATTCTCCAGAAATAGTCTGCATGTCTGCTATGGTATCACACCACAAAAGAAGAAATACTTCTGCTTATGTTTACAAATCACAAAAACTTAATTTTTGTGCAAACTGCTGACATTTTTTTTTGAATACTGACATTTACAATATAAGGATTACATTATGCTTGTTTTATAACTGAAACAGTGAGAGGGACATATTACAAAAAAAAACTAGTACCACTGTAGTGTCTACTCAACATATGAAGGCCATCACAAATGCCAGTGGAGTAAGGGATGCTGAAAGGCACTATAACTTGATAAGTACTGCATTGCTTCATTTTTCCTATACAATAATAAATAAAAAATGACCAGGTAGCTCAATACAAACACGAATATTTAATTTGCAAAGTTAAAAGCACAACTAATCACGGCTAAATGCTTTCGTTAGTAATGAATAACGTGTACCATGCAAACAGCAAAAGGAGGTTTTACCAGCACATTTATAGTATTCAGAGAAGAGACAGTAAAAGTGCCTAGCAAGACATGCGTCAACATGTAATAATTTTGTTAAGTTCAATTTCTCTGTATTGGAACAGGTCAGATGTGATGTACTGTCTGGCGATTGGAAAAACAACTTACTAAATCATGAAATGATGTGGCAATTGCTACTACATGCCACTACCCAACCTGGTATTAATTAAACCATTTTGATTACTAATGAATTAAAAAACAGAGCTTCAAGACTGTAGAATTTGCCCATGAACTTTCATTTTTTACTGGTTGATTTTTGGTTTTCAGATTTATAATTGGATTTTTGGTTGGGGTAAACAACCAGTCATGTTCCAGTTTTTTTTTGAGTGTCTCTATTGGATGAAACAAGGGGGTGTGTATGCATTCAATTGTACATTTTTATTGTTTTTTTCTTCTTGTTTAATCTGTACAATTTAATTGGATGTTTTTTAAGATGCACAATTTTTTTTGCACTTTTTCCATCATTTGATTGAATACAACAATTGGGGTGTGTTTTTACAACAGTTTTTATTTGCTATTTGTACTATACATGTTATTCATTGGTTCTGAAGATATCATTACTGACGAAAGAGCTTAACCAGGATTAATCGTGATTTTAACTTTGCAAATTAAAGGTTTGTGTGTGCGTGTGTGTGTGTGTGTGTGTGTGTGTGTGTGTGTGTGTGTGTGTGTGTGTGTGTGTGTGTGTGTGTGTGTGTGTTGAGCTATCTGGTCATTTTTTATTCATTATTGGCTTTCTATGTAGTGGCCCCAGAGTTTCACTTGGTATTGCTTCTTGATTCCTATACAATAGATTAGTGGGCTCTTATAATCCTAGTTTTCCTAATTTTGTTCAGAGTAAAACATTTCCCCTCAAAATTCAAACTACAAGGGCAGAAAATTCTAAGAGAAACCTTTTGGTTGCAGCACCAACCATCAACAAGCTTATAAAAACACTGTGCACTATTAGCAAAGTTTGGTATATTCTAAAGAATCAAAATGGAAATTTTGGAACTGCATCTAATGAAGCAGAAATCTGAAATTACATGTTTGAAATAAATAAAAAGAGCTATTGTCAAGAACTTAAGACAACCTTATAAGGAATTATTTACCTGACATTAGTGCAGTAGTTTCTACTGTCTCTGATATCTCCACTATTTCACAGTGTTCTAATTCCTTCACAGCTGTAGGAATAGAGTAATTTACAAAAATGGGTTAAATATGCAAACAAATTAATTCCAACTGCAGACAGAATGGCACATAAGACTAGATAGGTGTACAGTGTTATGTATTTTAAGGGTTTTAGTGCAGCTCACAGATCATATATAGCAGGTGGATCACAAAAGTATTTGACAAGGTACTTCTGGTGGCTATTTGCTGAAGGTGGACATTAACTACATTAGAGCTGTACATGGAAAATAATAACTAGTAGTGGTTAACCATAGCTGAGGATAAGTGAGTCACTCTAAATAAGTTACTGATTCTCTTCACAATACTATGTTTACTTAGATGTATAAAGTGCAACTATTCACAAAGTATATTAGGAAAACTGAAGGGACTTTGTGGGCCATTTGATCTCCATGCAATGACAAGAAACAAAAGGCCATATCAAACATGTGTAACAATTGATGGAAACTGGCTGCTATGCAACATTATGTACAATAAAATAAACCACACAAAATGACCTTACGCTGAGTATTCTAATACTGATTACACAGTAGGAAAAAGAAATTCTCTTCACACTTTATAATAAAATTCCTTGTTACTTTTTCCTTATTTCAACTACATGAGTATCTAGACAAACTGAATATAAGTGTGGCATATGCATTCTCAACTAATAGTTTGAAGTATTATACAACAGGAAGTAAAGCTACTAGGAAACACCTGATTACTGGTTTTATTTAAAATACAACAAATTTTCATGACTGAGAAAGACATAATGTCATCAAAAGAAAAGGATCCTGAAATGGAGCACAAAGAATAAGAACATGCCCCTCAAGTGAGTACATGCAGCTTTCCTTAACATTTTGCTTTAAAAGTCGCATTTAACACCTGTACTCCTATAGCCATGTTGTATGCTATAAGCAACGAAATACCACATCCTGTTGTTCGCGATATGTTACTAAAAAGCTATAATCTCATGTCTAGAGCCTTTAGCAATTAAAAACAAATCCACAAAACATTTACAGATTACCACATGATTCAAAAAAATAGTGTTTAATACAATACTTCTCTTACTGAGGCCCATAAAAAGATTTGAAGATCTTGTGGCAAAGATAACTACCATAACTATATCTCAAAGTTTAGAAAATGAAATAACCATCAAAATAAAAAACTATTCAGTAAACCAAACTTCAGTAATTCAATAATAAAATAAATTAAATGAGCATCCTGTACAAAATAAGAAACAGTTTTAATATCAAATTCATGTTTTATAGAAGTGTAGAGACTAGACATATTGATAGTAATAAGTAAATAACCTTTTTTCAGAGTATCATATGTAGTTTATTCAAAAATGGCCACTTTCCCTGCAGTATGGTTGATGGTGCACACCGCAGTTCTTAATAAAAGCATCTGTAACACTCCCCGTGTATTCCAGGGGACCTCCTACATTAAAAAAAATGTGTGTCCCTGTTGTACAAAGGTTAAACAGTGAAGTTTATAAGGTATTATTTCCAATAAAAGACCTTCAACTACTTTTGTTTCTAAACATTCTGTAAATTAACTCTGCACATACCTAACTAAACAACTAAATAAATAAAAAAAAACAAAAACAACAGGCTACAGACACATAGAAATCGACTTGAATATACCCTACTGCCTCAGCAAAGCCTTCAAGGAGTAATAAAAACACAATCTTAAAAGCAGTTTATATACAGGACCTTAAACAATTAATCAGTTAATTAATTAATTAAACAATAAAATTAAATTAAATACTTCCAAATACATTCCATATTCAGACCAGAAGGTGTTAAAGTACAGCAATTTAAAATATATCTAGTCTCCTTACTCAAGCTGTCTTTAAATGAATTATTACCACCAAATTTGACAACTACCTGTTCCAAAATAGTACCTTGCAACAATAATATATCACTTTGGTGGTATTGTTTAAAGTGTAAAGCTACAGGACTCTCTAATTGTTATTTTTATATCTCTAATGTGTTCCTGTAACGTACATTTAGAGACTCTTTTACTTTCCCCTATATAAAATAAATTACATGGACATTTGAGGGCATAAATAATGTCCTCTGTAACACATTTAATTTTTTTAATGGGATTACATTTTACGTCATTTATTTTTGGAATGGAACACACAATGAATCTACAGCTATAATACTTACCACATGGAAAGGTACCGACCAAAAATTATTAGGATTTCTACATAATTGAATATTAGGGAGAATAAAACAACTGTGGACAAGTATATCCCCTAAGGTCCATCCACGTCTATAAGAAATCAAAGAGGTATTATTAAGTAATTTAGAAAGTTCTCTATCTTTTATTAAACACTGTCAATAATATCTACATAAATTAATCAGTTTATCACTAAATACATTATAAATTGTGACAAAATAAATATTCTTATTTTTATCAACTACATTACTCTTATACAGAACATTTAATTTCTTAGCCAAACTGAGAAACAATTAGGGTTCACGCAAATAGCACCTGTACTCCCCTGCAGCAGTACTGAACAAAGTGAACCAACTCATTATGCAGATAAAAATCTTTAATAGTCTCACAGATTAAACGCTTTCATCTGCAAACTGCAGACTTCATCAGAATCTGTTAAAAATGTCATTAAGTGTGCTTATATAGTTACTTACAACAAATAAAATCACTCTAACAAATATATTTTAAATTTTAAATGTTCTGTCATTTAAAGGAACAGAAATAAAACTCATTACAAAGTATTTCACTACATACAACTCACAATGACCTTACTAACATGTATAAAATAAACATATATTTACTATTAATAATACAATTGTTCACAAAAACATAATATAAACCAAACTATTACCAATATCTGCACAAGGAACACAAAAAAATGTAAAATGGCAGATTTCCATAAAAGATGCAACCCAGGATAGAACCCTGGCTGCTCAAAACTAAAGTGTAATGCTCTAGCCTCTGCTAAAGCAGAAAAGTGTATTTTTTTTTTTAATCTCTAGCGTCTCATTTCTAGGACTGAGGTAATGGTGACACTATCATTAATACCTGGATAGCTGGCTGCATTTAATAATAACTGCCACCTAACTTATCTTTCATTTAAAATACACTTAGTATTCCTCCTCTGGGATTCATATAAACACATTCTAGAATGGCAAACTTAAAATTGGAACATCCATTGCTTGATTCTAAAGGCCTATATAGTGCATTATTTTTATCCTTTTTCTTAATACAATAATAATGCTCGTATATTCTGTTCTTAAGGGCTCTGTTGGTTTGCCCTACATAGAATGCGGAACAGCTGCAACATTTTGCCAAATATATCACCCTCATAGTGTTACAATTACCTCTCCTAAAATGCACCCTAGTACTATGGATGTTGTCTAATACCAATGTTGTATCCTCATTTATTGCAAAGCACGGTTGCTGCTGCCACATTTTTTAATTCCTAGCATATCCTTTCTCTTACCTATAGCATTTCCTTTGTATTCAAATCTATGCTTTAAATTTCGTCCTGTTTTATATACTAAAATGGGCTTTTCTCCTAAAATGTTATACACTTCCATATCCCCCTTTAACAAAACCCAGTTTTGTTGAACTATGCTCTTAATAGCTTCAAAAGACTGATTATATTCCAATATGAAGGCCCTCCAATAATTGTCATTATTTGTGCTTTTATGTGTATAAACCATACCATCACCTAGTAGGGGTTTATATCTAACATCCCATTCACTAATAACATATTGAGACACCTCAAACAGGATATCCCCTTTCTTGAAACATTTTACCTATATATTTGATCTCTTTCTTCATATCCTCATACTCATACATACCTGGACGTAGCATTTGGTATTAGCCATGAATCGACTAGTAAAAATAGTTTTATCTTCCCAGTCCAATAGTACAAGGTTGGCAAATATGGGGGCACACGCTGCCCCTGTAGCCACACCTTTTGTTTGCTTGTATAGTTCGCCTTCAAAAAAAATAAAATTATTATCTAATACCAAGGGCATGCATTCCACTAGAAGTTTCATTTTCTCCCATTCCATACCACTATATTTCCTTATACTACTACTAAAGCTTTCAAGCCCTTCAACCTTCGGAATACAGGAGAATAAGTCTATAACATCTATGGTAAGAAAAATTAAGTTCTTATTCCAAATTTTCTGTTTTTAATCTACTTAACAAATCCCAAGAGTCCTTGATTAAATGTTGCACTTTGCTATAAATATATTTCAAGGACCTGTCTATCATTACCCCTAGTGTAAACATGTTTGATTTACTACCAGATATAATAGGCCTAAGTGGGGAATCTGTTACATTTTTATGGATTTTAGGTATACCTACGATAGTGGCCAATAATGGATGTTCTACCTTCACAAAATTATATATATCCTGCATAATTCTATTTTCCAATAAAAACTCTTCCAGATATAAACCAATCCAATGAAGGGCTATATTGACCTAATTTTTTTAAATTACTTCATAGGTCCCTGTACTATTCAAGAGTTCATACATTTTATTATAATATTCTCCACTATCATACAACACTACCCCTCCATCTTTATCTGGTTTCATAATACGTATATTACTATCATTACTAATTTGTTTCAAAATCTCCCATTCATGGTTATTCCAATTGTTCCTATATCTGTTATATTTGTGCTTTTTCTGTAGTTCATACAATTCTTTAGAAATAACCCTCTCCAATGTTACCAACGTTGAATGTAGAGGTGGGTTAAACTTACTTTTTTTTCTTTAACCTAACACTAGTATTATGATTTGACTGTTCCTTGAAATAAATAGCTAAATTGAGCTTCCTTAATTACAATTTCAATTCAATCAAAGTATCTGTTAAGTTAAATCCAGTGGTTGGCACATATTTCATATCCTTAGAAAATAGATCAAAGTGTTGTTTTTCAGGCTTCAGTGAAGTATAATTATATTAAAACTACTCAGGGTATTTATGGCCCCTTGATTTTGAATTATTTCTTCATTTTGCTGTCCACTCAGTACCTGCCCTAATACCTCGGTTTGCATCCTGGGCCTTGTTTCTTTCAAGAATTTATTTCCTTTCCTGACCTTATTCTGTCCTGATGGTAATTCCCCTTTCTTTGGCCTCCCTGCCAAAAAAAATGATTGTTGTTAACCCTAAATTTTCTTTGTTGGTCATATGAGGCTTGATATGTATTTTGGTCAATTTTCCTATAATGTTCATATTGATTGTTTTTACTAACCCCCCCCCCCTTGGAATTTTCCCTCTTCCAGGGGTAAACATTATTTGTTTTATAATCCCCTAAGTCTCTATCAATTTTCTTACATTTCTTCAACATAATCTTGTCACATTTCTTCTCAATATATTCAAATTGCTTCCGATACCTTCTTTCCCATTCAGGAAACAAAGGAAGAGCATCTTTAAAGGTTACTGTATTAGGGCATCATGTATGACCTCAGAGTATGAGGATATGAAGAAAGAGATTGAGTATATAAGTAAAATGTTTCAGGAATGAGGACATCCTGTTTCCATGATTAAGGAGGTGTCTCAATACATTATTAGTGAATGGGGTGTTTGATATAAACCCTTACTAGGTGATGGTATGGTTTATACACATGAAGGCACAAATAATAACAATTATGGAAGGGCCTTCATATTGGAATACAATCAGTCTACTGAAGCTATTAAGAGCATAGTTCAACAAAACTGGGTTTTGTTAAAGGGGGATATGGAAGTGCATAACGTTTTAGGAGAAAAGCCCATTTTAGTGTATAAAACAGGATGAAATTTAAAGCATAGATTTGAATACAAAGGAAATGCTATAGGTAAGAGAAAGGATATGCTATGAATTAAAAAATGTGGTAGCAGCAACCAATGCTTTGCAATAAATGAGGATACAACATTGGTATTAGACAACATCCATAGAACTAGGGTGCATTTTAGGAGAGGTAATTGCAACACTATGAGGGTGATATATTTGGCAAAATGTTTCAGCTGTTCTGCATTCTATGTAGAGCAAACCAACAAAGCACTTAAGAACAGAATATACAAGCATTATTATTGTATTAAGAAAAAGGACAAAAATAATGCACTGTATAAACATTTAGAATCAAGCAATGGATGTTACAATTTTAAGTTTGCCATTCTGGAATGTGTTTATATGAATCCCAGAGGGGGGATACTAAGTGTATTTTAAAAGAAAGAGAAGTTAGATGGCAGTTATTATTAAATGCAGCCAGCTATCCAGGTATTAATGATAATGTCACCATTACCCCAGTCCTAGAAATGAGACGCTAGAAGTTAAAAAAAAAATTACAGTTTTTCAGTTTATCTGCTGTAGCACAGAGGCTAGAGCATTAGACTTTAGTTCTGAGCAACCAGGGTTCTATCCTGGGTTACATCTTCATAGGTTCATAGGTTTATACTAGACTATCTGCCCTAAGGCATTTATAAGTCTAGCCCAGAGTTTTGTGGCTTACGCCACCCCTTATATGAAAAAAATACTTTGCCCATTAGTTTGTTGTGCCTCTGTCCAGCAGTGACACAGAGATGATTCCCGGGGTAAACCTACGATCTCCCATCCACAGGTCAAGATTTCTCTTGAACAGAGCCAGCGAGGTGCTCTGCCTCACATGGACCGGGATTTTATTCCACAGCATAGGGAGTCTCTGAGTGACAAATCTATCCCTCCAGCATGTCCTATTTATATCCGTGCTAAGGTTTAAGTCGCTTGCTCTAGTGGTTCTGGTGGATTTGGATTTTTTGAGGTGGAGCATGTCCATTAATTTCTGGTTGGACATGGCCTTGTACGTCAGGCACATGTCACCTCTGAGCAGACGTTATGCGACTGAATAGAGCTGGAGTTTCTTCAATCTGGCAGCATATGACAGATTTTGGAGTCCCTTTATCCTTTTAGTGAGGGACTTTTGGGGTCTCTCCAATTGCTGCAGATGTCGGGTGAGATACATCCCGAATGGGGCATTGTACTCGATCATTGGTCTGATAAGTGAAGAGTACAGGGGAATAATGACCTCACTAGATCTGGATGTGAATCCCTTCATGATCAGGTGGGCAATGTAGAAGGTCTTTCTAACTACTTTAGCAATGTGAGTGTCAAAAGAAAGGCCACTGTCAACCTGGGTCCCCAGGTCCCTGATAACCTCTGCTGTGCTTAGAGGATTGCCACCTATATGGTAGCTTGGGGTTACCTTATTTTTCCCGAAGGGTATGACTATACATTTTTTGGCGTTTAACTTCAGGCCATGGCTCTGGCACCAGCTGTCAGTTTCCGTGAGTCCCCTCTGAAGGATATCTGTGTCTGATGCACTTTCCACTATGGCACCCAGTTTGCAGTCATCTGCAAACTTTGTCAGCCAAAGGCCTCCCATGCTGGCCTGTACTTCTGAGAAGTAGATGCCGAACAATAGGGGGCCAAGGACCGAGCCCTGTGGGACACCATTTGTGACCGGCTTGGAGTCTGACATAGCGCCAGCAACTCTAACCCTGTGGGTTCTGTCCTTAAGCCAGTTTGCAACCCATCTTGTGACATATGGGTTTACATTTAAGTTGGTAAGTTTTTCTACAATACCCGAGTGGGGTATTGTGTCAAAAGTCTTTGCAAGGTCAAGGTAGGCTGTATGGACTGCCTTTCCCTCACCAATGGCCTTGGTGACTGTCTCGAAAAAGTCGACCAAGTTCAAAAGACATGATCTGCCCTTGACAAAGCCAAACTGGGACGGGTCCAATGTCTGCAAGTCCCCTATATCTCTGTTTATGAGCTCCATTATGATCCTCTCCATGGCTTTGCAGACTAGACTTGTTAAGCTTATGGGGTGGTAATTACCAGGGTCCGTAGAGGCACCGCCTTTGTGGAGTGGGACCACAGTTGCCGTGCGCCACTCCTTGGGCACGTATCCTGTGATAAGGCTGAGATTAAACAGCTGCCTTATGTGCAGGTTTAGTTCCTCATTGAGCTCGTGTAGCACACAGCCGGGGACACCATCCGGTCCCATTGATGCTGTGTTTTTAGCTTTAGAGAGAGCACCGTTCACCTGCGCATTTGAAATGTCTGGGAGGCTACACTCTGCTGGGATAGTTATCTCTCCTTTTGGGGGGGAGAGGGGGGTGAAGTTTGCACTGAACCTGTCTGCCAGTATGTTGGCAATGTCTGTGGGTTCAGTGATTTTTTGTATCATTTTGGACTAATTCTGAGCATATCTGGGAGTTTCCACCCAGGTTCCTAACATAGCTGAAAAAGGCCTTATGATTGTCTTTTGAATCCATGGCAATTTTTCTCTCAAAACTGGCCTTAGTTGATTTTATGAGTGTTTGTAATTTTTACTAAGAATGATCAGGGTGACTTCCCTTTTATGGATTTTGTTTTATCATGTAATAGCTTTCTCCTCTTATTGTAAAGTTTGTTAATGGCTGGGGTCCACCAGACTGGGCGTTTGCCCTTGGTGGAAAGAGTCTTGGTTTTATTTGGGATTGCCTGATCCATGCAGTCCTGGAGGTGTTCATAGAAGGCATTTGTAAGGGCTTCCGCAGCTTGGGTTGTGGTTTCCTCTGGCTCAGGGGCCTTGAAGGATACCACACCAGTCTTGAGTAGTGTGAAGTTTGCTTTAGAGAAGTTCTTCACTGTGATCTTTTTTGTTTGGGGTGGGGGCGGGATGTCGATTTCCAGTGAGATTAGTTTATGATCAGATCTCACCAATGAGGGATATACTTCCGGTGCGGAGCATTTTGTCCCCATGTTTGTGATAATGAGATCTAGTATATTTTCTCCTCTCGTGGGAATAGTGACTAGTTGTTCCATGGCATTTAAGTTTATGAACTCCAGGAACCGTTGAGCTAGAGAGTTAGGGCTTGAGTAATGTTCCCAGTCTATATTTGGGTAGTTGAAGTCACCCAATATGATGGTGTTTGGAGATACATTTATACCCTCCAGTGTCTTCAGGAAGGCTGTGTGGGTTCCTGAGTTTGAGAGGGTGGCCTGTAGCATGCTACAAATTGTAGAGCAGTTTTGCCTATGGTTAGTTGTACCTGGATGGTTTCCGAAGCTTCGTGCGTTGCCACCAACCTGGAGGTGTGGGTATCCTTTATGAATATGGATACACCCCCTCCTTTTGTGGTGTGGTCCAGGTTTTGGGGCTTCTTTTATGGCATCTTTTATGGAAATCTGCCCTTTTACATTTTTTTTGTGTTCCTTGTGCAGATATTGGTAATAGTTTGGTTTATATTATGTTTTTGTGAACAATTGTATTATTAATAGTAAATATATGTTTCTTTTATACATGTTAGTAAGGTCATTGTGAGTTGTATGTAGTGAAATACTTTGTAATGAGTTTTATTTCTGTTCCTTTAAATGATAGAACATTTAAAATTTAAAATATAATTGTTAAGAATGATTTTATTGGTTATGAGTAACTATATAAGCACACTTGACATTTTTAACAGATTCTGATGAAGTCTGCGGTTTGCAGATGAAAGCGCTTAATCTGTGTGACTATTAAAGATTTTTATCTGCATAGTGAGTTGGTTCACTTTGTTCAGTACTGCTGCAGGGGCTACAGGTGCTATTGGTGTGGACCCTAATTCTTTCACAATTCGGCTCAGTTGTTGGAGAGTGTAACATTTCTTGTGTATTTTAGTAGCTTTTGAGCACCATGAATTCCCTTGATGATATTCCTTCAATGTTTTCTCCTGTAAGAAAGGAAGGAGGATTTCAACAGGTTACATTCAAAGTTGGCCATTCTCACAGGAGAACTGATGAGATTGATTGAGGTGCTCAGCCAGAGATGCAGGCTGGATCCCAGCAATGACTAATGGGGGTTGGAAATGCCTCAGTCAGAGGATGTACCTTGGAGGAAGGAGCAGGATAATGACATTTGGCGTGCTAGTCTGGGGAGTAGCTTATTTTCTGTTAATCTTGGAGCTGCTGCTGTCGACTTACACAGTACCCTGGAGATGAACAAAACATCTGTTGGACTGGATGATATGGAGGTTAAAGAATACGAAAAACATGGGGCTAAGCGAAAAAGAACAGTCCCAAAATGAACTTATGCAGCTGTTGCTGATGAGGACACTATTACTATAGGTACTGTTTCTAACTTAGCAAATATGCAGTGTAAATGTACATGTAAACGGAGTGCAGGTGAAGAAATGAAAGGCAGCACACATGCTGCCATTGAGAAATTTTTTGACAATAATTTCTTGTTTGTTTGTAACCCTGATGTACATCGTGTAAGAAACAGTTTGAACACAATGAATCTTGTACCCTGAAGGGCATGATTTATTTAATGGAAAAGAAATTAGATAAAATTAAATGTTTGCAAATGGACAATACCTATTTAAATCATTGTACTGAGCTTGGGATAGTACCTGTGGGACTAAGGTTCTTTAAGGAACCATTGGGAATTGAACTAACTGATGAAATATGAAATTAATGTAACAAAATGTTTGATGGTTTTGACTTTGAGTACATGAACATTTTAATTAGATATAATGATTCTAAGCTATGTACATTAATTGAAGAAGTGGAAAAGTTAAATGTTTCTGTTACCACTGATTTATTATTTCCTGAATGGGAAAGAAGGTATCGGAAGCAATTTGAATATATTGAGAAGAAATGTGACAAGATTGTGTTGAAGAAATGTAAAAGAACTGATAGAGACTTAGGGCATTATAAAACAAATAATGTTTACCTTTGGAAGAGGGAAAATCCCAAGGGGGTGTTAGTAAAAACAATCATTATGAGCCTTATAGGAAAAATGACCAAAATATATATCAAGTCTCCTATGACCAACAAAGAAAATATAGGGTTAACAACAATATTTTTTTTTTGGTAGGGAGGCCAAAGAAAGGGGAATTACCATCAGGACAGAATAAGGTCAGGAAAGGAAATACATTTTTGGGAGAAACAAGGCCCAGGATGCAAACCGTGGTATTAGGGCAGGTATTGAGTGGACAGCAAAATGAAGAAATAATTCAAAATCAAGGGGTCATAAATACCCTGGGTAGTTTTAATAATTATAATTATACTTCATTGAAGCTTGAAAAAGAACACTTTGATCTATTTTCTAAGGGTATGAAATATGTACCAACCAGTGGATTTAACTTAACAGATACTTTCACTGAATTGAAATTGTACTTAAGGAAGTTCAATTTAGCTATTTATTTCAAGGAACAGTCAAATCATAATACTAGTGATGGGTTAAAGAAAAACAGTAATTTTAGCCCACCTCTATATTTGATGTTGGTTACATTGGAGAGGGTTATTTCTAAAGAATTGTATGAACTACAGGAAAAGCACAAATATAATAGATATAGGAACAAGTGACGCAACCATGAATGGGAGATTTTGAAACAAATTAGTAATGATAGTAATATACGTATTATGAAACCAGATAAAGGTGGAGGGGTAGTGTTGTATGATAGTGGGGAATATTATAATAAAATGCATTAAATCTTGAATATTACAGGGACCTATGAAGTAATTTCAAAAAATGAGGTCAATATAGCCCATTGTCAGATTGATTTATATCTGGAAGAGTTTTTACTGGAAAATAAGAATTACGCAGGATATATATATATATATATATATATATATATATATATATATATATATATATAATTTTGTGAAGGTAGAACATCCATTATTGGCCACTATTGTAGGTATACCTAAAATCCATAAAAATGTAACGGATCCCCCATTTAGGCCTATTATATCTGGTAGTAAATCAAAAATGTTTCCACTAGGGAAGATGATAGACAGGTCCTTGAAATATATTTATAGCAAAGTACAACATTTAATCAAGGACTCTTGGGATTTCTTAAGTAGATTAAAAACTGAAATTTGGAATAAGAACCTAATTTTTCTTACCATAGATGTTATAGACTTATTCTCTTGTATTCCGAAGGTTGAAGGGCTTGAAAGCTTTAGTAGTACTATAAGGAAATATAGTGGTATGGAATGGGAGAAAAATAAACTTCTAGTGGAATACATGTCTTTGGTATTAGATAATAAATTTATTTTTTTTGAAGGCGAACTATACAAGCAAACAAAAGGTGTGGCTATGGGGGCAGTGTGTGCCCCCATATTTGCCAACCTTGTACTATTGGACTGGGAAGATAAAACTATTTTTAGTAGTCGATTCATGGCTAATACCAGATGCTATGTCCGATTTTTGGACAATATTTTTGTCCTATGGGAAGGTACCAGTGAGGGTATCACGCAATTTGTAAATTATATAAATAAGTCCAGTATATACTTAAAGTTCACCCATACCCACAGTGAGGAGGGTATAGCTTATATAGACACCTATGTAGAACATTCTAAAATTGGATTTAAATCTAAAATTTATAGAAAAACTGCATTTAGCAACTCCTATTTGGATTATTCTAGCTGCCACACATGGAAACAAAGGAAGAGCATCCTTAAAGGTCAATGTATTAGGGCAGCACGTATGACCTTAGAGTATGAGGATATGAGGAAAGAGATCAAATATATACGTAAAATGTTTCAGGACAGTGGATATCCTGTTTCCATGATTAAGGAGGCGTCTCAGTACGTTATTAGTGAAGGGGTGTTAGATATAAACCTCTACTAGGTGATGGTATGGTTTATACACATGAAGGCACAAATAATGACAATTATGGAAGGACCTTCATATTGGAATATAATCAGTCTACTGAAGCTATTAAGAGCATAGTTCAACAAAACTGGAGTTTGTTAAAGGGGGATATGGAAGTGTATAACATTTTAGGAGAAAAGCCCATTTTAGTGTATAAAACAGGACAAAATTTAAAGCATAGATTTGAATACAAAGGAAATGCTATAGGTAAGAGAAAGGATATGCTAGGAATTAAAAAAATGTGGCAGCAGCAACCAATGCCTTGCAATAAATGAGGATACAACATTGGTATTAGACAACATCCATAGAACTAGGGTGCATTTTAGGAGAGGTAATTGTAACACTATGAGGGTGATATATTTGGCAAAATGTTGCAGCTGTTCCGCATTCTATGTAGAGCAAACTAACAGAGCCCTTAAAAACAGAATATACAAGCATTATTATTGTATTAAGAAAAAGGACAAAATGATGCACTATATAGGCCTTTAGAATCAAGCAATGGATGTTCCAATTTTAAGTTTGCCATTCTGGAATGTGTTTATATGAATCCCAGAGGAGGGATACTAAGTGTATTTTAAATGAAAGAGAAGTTTGATGGCAGTTATTATTAAATGCAGCCAGCTATCCAGGTATTAATAACAGTGTCAGCATTACCCCAGTCCTAGAAATGAGACACTAGAACACTATTTTTTCTAGTACATCTGCTGTAGCATAGAGGCTAATGCATTAGACTTTGTTATGAGCAACCAGGGTTCTATCCTGGGTTATATCTTTTATGGAAATCTGCCATTTTACATTTTTTTGTGTTCCTTGTGCAGATATTGGCAATAGTTTGGTTTATATTATGTTTTTGTGAATAACTGGATTGTTAATAGTAAATATTTGTTTTTTATACATTTTAGTAAGGTCATTGTGAGTTATATGTAGTGAAATACTTTGTAATGAGTTTTATTTCTGTTCCTTTAAATGACAAAACATTTAAAATTTAAAATATAATTGTAAGAGTGATTTTATTGGTTGTAAGCAACTATATAAGCACACAATGACATTTTTAACAGATTCTGATGAAGTCTGCGGTTTGCAGATGAAAGTGCTTAATCTGTCTGACTATTAATGATTTTTATCTGTATAGTGAATTGGTTCACTTTGTTCAGTACTGCTGCAGGGGAGTACAGGTGCTATTTGTGTGGACCCTAATTGTTTCACAGTTTGGCTCAGTTGTTGGGGAGCACAACAGTTATTGACCATTTAATTTCTTACTAGATTCTATATATCTATTTTTTTTCTTTTTTGCCCCTTAAAAACTCTCTGAAAAGATTCCATAACTAAATCACTCTTATAACACCTAGTGATAAACATGTTGATAGTTTTTTTTAGCTTCATTAAAAAAATCAAAATCATCACTTCAAAGTTTACATAAATGTAACAATTCACCATAGGGTAAAGAAGAAATTAAATGGGAAGGATGACAACTATTCTTGTGTAGATACTGGCCACCAAATATACTAGTCTGTATTTCCCTGTTATTCAAGCCTTCCAATTTTAGATCTAAAAAGAAAACTTCCTTACCCAACTGTAAACCATCAAAGTTAAAAACATATTTATTGTTTTGTAAATCTTTAATAAAATCACCAACTTCATTATTACCTCCATTACATATTAATATTAAATCAGCAATACATCTGAAATAATAAATAACATATTTACTCATAAAGCTATGCTTATATAAATACTCAGTTTTAAACAATCCCATAGTTAAATCTGCATACATGGGGCAAAAGGAGCCCCCACAGTTGTACCTTGAGTTTGGTGGTAAATTTCATTATTAAAAGTAAGAAAATTGTTAGTAAGGCAGAAATATAACAAGTCACCTATATAACTGGAGACAGGGCTATCAACTAAGAAGTAATTTAAAGTCTCTTTACCATGTACATGCTTAACATTTCAGTACAAACTTTTCACATCTATTGTTGTCCAATACATATCCTTAGTCCACTTAAGTTTAGATTTTTATTTCAAAAAATCAGTAGTATCTCTAATATATGAAGGATGTTTTATTATATAAGGGAGAAGATACTCATGCAAAAAGAGACCAATATTATGCAAAAAATATTTACAAGCCAAAACAATCGGACAGCCAGGTGGATCATCTAAACTCTTTTGTATTTTAGGAAAACAATAAAAAATAGCAATGCTACAACCACAGGTACTAAATTTTCTTTCCAAATTTTCTTTACAAAAGCATGCTAATCTCTCACTTTTCTAGTAATTTCTTATATTGCACCAAAGCATCATTATATACCTCAAAACTAGTCTTTTCATAATCAGTCTGTTCTTTCAAATGCAAGTAACACATGTGCATATATTGTTTATAATGCATGATAATTATATTTCAATCCCTTTGTCTGCTGGTTTAAAGACAAATTCATTAATCTTACAAGTCTTTTACAGCTCTGAGCCATTTTTTATTTACAATGGTGATGGACAGGTTGACAGATGAGATCAGACAGGAGTCCCTGTGGACTATGATGTTTGCAGATGACATTGTGATCTGTAGTGAGAGTAGGGAACAGGTGGAGGAGACCCTGGAGAGGTGTAGATGTGCTCTAAAGAGAAGAGGAATGAAGGTCAGCAGAACTAAGACAGAATATATGTGTGTGAATGAGAGGGAGGATAGAAGAATGGTGAGGATGCAGGGAGTAGAGGTGGCGAAGGTGGATGAGTTTAAATACTTGGGATCAACAGTTCAGAATAATGGTGGGTGTGGAAGAGAGGTGAAGAAGAGAGTACAGGCAGGATGGAGTGGGTGGAGAAGAATATCAGGAGTGATTTGTGGCAGACTAGTACCAGTAAGAGTGAAAGGGAAGGTCTACAAGAGGGTAGTGAGATCAGCTATGTTATATGGGTTGGAGACAGTGGCATTGACAAAAAGGCAGGAGTCAGAGCTTGACGTGGCAGAGTTGAAGATGTTAAGATTTGCTTTGGGTGTGATGAGGATGGACAGGATTAGGAATAAGTATATTAGACGGTCAGCCCAGGTTGGAAGGTTTGGAGACAAAGCCAGAGAGGCAAGATTACGTTGGTTTGGACATGTGCTGAGGAGGGATGCAGAGTATATTGGGAAAAAGATGCTAAGGATGAAACTGCCAGGTAACAGGAAAAGAGGAAGGCCTAAGATAAGGTTTATGGATGTGGTGAGAGAGGGCATGCAGGTGGTTGGTGTGACACAGCAAGATGCAGAGGACAGGAAGAAATGGAAACAGTTGATCTGCTGTGGCGACCCCTAACAGGAGCAGCCGAAAAAAGAAGAAGAAGTCTTTTACAGCAACTCACTCTGCTTTTGTCAAATTATATTGAATGTTGTGTTTGTCATAAAATCATAAAAAGCATTTTCAACAGCATAATTAAACAATTCAGCAAATTGCCTTATACATTCATTGTTGAAAGGAGGTATAAAAAAGGCTTTTATATTTAATTCTTGATGTATTCAATAAACAATGCACATTGGCCTCAGTCAAATCAGACACACTTGAGTAAACATTATCTTCTACAATACTGCTAGTATCAAATTTGTTACTAAAATTTTCACTATTTAAACTTTCAACACTCATTTGTGAAAAGAAATACTTTAAATATAACTTACATATTAGTTGGAAAAATCTCACTTTTAAGTACATGTAAATGCGGCAAAACATTTGGAATTAAATCCCAAGTTTAAAATGGCCAGCTGTTCATTAGTTAAATTACAGCCAGATAAATTAATCACCACTGAACTAAAAACTTGTTCATTATAGAAGAAAGTTTCATTAACAGATTGCATTAAATGTTCAATGCCATCTACCTTTATTATGACTGTACTGTTGCTGTCCCTCCGTTGATGTACTACTGACGTTTCTCTCCCATTTTCTGATGTTTTTCCCATATTGTTTGCTCTTTCTGGAAGAATTCCGAACCTGCTTTTTATGAGTCATCAGCTTTTGTGCTCCTGGAAGTGGAGAAAAAAGTTTTCATCACTTTCCCAATCAGTAGTATACCCAGTCCCTTCCAAAGAAGTGAATGAAACCACCTATGGTTTCTTACAGCCTCAAGTTTTGACATAAGGCTATAAGAAACAACAGCTTAACACATAATTAAGATGGCAACCTTATACTTCCTCTTATTTATTACTATCACTCAGCAATTTGTAACATATTCAGACAGAATTCATTTGACATTCCAACATTACCTCCCTTTGACAACTAGTTTAATAACAATGGCCTTATTCTGAGAGCACTACGTCAAAGCAAGCACCTCATCTTCCTTAAACTGAAGCTTGACAGTACTTTGAAATGTGCTGAGAGTTTTCTTAAAGTTCTGTTTAACAGTATCATATTGTGGGTTCCATGAACTCAAAAATGTTTTGTTCTTTATTTTCTGAAACAACTAGCCAAAGTACACCACAGTAATAAAAGATTTGTTGCTTTTTCCTTCAGAACACATGATTCTCTCCAATGTGTCAACATAACTATTCATTATGTAAATTAGAATGGACACTGTGGGTCATCTGGTCTTTCTGCAAGTATTAGGAATAAAAGCCAGTACCAGCAAGTGCAAGTGAATTTTATTGCTGTGCTAAACTAAGACTGACAACAAATAAAAACATGCTGGAACTAATCTGGTTGGCTACTGTAGTTTTGATTAATCATCACCATCATCTTCCAAGAGGGTCAGTTTGAAGGAGATTGGAGACTGTAAAGTGGTGACAGAGCAAAGCATAGTTAGGCTGCTTAGGATAGTGTCTGTAGGACGACAGTGATCAAGAAGAGGATGAGGAGACTGAGGGCAGTGCCAAGGATCAAATGGTGGAAGTTGAAAAGGCTGATTGTGAGGTAGAGTTCAGGGAAGAGTTAAGACAGGCACTGGGTGGCAGTGAAGAGCTACCGAATAGCTGGGTAACTACAGCAGAGCTGGTAAAGGAGACAGCTAGAAAGGT
This sequence comes from Protopterus annectens, assembly GCF_019279795.1. Taxonomy (NCBI): domain Eukaryota; kingdom Metazoa; phylum Chordata; order Ceratodontiformes; family Protopteridae; genus Protopterus; species Protopterus annectens. The sequence goes on along the minus strand of NC_056736.1, from coordinate 271,729,228 downwards.
GATTGGTGTGACATCTGGACAGAGGAAGGAGGACAAGGAGATCTGGTGGTGGAACAAGGAAGTACAGGAAAATATACAGAGAAAGAAGTTGGCAAAGAAGAAGTGGGATTGTCAGAGAGATGAAGAAAGTAGATAGGAGTACAAGGAGAAGAGGTGTATGGTGAAGTGAGAGGTGGCAAAGGCTGAGGAAAAGGTGTATGGAGAGTTGTATGAATGGTTGGACACTAAGGAGGGAGAAAAGGACCTGTACCAACTGGCTAGACAGAGGGACCAAGCTGGGAAAGATGTGCAGCAGGTTAGTGTGATAAAGGATAACAAGGGGAAATGTACTCACAAGTGAGGAGAGTGTGTTGAGCAGACGGAAGGAGTTCTTTGAGGGGCTGATGAATGAAGAGAATGAAAGAGAGAAAGAAGGTTGGATGATGTGGGGATAGTGAATCAGGAAGTGCAATGGATTAGCTTTTTGTTTTACTTTGGATTCTTCTTGCTGCTTTAGTGAGCACTTTACCAACCTGTGAACTTTTCTGTGAAGTGTACGCTTGTGTTAGTTTTCCTGAGCTGGACATGGCTGAAGGGATTTCAGTAGAGCTAGACTACAATCCAGGAATGGTGACTTATCAGTCAGAATGTTTGCAGAGGCTGTTGCTCTTTGAAGCTAATCCGCTGATAAACTGTCCTTATGAAAAGAATGGGACTGTAGCTGTTGAGAATATTGAGGTACAACATAATTTCAATGTACTTTACAGGGACTTGGAGAACAAATTGCACAAATTTAAATAGATCCAATGGCAAAGACTTCATTTAGAAGCTGGATTACATTTCAAAGTGATTCCAAGAGGTCTGCAGGTCCTGAAAATGCCAACATATGGAGACACTTACCCGGACCTCTTGAAACAGTGGCAGACCCTGAATTTGAGGCTGGGGTTTGACTACATGCATTTATTAGTGGAGTTTTTTTAAGCCTACGGAAGAAGTCCTGTCCATAGACATAAAGAAGCTGCAACATTTAATTTAAAGTAAGTTTCCCTCTGAGGTAGTTGGCAAAAAGATAGATGTACTTCTGGAGAATTTACAGAGCTTCAAGAAGAGACTACAACCTGTTAAGTGCAAGAAATTGCAGTGAGACCTTAAGGATTTTGGTGATGGCCATGTGTTTTCATGGTCCAAGTTGATTGACTCAGTCAGTTCTGACTCACAGCCCACTGAAGAAGTTAATACTCATTTGACTGAGACACAGGCTCATGGTAGCATGTTTGAGAAAGGGACAGTTCAACAGGTTCCAACTGCTAAAGCATCCCATCTAGGATCAGCTGCACAGTCAACATCACAAACTCCGTTTAGGGTTCTTGTACCTTTAAGCAGAATACAGGAAGTGAGCATAAATAGTGAATAAGTGTTGATGGCACATGGAGCAGTGACCAGTATGGAGGGAGAAAAAATCTTATCGCAGCAACACAAACACATTTTTCCCTCTCGGACCCTTTTCCGTTGCCACTGGACTACAAGAAAAACAGGTCGAGGAATCAGTCAAGGTGAGGGCAACTGTGACAGAGGAATCAATCGATAGATATGAAGAACAAAGTAATAACATGAGGCAAGGCACAAATGAAACAGTTATTAACTTGTCTTCATCAACTTTACTGAAGAACAGCATAGCCTTTTGAATAAAGGCTTATCGTTCATACCGAAGCAATGCTCTGATATTTCTGACGTGATTTTAGATCTTAAGATGTTTGCACATAATTTGTCCTTGAAGTTACAGTTTCCAGGATCTGTAGATACATGAGAGTGTTTTAGAAAGTCCAGTACTTTTGTTCCTGTTATAGACCCAGTTGTAGAAATGTTTACCACTGTGTGTGAAAAGGAAGTCTGACAGTTGTATGATACTGGATGGAAAGGTAGACATTTTAATGTGACTGAAGGAGAATGGTCTGCACTACAGCAACTGAAAGAGCTGTGCTCTATAGAGATATGGGGGCAGTATAGTTTTAATATATATAGATATATATATATATATATATATATATATATATATATAATTTTACATAAAAAACATTATTTAAACAGCACGACTGATTTATTGAATGACAGTGAGACATATGTCCATTTCACCAGAACACAAGTTGATGGAATTATGGAAAGATTAGCTTTTTTTTATTTGATATGCTTATGACTGGTATGATTACTGAGGACTTCTTTAGATGTTTTCCTGTTGAACATCCACTCGCACCTATATTGTATGGTCTTCCCAAAGTTCACAAAAACATGGGAGATCCACCCATGCATCCAATAGTGTCGAGTAGGGGGTGGGCCACAGAACCACTATCCATATACGTGGAGAAGATTTTACGTCCTGTTGTGGAAGGGATTGAGACAGTACTGAAGGACACTAAAAACTTTTTAAATGACTTATTCCCTGTAATGATGAATGATCATGGGAGTGCACATTTGGTCTTTTTAACTTTAGATATATCATCCCCTTTTTACGGTTATTCTAAATGAATGGGGTATTGAGAACATTAGGACTTTTTTGTTGACAAAAGCATCTCTGAACACTAACAAAATAGATTTAGTGTGTACTCTGTTAGAGTTAATTTTAGAAAATAATATTTTTATTTTTGAGGAATTTTATTTGCAGAAGGTTGGTGTAGCTATGGGCACAGCATGTGCCAACAGCTATGCCAACCTGGCGCTGACTCAATGGGAATATGAGAATGTGATTAGGAATAATGAGTTCTGTGGACACATTTTGATATATAAAAGATTTGTGGATGATGTTTTTGTTTTGTGGAAGGGATCCGTAGAGGGGATAGAACAGTTTGTTGGATATCTACATACAACTACACCATTTATGAAGTTTAGTTACAATTGTTCTTATGAGTCAATTGATTTTTTTAGATGTTAAAATCATGAAAAGTCTGTTTGGCGAGGTTAGAACTTTCATTTTTAAGAAGAAATGGAAGAATAATGTCTTGTTGTGAGAGTAGTATGCATCCTCGCCGTGTTTACAGGAGTGTTGTCAAGGGGAAAGCATTTAGGGTTATGAAACTACATAACAATGATGTGGACATGAGGTCAGCATTACTTGATTTGAAAACTGATTTTGTACAGAGGAATTATACAGCAAAAGAAGTTGAGAGTTGGATCGAAGAAGCTTTGGTCCAACGAGACACGAGAGGGTTACCCTATTTTTCTAGCAATAGTGGATATAGTCACAGTAAGAGGTGTGAACAGGAACAGAGTGGGACAACCAGGGTAACTTTAATGTACACTAGTAATGTCAATGCTATTTGGGACATCATTAAGAAGAACTGGGGTATATTAAACACTGATGAAAGAGTAAGATGATTTATTAGTGATAGACCTGATTTCAGTTTCAGAAATTGTAAATCCCTCAAGACACAACTATATTACAAAATTATTAGCAGAGGATACACACCTTTGTCACATAGGGAAGGAACTTTGCCCCATACACAATTCAGAGCATGTAAGTTTATTCATTCAGGCAATTATTTTGTACACCCCATCAAGCATTTCGTTCTTGAGACTACACTCTATACTGACTGCAAAACAAAGGATTTGATTTATTTTTCATACTGTGTTGAGTGTTATGCTTATTACGTGGGGAAAACAGACATTTTAAAGACCGTACTTTAGAACACGTGAACGATGTGAGGAATAAAAAGTGCAGGAGTGAGATCGCATAGCATACCATTGACAAGGGTGAGAAACACAGTTCTAAACTTTTAGCCTTAGAAGTTCTGGCAGTCAACATGAGAGGGGGGGGTGATTTCAAGAATTTTACTGAGGAATGGGAACAAGAGTGGATAATATGATTAGATGCAGCTAGGTTCCCCGGAATCAATGAACGTGTCTCCCTCAAACCCCGTTTGAAATCTTGTCCCTTGAGGCAATGAGTAATCCTGCTCTAGGGTTTCATGAATAATTACCTTTTAGATAGCTTGTGCAACATATGTATAGATAGTTCCAATGCTTCATTTGTTTTGAGTGCAGCTTTAAAAGTTAGGTGTAGGCTGTTTTTTTACACAGTGTCTTATTGATTTGACACGTTGATTGTATTGCTTGTTTCATTGGTTCTTTTAGGTTTTAAATAATTGACAGTTGGTAATTTTAGAATAGGTGTGAAGAAGCTACAATTACAGCAGTGAAAGCACATACCTTTTTACATTTTTTGTTATTTTTTTCATTAAGGCTTATATTCCTGCCATGGTGTGCACCAAGCTTTTTGTTTTATAGTGCAACGGATTAGCAAGGAGGAACTAGGGACAGCTATGAAGAGGATGAAGAATAGAAAAGCTGTTGGTCCAGATGACATACCTGTGGAAGCATGGAGGTGTTTAGGAGAGAAGGCAGTGGTGTTTTTAACCAGATTCTTTAATGAAATCTTGGGAAGTGAGAGGATGCCTGAGGAGAAGAAGTGTTTTGGTATTGATTTTTAAGAATAAGGGTGATGTGCAGAGCTGTAGTAACTACTGAGGGAAAAATGATCAGTCACAGCATGAAGTTATGGGAAAGAGTAATGGAAGCTAGGTTAAGAAGGGAGGTGATGATTAGTGGGCAGCAGTATGGTTTCATGCTGGGAAAGAGCACTACAGATGCGATGTTTGCTCTGAGGATGTTGATGGAGAAGTATAGAGAAGATCAGAAGGAGTGGCATTGTGTCTTTGTGGATTTAGAGAAAGCATATGGACAGGGTGCCGAGAGAGCAGTTATGGTACTGTATGAGGAACTCGGGAGTGACAGAGAACTATGTAACAGTAGTACAGTATATGTATGAGGGTAGTGTGACAGTGGTGAGGTCTGAAGTAAGAGTGACGGATGCATTCAAGGTGGAGGTGGGATTACATCAAGGATCAGCTCTGAGCCCTTTATCTGCAATGGTGATGGACAGGTTGACAGATGAGATCAGACAGGAGTCCCCGTGGACTATGATATTTACAGATGACACTGTGATCTGTAGTGAGAGAAGGGAACAGGTTGAGGAGACCCTGGAGAGGTGGAGATATGCTTTAGATAGGAGAGGAATGAAGGTCAGCTGGACTAAGACAGAATATATGTGTGTGAATGAGAGGGCGGATAAAGGAATGGTGAGGATGCAGGGAGTAGAGTTGGCAAAGGTAGATGAGTTTAAATCCTTGCGATCGACAGTTCAGAGTAATGGTGAGTGTGGAAGAGAGGTGAAGAAAGAGTTTAGGTAGGGTGGAGTGGGTGGAGAAGAGTGCCAGGAGTAATTTGTGATAGACTGGTACCAGTAAGAGTAAAAGGGAAGGTCTACAAGAGAGTAGTGAGACTAGCTATATTATATGGGTTGGAGACAGTGGCACTGATGAAAAGACAGGAGTCAGAGATGGAGTTGGCAGAGTTAAAGATGTTAAGATTTGCATCAGGTGTGATGCCGATGGACAGGATTAGGAATCAGTATATTAGATGGTCAGCTCAGGTTGGACAGTTAGAAGACAAAAACAGATAGACGAGATTGCGTTGGTTTGGACGTGCTGAGGAGGGACACTGGGTATATTGGGAGAAGGATGCTAAGGATGGAGCTGCCAGATAACAGGAAAAGAGGAAGGCCTAAGATGAGGTTTATGGATGTGGTGAGAGAGGACATGCAGGTGGTTGGTGTGATACAGCAAGATGCAAAGGACAGGAAGAAATGGAAACAGATGATCTGCTGGGGCGAGCCCTAACGGGAACACCTAAAAGAAGAAGATCACAATCATCTTCCACCTTTTGCATGGGGACAGTGTGTCACAAAAACTATAGCTGATAACAGAGACACTTTATATCAGTTTTTGCCTCTCTTCACATCACATTTACTCTGTTTCATTGGGTTTGCTTTCTCAATTCAGTGCCACTCTTCTGTATTTTTGTTATAATACATTTGCTTTCAAAATCTTCCTCTATTGCAAGGTCAAAAAATAAACTTCTATGGTTAAAATCTACAGCCCTTTTCCGCATTTACAATTATGAATGATTTACAAAGGCAGTGGCCTTGTGCTAATACAGTCATCAAATTATGAACAAAAAATAATGTTTTTTGTTATCTAATGTTAATTTTTTTGTGATTTTTCTATAGATATCCTGCCTGGAAGTGACTTGCTATGGTGAGAATAACAAAAAGAAATAGCATGAGGCAACCAATTTGAAACTGTCTGTTCTGACACTGTTGTCCACTTTTTTTTTTTAACTTTGTATGAAATACATAGCTAATCAGCCTTCCTGAAAGATTTTGTTCTGTTCTATTCAAGAATTATCTGGGCTGCAAGTCGACATCCAGAAGATGCAAAAATCCTTCATTCTTGTTTCACGTTCTGGAAAGAATACACATTGATAGCTTGAGTTAATATATACTCTGAGACCGCTTTAGACGTAAATGAAGGATTTTGTTCTCAATGACACATCATAAGAGCTGGTAACTCAGATATACTTGTTGGAGAAGTCAGACCAATGAGTAACATGGACTTCCAAGTTAACAACTTCAAATTTTCATGCCACAAAGTTAGGATAAAAAGAGGAGCCTCCTGCTTTTTAGGTGGATGGGTATGCAAAATCCCTTTCAAAAACTGTTTGACTTGAGGAGAGCTCTCAGGTCATACAGCAGAAATGACCAAAGATGTAGCTTGATAGAAAAGCCAGATGATCTCTCACCCAAATATTCTAGAATCAAAGACTTCTGGGTCTAAAAGTGTCCTGATTCTTACTACAGCATGGACTAGAAAATCTTTTCCACTTATCTATGTATAATTCTTGTTGCAGGATGTTCATCATATTGATCACTGCTGCAGTAGACTTAGCTATACGGATTATATCCTGCCAAGGATATAACAGCCAGCCAGCTTCCAAAGCTTCTAATAGTCAGGCAGCTCAAGCTGAGCTGATTAAAAGACAAGTCTGGATGCAAAGCCCTTCAGAGTTTACAGCAGTCGAAGAGTACACTTCACTCCTCCGAGGCTTTAAAGGATCAACAATCAGTTTGTGCTTTCCTTTACTGGTCAGACAAGTTGTCTTTAGGAGAAGAAAACCTTCCATGTTCTTCATTTTGTTGATATGTTGTTACTTTCCTCTTCAGAAAGTTACTTACAACCTAGGAGTGTTGTGCTTTAGTGAACTGTCTTGAGACTCTATTGTACTTTTAAATGGAGCACTTATTTTTGCTGTCAGTTTAAAAGTAGTGTAAAGTAACTAAAAACATTTTTATGTGGAAAAATTGTTTATTTTTCTTTTGTGGGGGCTGGCATAGTGTTTTAAACTGCTTTTTACTTTTTTTCTGTCAAAAAGTAAGTTTTGTGGACTGGTAGTGTTTATCGGCATTTGCTGCTTGTCTTCCCTGGGAAAAAGGCAGCATTTTGGTTTGACCATGGAACAGACTACTAGTCCCACAGTCAGTCCTTCTTCTAGCAACAAAAAGAAAAAGTTAAATAAACAGCCATTTCCACCACAGCAGGCAATCAATTTGCCTCAGCCACAGGTGGGTGACTTTGCTGTGGCCATTTGTTGTACCTCAGACTACTCGATTTTTATATTGGATCCCTCTGGTATAGCACCTGCAGCCACTATGGACAGAGGGTTACCCTAGTCCTCTGAGGCTGTTGAGATCCCCTCAGTGGGCAAGGGAGAGACACTCTTTTCAGTCCTGGGAGAGGGAACAGGAAAGGTTTTCCTGTTGTGTCATAATGCTGTGGCCAGCCCTGAGGAAGCAGCTGTTGGTTTTAGTAACAGAGTTGCCTCCATTTTCCTGTCAAAAGGAAACAGAAAACCAAGCATGTATCTATGCCTCCTAAAATGTCTTTGAATAGGAGTAGTTTACTGGATCTGGCTCACGGTTTAATTCAGGATACTGATCCTTCTTGTAAACTAGTTTCTGCTAAAAGAAAAGGGGATTCCTCTTTTCCTGAAGAGATTCAAGATTTTGAATCTGAACAAGAAGATGCAGGGACAGATACATTTTCTTCCTCAGATTTTTAATTCAGACTTGGACTAGAGCTCTGTTTCTGATTCTCCCTGTGGGGGTTTCTCTTTCTCTGAGACTATTGCTAGAATATGTCAGTGTCTTCGGTGGGAGAACACTGAAGTTTCTCAGTCCCTCAGAAAATACTATGAGTTGTTACAGAAAGATTTTCCAGAACCTATACCCACTTCTCCTGCTTTACAGGATGCATGCTTTACTGCCTGCAATTTTTCTGATAGTCAGCAAGTTGTCCCTAAAAAGGCAAATAGGATGTACAAAGTTCCTCAGTCTTTTATTTTTTTTATGCACTATTCCCAAACTTGACCCAGTAACTATAGTTTCAGTTGGGTCCATATCATAATCTCGAAGGCTGACAATATCACCACGAGAATGTCAAAAGTGCAGAACATCAAACGTCTAAATGGAAATCTCCATAAGGGGAGATTTCCGTTTACTTCAATGTAGTGCGGTCTTGGAGTTGGTATATTTAAGTAGTGGGGGCTGCAGGAGGGCTTACCCCCCTGCTTATACCCTTTAGTTTCTTTTTTTGGTTTTTGTACATTTTTATTAGTATTCGAAGTTTTAATAGTTCAATCACTAAAGTTCGATCTTTAGTGATTTGAACTATTAAACTTTCGATTATATAATACAGACCCACTTCAGTTGACTCCACTGCTGCTAAAGCATTTAGTTAATTCCAATCCTACCCTCATTAATAAGGAAAGGAAAAGTATTGATAGGTATGAGAAAAAGTACATACTTCTGCAACTCCAATTTCAAAATTTTGAATTGTCTGGATCATAAACTTAGATTCTTCTATTGCACAGACCACTACTCATTGTTTGTGATGTGTGTATATGACCCTGTTGATACCTCTTCCACAGCTATGGCCTCTGGGTCTGCATTCTTAGAACCATCCAGATGATATTAAAAGTGTGGTTTTAAATTTTCCCTTAGACAGAGATTTAGTATTTCGTGCCTCTCCTGCAGAGGTGATCAAAAGTATGATGAAAAGGGAAAGATAATTTAGGGAATCTCTGAAAATTTTCAGCCCTCATTTCCAAATTGTCCAATTGATTTTTCTATCTCGTCATCTAGTTTTAGCAAAAAACAGAATAAACAGTCACAACAAAATTCAGATAAACAGACATTTAAGAAAAAATGGCAAGGGGATTCCAAAAACATGGGCAGTCCAACAAGTACGAATGACTATTCAAGAGAACTTGTGACTCCCTTCCATCCTCGCCTCTTTTTTTCTTGCAGAAAGTGCAAATCTCAATTTTTCTCTTTGGCAACAGATTGTTTTAGACAAATGGGTTCTGAAGATCATTCATCAAGGTTACAGAAGGCAATGGGAGGAAGTTCCTCCTTTCCACGTGGTCAAGCCTCATCCTCTAGATCAGATTGTTTTGTTTCCACCTGATTGTCATCACATGCTGTCTCAAAGACACAGTTCCTGCTTTCCATGTGGGGAAGGGTTTTTATTTAAGGATGTTCCTACTGCCAAATAAAGAAAGAAAATGCTTGGAGGCCAGTTCTGGATCTTTCTTTCCTAAACCTGTTTGAGATAGTGCCCAAATTCAAAATGATGTCACTTCACAACCTGTTACCTCGTCTATAACACTAGACTTAAAAGATGATTATTGTCACATCCCTAGTCATCCAGACTTCAGATGTTTCTTAAGGTTTTGTGTGTGTGGATCACATTTTCAGTTCTCTGTCTTTCTCTTTGGCAATCAATTGCACCAAGAATATTTACAAAGTGTATAGTTCTAGTTAAAGCTCATTCCAGACTACAGGATATCCACATTTTTCCATATTTAGGTGACTTGCTTATCTTTTTCAAAGTGTTAGGAAACTCTCTCATGGGTGAAAGATCTCTTGAACAAGCTAGGATTCCAAGAGAACATTCAAAAGTCTTTCTTGAGTCCACACAGGATTGAGTTCCTGGTATGTCAACTACACACATCAGTTCAAAGAGTTTTTCTTTCACAGGAAAAAATGCATCTTTATTTAGATCTATTTCTAAGGTTTTCCACACAAACTTTGGTCACTGTGAGGGAATACCTCAGGAGTATGGGTCTTATGACATCTATGATTCTCATGATACCCCAGCAAGGCTTTACATGAGAATGATACAGTGGTATTTGAAATCTCTTTGGTCCCAGCATCAACACCTTTTATTTTTTCAAATCATAGTATTGGGGTTTGGCAAAACATATATCATTTGGTGGAGACAACAGACAATCTTAAATCCAGGTCTTTCGTTCTCCCTCCCTGCTCCAAAGCAGTCAGTCACCACAGACACTTGGGACTTTGCTTGGGAAGCAGTTTCAGGAGGGATAAAAGTGCAGGTGGTGTGGGACTCCAAGGACAGATGCAAGCACATAAATATCAAGAAGATACTTGCTCTGATAAAGGCACTCAACTCTCTGAACCATCTTTGGTCCCCACTTCAATTGATTACAGACAATACCACAGTCATGTGGTGCAGCAAAAAAAAAAAAGCTAGAGGCAACCATATTGTATCCGCTTTGCAGACTAGCCATATTAGCTTGGGATACAGCTTCACAGCACAGTCTGACTTTACAGACATCCTACATTCTGTCACAGCAAAATTATGTGAGACAAGCTAAGCAGGATAGGGCAGACCCTCATGAATGGAAACAAGATCAGTGGGTCTTCCAAGACTTGATCCATCTATGGGGAGCTCCTCAAGTAGACTTCTTCGTCACCTCTCTGAACAATGAACTGGCAAGATTCTATTCCAAGATTCCATGCAGGAAGGCCTGGAAGACAAACTTTTCTTTCTCCTGCACAGGGATTCTACTTTATGCTTTTCCACCCTTTCCATTAATATGTGAGGCACATCTTAAGATTCAGAAGGAATCCCCCAAGATCAATGTGGTGACTCCCTTCTTGCCCAGGAAACCATGGTTCTCCCTTCTTTTGGAAATGGCCAGGGACAATTACCACAAGCTTCCTCACAGACTGGATCTACTTATAGAAAAATAGAGATGTTTGACATACCCTAACATCAATTATCTTCAACTGACTGCCTGGATAATAGGGTGTTAATTGCTTTTAGGCACATATTTACTGAGGACATGCAGCACACAAGAAAGCCTGCCACTAGAAAATCATATATTAACAAATGGAAACGTTTTTCTAATTGGTGCCAACAGCATAATCAACACTCATTCAGGGCTAGTTGTTCTCTGGTTTTAGAATATTTGTGGTAGTTAGTATCCTCTGACCTTTCTTATTCCTCTAACAAGGTTCATTTATCAGTCAGCTCAGCATGTATGGTCATGGATCCTCCTCTTTCCATGCAGTCTCATGTCAAAATGTTCTTGAAAGAGGCTTTGCATAAGAGGCCTCCAAGAAAACCAGTGGCCCCAACTTGTGATATGAATTTTCTGTTAGAGAAGCTAGCACTTGTGCCACTTGAACTAGCTAATTTCACTAACTTGAGGTTATTAAAAAAAAAAAAAAAACAGTTTTACTGATTCCTCTGATGTCTGCAAGAAGGGTATCTGAGTAGCAAGCTTTTATGGTGAGTCAACCCTATCTCACATTTTCCACAGGGAAAGGTGTCTGAGAATTAATCCTTTTATGCCTAAAGTGGTATCTGAGTTCAGTTTAAGCCAAATTTCCATTATACATTTTCTTTCCCAAACCTAACAACAAAGGATAAAGGATACTCCATACCTCGAATTTCCACAGACAATTTGAGTACTATCCTGACAGAACTAAATACTTTCAATCTTTGGATCAATTGTTCATTTCTTCTGAAGGTAAGAAGAAAGACAACCTGTGTCAAAGCAGACTACTTTGAAATGGTTGTCTAACGCTATTACCTTTTGTTACACTGACATAAAACTATTCCAGGCAAGATCAAGGCCCACTCTACCAGAGCCTTGACTTCATCTATGGCTTTCTGGAAACTGTTGAATTCTAGAAGTATTCTAGAACTTGATATTTGGTCTTCTGTATATACTTTTACAAAGCACCATAAGCTTGATTCCTTTTCTAGGTGCATATCAACTTTGCTAGGACCATTCTTCAGGGGCTCCTGGACTCTCTACCTTAGTTAACTGCATCTGGTTCTACCTTAGCTAACTGCATCTGGGAGGTGGAAGAAGATGTACCCATATAGTTAAGGCTACTGCAGCAGTGATCAATGTGAAGAACATAGTGCAGTTGTGTAAGTTCCATGCCTGGCTGCAAGAAATGTTGGAACAAAGTATAACTGTCTGTTCTGAATGGAGGCAAACAGATCTAAGAAGCTCCCCACAGCTGCTTCAAATCCTGCAGGATTCTCGTGTGCCGCTTCCATTCTTGAGGGTCTGACATGGCCTTGCTCAGCTTGTCTGCAATAATGCTTTGCTCTAAGGGAATGTAGGAGGCATAGAGGGTTGAATCGTGTTGAATCATGCAGACTTGCTACATTCCAGGCTACCATGACACATCTGCATGGCTAGTAAGATCGGATAACACCCCCCCCCCCATTTTTATGTACCACATCACTATGGTGATGTCTGTGATTACTTTCAGAAGTCTTGAGGGCCAAAGATGATGTTCATAGGTTCATAGGTTGGTACTAGGCTATCAGCCCTAGGGCCTATACAAGCCTAGCCATAACAATTCCCTGGCTATTTCTTCCCACACTATTTACCTCCCTGGACCCCTGTCTAGCAGGGCGACTGATGTGATCCCCGGGGTGAATTTCCTTTCTCCCATCCAATTGTCAAGGTTCCTTTTGAAGAGGGCCAAAAAGGCACTCTGCTTGACATGTATGGGCAATCTATTCCAGAGTCTGGGGAGTCTCTGGGTTAGGAACCTAGCCCTCCAGCATGTTTTGTTTATTGTGATGACAAGGTTTAGATCCCTGGAGCATGTGGCTCTGAGGGATTGGGATTTCTTTAAGTGTAGCATGTCCAACAGCTCTGGGTTTGACATGGCCTTGTATGTTAAGCAGAGATCGCCTCTGAGTAGACGATATGCGACAGAGTATAGCTGGAGTTTTTTAAGGCGGTCAGCGTAGGGCATCTGCTTTAGGCCTGTGATTCTTTTACTGAGGTATTTCTGCGGCCTTTCCAGTTGTTGCAGATGTCTTGAGAGGTACATACCAAACGGGGCATTGTATTCTATAATGGGTCTAATGAGGGATGAGTACAGTGGGACAATGACCTCCTTTTTTCTGTATGAAAAGCCCTTAGTGATGAGGTGTGCCGCATAGAAGGATTTCCTGACTGTTGTGGCGATGTGGTTATCGAAGGTGAGACCACTGTCCACCTGTGTCCCTAAGTCTCTTATCATACTTTTGGTGTTTAGTGTACTGCCACCTATATGGTAATTCACAGGTACATGTTTTTTCCCAAAGGGGATAATTATACATTTCTTGGCATTGAGCTTGAGCCCATGGCTATGGCACCAAGCATCTGTTTCTGTAAGGCCCTTTTGTAGAATATCCACATCATTTGGGGATTCAATAATGTCTCCCAGTTTGCAGTCATCTGCGAACTTTGTTAGCCAGAGTCCCTTAGTGTTGGCCTGTACTTCAGAGAAATAGATGCCAAACAAGAATGGTCCCAGGACTGAACCCTAAGGTACTCCACTTGTCACTTGTCTGGAGCTGGATTTGGAGTCGGCTACTTTTACAGTGTGGGTTCTGTCAGTAAGTCAGTTAGCAACCCATTGGGTGACGTAGGGATTAATGCCCAGCTTAGTAAGTTTATCTATGATTCCAGAGTGGGGGGTGGTGTCAAAGGCCTTGGCAAGGTCTAAATAGGCTGTGTGGACCACCTTACCCTTGTCCATGGCTCTGGAGGCTGATTCGAAAAAGTCACTAAGGTTCAGGAGACAAGATCGGCCCTTCACAAACCCAAACTGGGTGGGGTCCAGTGTTTGAAAGTTGCCAATGTCTTTGTTTATAAGTTCCATGATAATACGCTCCATGTCCTTGCAGATAAGGCTCGTCAGACTGATGGGACGGTAGTTTCTGGGATCCAAGGTGGATCCTCCCTTGTGGAGTGGGATAACTGTAGCTCTGTGCCACTCAGTGGGCAAGAAACCTGAGGTGAGGCTATGATTAAACATGACACTTAGGTGAGGTGCCAGTTCATATTGTAGTTCATGTAATACACAGCCCGGGATGTCATCTGGTCCCATGGATGCTTTATTCTTAGCTTTGGAGAGAGCATATTTTACCTGTGTGGCTGTTATTACTGGAATTTGGCAATCTTCCGGTATTGAGATGGGCCATTTAGGGGGTGAGAGGGGAGTGAAGTTGGCACTGAATCGATCTGCCAGGATATTGGCAATATCCTTGGGATCAGTATATTTAATACCATTCTATTTCAGCTCAGAGCAGATCTGAGCATTGCCATTTAGATTCTTGACATAGTTATAGAATACCTTGTGGTTGTCTTTGGAATCTTTGGCAATTTTATTTTTGTAACTAGCTTTGGAGGATTTTATGAGGGATCTCAGTTTCTTACTGAGGCTGGTAAGGGAGTTTTTTGCATCCTGGGATTTTAATCTTTTCTGCAACAGTTTCTTCCTTTTGTTGTAAAGTTTGTTTATGGCAGGGGACCACCAGATTGGCTTCCTTTTTTTAGATGAGAGCATCTTGGTTCTATTTGGGATGGCACGATTCATGCATGAGTGGATGTGCTCGTACAGTGCCTTAGTGTAGGATTCAGCAGTTGAACTTTCAGTTCCCATCTGCATGGGTGTCATGAAGTTTGTCACTTCTGACTTGAGTAGCATGAAGTTGGCTTTGGAGAAGTTTTTTATGGAGGTTTCCTTACTGGGGGTGGGGTGGGATGTGGATGTTAAGGGTGATTAGCTTATGGTCAGACTTGACTAATGAGGGGGTGACCATAGGTGTGGAGCATTGATTTCCCATGTTGGTAATGACCAGGTCTAGGATATTGAAGCCCCTGGTGGGACTATGGATTAGTTGATCCAGGGTGTTGGAATTTATGAATTCCAAGAACCGTTGGGCAAAGGTTTTGGTACATGAGTAGTTTTCCCAGTTAATGGCAAGGTAGTTAAAATCACCCAGTATTAGGGTGTTTGGTTCTATCTTAATATTTTCCAGTATGTTTAGAAAGGTGTAGTGAGAATCTTGGGGTATGGTGGAGGATCTGTAGCAAGCTACAATTTGGATTGCAGTCTTACCTAGTGTTAGTTGCACCTGGAGAATTTCAGACGCATTGTGTTGGGCAACTAGCCTGGTGGTGTGAATATCCTTGGTGAATATTGACACTCCTCCACCTTTAGTGTTTCGGTCCTGGTTTGGTGGCCGAAAAGTGTGGTAAGAGTTGTAGCCTGGTATTGCAGGGGTGCTCTCTGGAGCCTTGAACCAGGTCTCAGTTACTGCACAGATATCAATGTTCTCCATTTTTAGGAGTGCCTCGAGTGTGCATTTTGAGGTTTAGGTAAATATTCTAGAGCATCTTTTACAGTCATTCTCTCCTTGACATTTATATACTTTTGTCAGTTGCACTTGTTCCATAGAACTTGAAATTTTACCCCCATGGATACAGATCATCAAGCAATGTCTGAGGCATCCATTGTGACAGACTGAGTAGGAGGAGGAGGAATAGATAAAGGAAGACCTAAATTGAGGGATAACTGGAACACATGCCAAACACTCCCTTTCTACAAATTCTAACACAGGAATCATAAAAGATAGATGGTGTTGCTGCTGCAACCAGACGTATCTGAAGTACTACTGAATTCTCCTCATGTGCAGTCCTGCCAAGAGAGATATGATAATCATAAAGGCCAGGAAAACTGAGAATTCTGAGATATTCCCGGTCCGATGTCTGCAAAAGATCAAGAACTGTTCTACTTTGTTCTGATAAAAAACAGCTCTCCCAAGGGATGTATACAGAAGGCATCCCAGAAAAAAATATCCTCAGAGAAGGAATGAAATATGATTTCTATAATTTTACCTGGAAATACAGACTGAAAGGGATATCTTTGACCCAAGTCAGGGAATCCTGATGTATGGAAAAAGAGTCTGCAAATATAAGACTATCATCCAAACAAGGAATGATGAGAATGTCTTGCAAACTGCAATAAGCAGTTATTGGAGCCAGACACTTTGTAAATACCCTTCATGTAGCAGCTAGACCAAAGTATAAGAAATACAAATAAAAATGCAAGCCAGAATCAGAAAATCTTTAAAAAAACACCCGAATTCTTAGAAAACTGCTGTTATAAGCACTTTTAAGTCTAATACTGAATGGCAAAACAGAGAAGGTATGAGAGCTAACAGAAATTGGAGGGACAGCATTTTGAAATTTGGGACTTCGACACAGAGGCTAAGAAAAGAGAGTTCTAGACCTGGTCTCCGCGTTCCTTCCTTCTTTTGCACCAGAAATACTTATGAATAAAATCGTTTCCCTGTCGAATCTGGGCCACTGTTCAATGATCTCCAGTGACAGTATAAGTTCCAGAAATGGGAGAATACAGGAAAGATTGGTTTACAGGATGAAGAAAAATCCCCTGAAAAGGAGGAAGGGGCTTCTTATGCCATATATATCCTTGCTGAATTATTTTCAGAACCCTTTTGTCTGATACTGATGCCTCTGACGAAAATGTATACCTGACATTTGGGATAGATTTAATGGATTGTCATAATGGGAGACAGAGAGGCAAAATAATCATTGTAACATTTTGGACTGTCCTTGGCTCTGGGAGGCCCCCTTCTTTTTTTGAGCCTTGATGCAATTGTTTTTGAAAGCTCTACTTGTTTGTACCTTGCTGAAATTGTTTTCTTTCCTGCAAAACAGTCCTGAATTGGAAAGGAAAGTTCTTATGAAATTAGAAAAGAAGGGTTGAAAAATCTGGATAACCCCTTGAATTAATTTTCCA
This sequence comes from Protopterus annectens, assembly GCF_019279795.1. Taxonomy (NCBI): domain Eukaryota; kingdom Metazoa; phylum Chordata; order Ceratodontiformes; family Protopteridae; genus Protopterus; species Protopterus annectens. The sequence goes on along the minus strand of NC_056736.1, from coordinate 271,712,367 downwards.
TTTTCATCAAATCTTTTAAGGACCTCAGCAGCAGAAAGGCCAAAGAATAACTCTTTGTCATGGGCAGAATTGAAAAGCTCAGCTTTAATATATTCTGGTAAGTTTTGTGAACATAACAAAGCTAATCTTCTCTTGATAGATCCAGTAGCAACTGCTTTGGATGTAGCACTGGCAGGATCATAAGAACACTTATGCAGAAATTGCTACAGAGTTTAAAGATGATTTTGCTTCTGAAGAAAGACGGTTAACATTTAACTTCTTTATGCTCTCAAAAGAAGTCAAGTAAATTTTTTAACATACGAGCCTGGAAGTTTGAATTCTTATGGTTAGGTAGCAGAGGAATAAAAACTTTGTTACAAAATCTATCAAAAGTTTTGTTTTTTTTTTCAGAAAAAGGATGGTTAACACTCACAACAGAACATGACTTTTTTTAAAGAAATATTGATTAACTTTATATAACCTATCAGACTTCTTAAGGGCAGGAGACTGACGGTCAGGCATACTGTGGGCTCTTAAGCTGTAGGGTAAGGAAATTGTAATAAACAGTAATACTTCTGCTGGGAAACTGGAATTTCATTCTCTTCGCACTGAAATGATTCTTTCATTTTAGTTGCAGTTTCAGAAAAGACAGCTCTTCTGGTGGAAAATCTGAAGAAACATTTTTTTCAAAATATGTGCCTTCAGCTTGAAGAGAATTTACTGCTGAAAAACACTCCCCTTCCAGTTCCTGGTCTTCTTATTTGGAATCCATGTCAGAAAGAGAAAGAATTTCTTTTTTCTTTTTGTACTCAGAGAAGAAGCCGGGTTTAAAGAGTTAAACACTTGAATTAAACTTTTAGCAAAGCCTGGCAAGTCTTCTCAGTCCATAGTGACAGAAACAGGAGAAGCAATAAGATTAAACTTTTTATAGGTTCACAGGTTCATAGGTGTATACTAGGCTAATGGCCCTGGAGCCTTTACATGCCTAGCCCATAGGATTACCCTGGCATCATGCCACACAACCTTAGTTCCCAGAACCTCTGTTCAGAAGAGCCACTGGAGTGATCCCAGGGGTGAATTTTCTATTTCCCATCCACTCATCAAGATTTCTCTTGAAGAGGGCCAGTAAGGTGCCATATATGGGAAGTCTACTCCATAGCATGGGCAGCCTCTGGGTTTTGAACCTGTCCCTCCAGCACATTCTGTTCATTGTGGTAATGAAGTTGAGGTCTCTAGACCATGTGCTGTGGAGGGATTGGGATTTCTTTAGATGTAGCATTTCTAACAGAGCTGGGTCAGACATGGCTTTCTAGGTGATATGAGACAGAGAATAGCTGGAGTTTTTTTTGAGTCTGTCCATACAGGACAAGTGTTTAAGGCCTAGGATCATCTTTGTGAGATACTTTTGTGGCCTCTCTAGTTGTTGCAGGTGTCTAGTGAGGTACATGCCAAATGGGGTACTGTACTCAATGACTGGCCTAATGAGGGAAGAGTAAAGGGAGACAATGATCTCTTTCTTCCTGGATGCAAAACTGTTAGTAGCGAGATGTGTCACAAAGGACTTTCTGACCACAGTGGCAATGTGGTGGTCAAAAGAGAGGTTGCTGTCAACCTGTGTTCTCAGATCTCTTACAATGCTTTCTGTGTTCAGTGGACTACCATCGATGTGGTAATTCATGGGAACTGGGTTTTTTCCAAAGGGGATGATGACACATTTTTTGGCATTGAGCTTAAGGCCATGGTTCTGACACCAGTCGTTGGTCTCGGTGAGGCCTTTCTGTAGGATGTCAACATCACTTGGGGAGTTAATAATAGTTCCCAACTTGCAATCGTCTGCAAACTTTGTCAGACAGAGTCCCTTAGTGTTGGCCTGGACTTCAGAGAAGTAGATACCAAACAAGAGAGGACCCAGGACCGAACCCTGTGGGACTCAACTCATGACTGGTCGGCAGTCTGACTTGGAGTCAGCTACTTTCACACTGTGGGTTCTATCTGTGAGCCAGTTTGCAACACACCTAGTGATATAGGGGTTGATGCCTAGCTTAGTGAGTTTTTCTATGATTCCTGAGTGGGGAATGGTATCAAAGGCCTTGGCCAGATCAATGTAGGCTGTATGAACCACCTTCATCCACAGCTCTGGTGACTGACTCAAAGAAGTCAACCAAGTTGAGCAGGCATAATCTACCCTTCACAAAACCAAACTGTGTGGGATCCAGAGTTTGGAGATTCCCTATATCCTTGTTTATTAGGTCCATGATGATGTGTTCCATAGCTTTGCATATCAGACTCATCAGGCTAATGGGGCGATAGTTCCCAGGGTCTGTAGTCACTCCTCCTTTGTGGAAAGGGATGCCTGTAGCAGTGCACCATTTGGTAGGGACAAAGCCTGAGATGAGGCTGTGATTGAACAGGGCAAACAGGTGTGGTGCCAGTTCACTCTGTAGTTAATGTAGAACACAGACAGGGATATTGTCAGGTCCCATAGAAGCTGTATTCTTGGCCTTGGACAGTGCTGTTTTAACCTGTGCAGCAGTAATACTGGGTGCCTGGCAATCTACTCGTATTGTAATTGGACCTTTGGGGGGAGGGTAAAGCTGGCACTGAATCTGTTGGCCAGTATATTGGCAATATCTGGTGGTGCAGTATAGGAGGTACCATTGTCCAGTAGCACAGAGCAAATCTGGGTATTGCCGTGGAGATTCAACTATAGAAGGCCGTGTGGTTGTCTTTACTATGTGCTGCAATTCTGTTTTCATAGCTAGCTTTAGAGGATTTGATGAGGGATCTCAACTTTTTGTTGAAGCTGATAAGGGAGTTTTTCCACTCTTGGGACTTCACCTTATTCCGCATCAGTTTCCTCCTTCTGTTGTAGAGTTTGTTTCTGGCAGGGGACCACGAGATTGGTTTCCTTTTTTAGGAGGAGAGTGTCTTGGTTCTATTAGGTACGGCAAGATCTATGCATTTGTGTACGTGTTCGTACAGTGCATTGGTGTATGATTCGGCGGTCATGCATCTATTCTCCATTTGCATGGGTGCCGTGAAGTTAGCCACCTCTGTTTTTAGGAGACCAAAGTTAGCTTTGGTAAAGTCTTTCATGGTGGTTTCCTTTGCTGGGGGGTGGGAGGGATGTGGATTTCCAAGGTGAATAGTTTGTGATCAGATCTAACCAGGGAGGAGTTGACTGTTGGTGTAGAGCAATGGTCGCCCATGTTAGTAATGGCCAGGTCAAGGATGTTGCTACCTCTAGTGGGGGGTAAGAACGTCCAGGGCATTGGAATTAATGAATTCCAGGAAACGTTGGGCCAGTGTATTGGTACATGAGTAGTTTCCCAGTTAATAGAGGGGTAGTTGAAATCGCCCAGTATGAGAGTGTTAGGTTGGACCCTAATATTCTCCAAGGTGCTTAGGAACATGGAGTTTGAGTCTTCGAACATGGTTGGGGAGCTATAGCAGGCTACAACCTGAATCGCTGTCTTCCCCAATGTTAGCTGCACCTAAAGTATCTCTGATGCATTATGTTGGGCTACCAGTCTGGAGGTGTGCACATCCTTTATGAATATGGAAACACCACCGCCTTTGGAGCTTCGGTCCAAGTTCTGAGGCCAAAAGGTGTGGAATGAGTTATAGCCTGGTAGTATAGGGGTGCTTTCTGCTGCCTTGAGCCAGGTCTCTGTTACAGCACAAATGTTAATGTTCTCTATTTTAAGGAGTGCTTCGAGTGAGTGCATTTTGAGATTTAGACTTCTAGCGTTGAGCAGCATGACCCTCAGATTGCATTTGTTTGTAGCTGTTACAGTGGTCATTTGGAACACCGCCTAAAAAAGGCACTACAGGAGTGGCAAGAGCCTTGGCCAGTATCTGGAAGCCCAGGGGTGACAGATGCAGGCTATCTCTGGCAAAACATCGAGATCTGTCAATCATGTCATCCCAGGCAGACAGATACTGGATCTCCTTAGAATGACACCAGAAACTTGAAATCAATCATTTTCTGCTTGTACTGTGGTATAATTCTGGGTGATGGTAGGATGCTGCTCAGGGCTAGGGTCATGGGCTAAATACAGTTAGAAGAGTATAAAACAGTACACAAATGCAGTGAAAAGGTAAAAAAAATTATAACAGTGTAAAATGTAGTAGATTATCTGTACAGCACAAAGTACAGCTGTGTACACTTACCATAAATTTAGATGTTCGAGTGTCTTCACTGTTGCAGTCTTGACTTTTGGGTTATCCCTGGCAGGGTAGCCCTTGGCTGGCCTGAATACCAGAGACTTAGTATTTCTGCGTTGGTTGCTGTCGTTCAAGGACTGACATCAGGTAGTCATTAGTATAAAGGCAGGCATCCAACACCATTACATCAGTTTTTCTTGCCCTAAGCAGTCAGTAGCTCCCAAAATAGGAGGCTAGGCTCTGGTGGAAGAACCCCACCAGTGGAAAATAAGTACCAAAAGATCCCTAGTAGGGAAGAGAATAACAAAAAGAAAAGGCGGAAGGAGGGAGGGAAACTAGGACTGCAACAGTGAAGACACTCGAACATCTACATTTATGGTAAGTGTACACAACTGTACTATGTTCTTCGTGTTTCACTGTTAAAGTCTTGTCTTTTGGGAAGATTGCCAAAGCTGAGGAAAAGGGAGGAGGTAGTGAAGTAAGCTAGAGGCTGGATAGGATGCCCTGCAAGACTGCAGAGCCAAAACCTGTCCTGGATTTGGAAAAGAGAGGCAGGTGGTAATGTTTGGTAAAGGTGTGAACAGATGTCCAGGTGGCAGCCTCCAGGATCTCCCTGGTGGGGACTCCTCTGAAGAAAGCTGCAGAGGTGGAGGCTACTCTGGTGGAGTGTGTCCTGATCCCCTTGGGGGGGAGGCTTGCCATGCTGCTTGTAACAGAAATGGATAAAGTGTGCAATCCATTTGGAGATGGTTTGCTTGGAGATGGCTTTGCCCTCTGCCCCTGAGACAAAGCTAACCTGCAATTGATCAGATTTTCTGAAGGGTTTAGTCCTGTCGATGTCTGTGCACATCTACTGAGTGCAGAATTCTTTCCCCCTCATTTTGAGGGTTAGGAAAGAAAGTGGGCAAGTGGATGGATTGGTTGAGGGCCACACTGCTACCACCTTGGGCATGAAGGATGGATTAGTCCTGAGAGATACCCTGTCCGCAAGGAAGATGATGAAGGGTTCTACTGCCATAAGTGCTTACAGCTCAGATACTCTTCTAGCTGAAGTGATGGCCAGGAGCAAGGCTTTCTTCCAGGAGAGAAATTTTAGCTCTGCAGAGGAGTCTGGCTTGAAAGGAGACAAGGTGAGCTTTTCCAGAACAAAATTAAGATCCCAAGCTGGTGTGGGTGCCCTTCTGGGGGGCCTCAGGTTGTTAGCCCCTCTGAGGAACTGTCTGACCCAGAGGGTGAGAAAAAAGAGGCTGCTCTGTGGGAAAATGAGCTGAAATGGTAGAGGCATGGATTTTTATAGCGGAGAAAGAGAGCCCACTGTGTAGTAATTCAGCTAAATAATCCAAGATGAGGGGGATGGAGGGCTGTGCTGAGTTTGACCCCTTAGCCTGGATCCAGGTGCAGAATCTTTTCCATTTATCTGCATAAGATTTTCTGGTGCTAGGGCATCTGGACTCTCAGATAACATCAAGGACAAGCAAGGTAGATGGGTCAGGTATCAGGGTATGAGCCAAGCTGCCAAACTGAGTGTTTGTAGATGGGAGTGCATGAATGTCCCTTCCCTCTGGGTTAGAAGGTTGGAAATCTGAGTAAGATTCCATGGGGGCAGAGGAGAGAGGTTGCGCAGCAAGGGGTACAAGTGCTGTCTGGGCCAGTCTGGAGCAATGAGAATGGTCCTTGGTTTTTTCTCCCTTATTTTGATCAGTACCTTGGGAATGAGGGGAATGGGAGCAAAGGCAGAGACTGAGAGATTCACCCAGGAGAAGGACAGGGCATCCACCTTCCATGCCCTGCCATGAGGCTCCCTAGTGCAGAATTCGCTGAGCTGATGGTTGGTGTGGGAGGCAAAGAGGTCGACCTCCGAGGTCCCCCATCTCTGAGTTATAAGTGAGAAGGTGCTTCTGTTGAGCTGCCACTCATGTAGGTCCAGAAGCTTTCTGCTTAAATTGTCTGCTGAGGAGTTCAGTGAGCCTGGCAGGTATTGTGCTAGAAGGTGAAGATGCATGGAAGAGGCTGTGAACCAAAGGGCCATAGCCATCCTGCACAGCGGGTAGGAGTGGGTCCCTCCCTGTTTGTTGATGTACCACATCACTGTGGTGTTGTCAGTTTTGATCAGAAGAACCTCTGGAGAGAGGAGGGGTTTGAAGGCTATCAAGGCCTGCTGCACAGCCATCATCTCTTTTAGACTGATATGTAGTGGCAGTTGCTGAGGGTTCCATTTGCCCTGTATGCACCTGCCATCCAGATGTGCCTCCCATGCTTAATCTGATGCATCTGTGGTGAGGGTCTAGGTGGGGTGGGGTGGAGAGAGAAGGGCTGCCCCTGGTTGTGGGTGCAGGCTGCTGCCCACCAAAGAAATTCTTTCCTCAGGTGAAGAATGATAGGTAGGAGATTTTCCAGGTCGTGAGAGTGTTGACACCAGAGGCTCTTTAGGCACCACTGGAGTTTCCTCATATGCAGTCTGATATATGGAACAGGAGGTATGCAAGATGCCATGAACTCCAGGGATTGCAGATTTCCCTTGCAGAAAGCTGAGGTCTGGTGGCTAGTTGTGAGAAGTAGGCTGTCAGGAAATTTTGCTTCTCTGGTGTTAGGAATGCCATCTGGGATGCTGTGTCCAGACTTGCTCCCAGGAAGGTTATAATTTTGGCGGGTACCAGTTTGGATTTCTTTTTGTCAATAGTGTACCCTAAGGAGGTTAGCAGGGCCTTAACAAAGGTCAGATCTTGTAGCAGCTTTTCCTGTCTGCCTGCCTGAATAAGGCAGTCATCTAAGTAGGGGTAAATTTGAATATTTCTTTGTCTGCAAAAGGCAATGGCTGGAGCCAGGCATTTTGTAAAAACTCTGGGAGCAGTAGATAAGCCAAAGGGAAGGTCAGAGATTGAAAGTGTTGGTATCCTGCCCTGAAGTGAAGGTATTTTCTGCAGGATTCCCTGATGGGGATATGGAGGCAGGCCTCTTTTAGGTCCAGGGTGGCTAGCCAAGTGTACTTAAAGCATGGATAGCAGTTGTTGGAGGGTTAGCATTTTGAATTTTCAGATCACCAGGAAGGTGTTTATGAAGGATAGATCGCAGATGGGACGCCATTTGCCCTCCTTTCTGGGAACCAGAAACTGTCTGGAGTAGAAGCCTTGGTCTATCTGGTCTGCAGGGACAGGTTCCACTGCTTCTAAGGAGAGCAGGGTATGGATTTGTTTTAGAGCATCTGCCCACTGATTTGGTGACAGATTTTGAAATCCTTTTGGTGTAGGGAGAGTGTGGAAGGAGAATATGTACCCCTGAGACACCAGGTTCAGAACCCATTGATCCTTGGTAATGGAGGCCCAGATGTCTGCATGAAAAGAGAGTGTTCCTCACAAAGGAAAGTGATGGTGGGCAGAGGCTAGGTCAGGAGGTGGGGAGTCATTGTGAGTTCTTACCATAGGTTGGCTTAGAACTACCTGGTTTAGGAGTGGAGGCTGTCCACATTTGGATCTCTGCAACCCCTGGGATTGCTGCCTAGAGGGTCTGTTTCCTCAGGGCCTTCAGTGGCCCTGTTTACTAGGTGCAGGAAAGGACCAGTGTTTGGAAGAAAAATGCCTACTGAACCTGGGGGGCTGTACGTACAAGAAATCTTTAACAGTCTGCATAGATTTTGCCTTTTTTTCCATCTTTTGGGGTGGGAGGTTGGTGTAATTGTTAAGGTGTTTACCTTACAGAGACAAGGTGTTGAGCTTGATTCTCACATGCGGTAATTGGCTAGGCTTAAAACTGCATACAAGGGCAGTTAGCCTATTACTAAATCTATCTTTTTTAGCACCTCCACTGCTTTTGTACCAAATAAGTTATCTTTGTGCAAGGGTGCATCCAACAATTTAGATTTGACATGATCCGGCAGGGGTTGTTCCTTAAGCCATGCATGTGTTCTAATGACAGATCCAGTTACTGCTGTTCTGCAAGATGCTTCAAGGGCGTCAAATCTGCAGTGCAGAGAGTGTTTAGTTACTTGACCAACAGAGTGCATTAACTCCTGTAAATCTTTGGATTCTGCCAATGCAGGAAAGGAGGAAATTTTCTGTTTAAGGAGTTCCAAGGTATGTTGTTGATATTTAAGCATATGGAACTGACAGTTTAGTGCCCTGATAACGAGAGTAGCTGAGGTGTATACTTTTTTACCTCATCTGTCTAGTGCTCTAGAATCCCTGTCTAAGGGGGTGGGATTCTTAGCTGAAGTAGCTTTAACCCCTTTTGGGCCTTGAGTAATGACCTCAGGATCTGCAGTAGGGTTTTTGAAAATATATTTGTGAGAGTCAGGGACTCTGTAGTACCTGTCTGGCTTTCTGGGAGCAGGAGTTCTTAGACTGTGGGATGTCTTGACTCTCCCATTTGAAATGCTCCCTTAACGTGTGCAGGGTTTCACAAAGGACAAATCCTCTGGGGGAGAAACTGAAGGGATAGATTCCTCTGCATCAGAATCTTCATATGCAGAGAGGGGTTGCATGTCTTCATATTCTGATGCATCAGATCCATCTGACTCCTGTTCAGACATAACTACTGGTGACACATCCCTTTTCCTTTTAGCAGGAGAGGCTTGGTTTCCCCTAATCAGCATGATAAGGTCCTTGGCCATTTTAAGCATTTGCGACTGAGTTAAAGAAGCAAACATCGGAGATTGGCTGGAAGTCAGTTTCTTGGGTGTATTTCGAACCCTAGGTCGAAGGAACTTGGTAGTTTTAAAAAGAACGGTAGCTGGAAAATAAGACGTTGGTTTATGTCTGGATTCGGTAGTGCGAAGGACTTCCGCAGAAGCCGGTACCTGCACAGCAGCTCCAGACCCATGGAAGGTAGAGGTGACTGCAGGATCCATTGATGAAGAAGAGTTTTGTAGCATACTGGACTCCAAAAGGGTCTTAGGCATCAGGGGCTGCAAAAGCACCTCACTGAATTTCAGAGGGCCGACGTCCGGTTTAGCGGTAGCATTGTCGGAAGGTTTGATCCTGTGCGGTCTGTCTTTGTCTTTATCTTTACATTTTTTTGGAAGATCTGGTGTTGGATGACTTACTGAAGCCATATCAGAATAATAGGACTGTAAACGGAAATATATGGCTACAATAAGGGTCTAACAATGAATAGTTCTGGCATTAAACAAAGCACAGAAGCGACAACGACGAACGTTGTGGTCTGGGCCTAGACAAGTGAAGCAGTAAGAATGGAAGTCCCAGTGTGGTATTTGTTTTCCACAGTCGAGACAGTTATTAACTTTTTCTGACATCGGTTAGTGCAAGAAAAAAGGATCCCCAACGGGGTACTTAGCTTTCAAAGACTTCACTTCGTAAACAAACTCATGTAGCGGTCGACCGGCACTTGTGCGAACTGCTTCTGTTTCAGGCTCCACGGCAAGAAAGACTGATGTAATGGCATCAGATGCCTGCCTTTATACTAATGACGACCTGACGTCAGTCCTTGAGTGACAGCAACAGACGCAGAAATACTAAGTCTCTGGTATTCAGGCTGGCTGAGGGCTACCCTGGCAGGGATAACCCAAAAGTCAAGACTACAACAGTGAAACACGAAGAACAATTATAAGCATTAAGAAGTGCAATTCAATGAAATAATTGTAAGGAATAACTTATTCTACTCTAGAAGTCTTAGGTAATTTCTGCTTCATCTCAGTGATGAATCACCACACCACAGCCTGGTAAAAAACAAGCACAACCCCCTGCAGATACAGTGTTTAAATATCAAAAAAGATGAACGAAACTAGAAGCTCATACTACACAGTCCTGCTGGCCCCTGCTCTTTCAACCAATCACTCGTGCTAGAGTAAGTCAGGCAGCCCTGTTACTGCCACTAACAGAGAAGAAAAGACACTATCAGCAGAAGATGGCTGCCAGAAACACAGGAAACCCAAATAAAACAACCAGGCCTGGTTAACAGCAAGCCTCTATCCAAACTATGCTCCTGAGTAGAGAAACCTCACAAAATGCACAGAAAAGCACTGACAGAGCACTCACAAACAGAAAATACAACTCTCACTATGTGTGACCCCCATAAGCTTAACCAGCCTGGTCTGCAAAGCTATGGAAAGAATCATTATGGAACTCATAAATAGAGACATAGGGGACCTACAGACACTGGACCCCACCCAGTTCGGCTTTGTAAAGGGCAGATCCTGCCTTTTGAACCTGGTTGACTTTTTTGAAACAGTCACTAGAGCCATTGATGAGGGCAAAGCAGTCCATACAGCCTACCTGGACTTGGCTAAGGCCTTCGACACAATACCCCACTCAGGCATCATAGATAAGCTCAATAGCTTAAACGTAAACCCTTATGTCACTAGATGGGTTGCAAACGGGCTAAAGGACAGAACCCATAAAGTTAAAATTGCTGGAGCAATGTCAGACTCAAAGCCAGTCACAAGTGGTGTCCCACAGAGATCTGTCCTGGGACCCCTCATGTTCGGCATTTATTTCTCAGATGTTAAAGCAAACATGGGAGGGTTGTGGCTGACAAAGTTTGCAGATGACTGCAAACTAGGCGCCATAGTCAATACACCAGCGGACACATACATCCTACAAAAAGGCCTCACAGAAACGGACAACTGGTGCCGGAGTCACGGCCTTAAACTAAATGCCAAAAAATGTATAGTCGTCCCCTTTGGTAAAAACAAAGTACCCACAAATTATCACATAGACAGCAACCCACTGAGTATGGAAAAAGTGATCAGAGACCTAGGGACCCAAGTCGACCTCTCATTTGACACCCACGTTGCCAAAGTGGTTAGAAAAATATTCTACCTTGCACACCTCATCATGAAGGGATTCACATCCAGATCCAAGGATGTCATTGTACCCCTATACTCCTCCCTCATCAGACCCATGATTGAGTACAATGCCCCATTTGGTATGTACCTCACCCGGCATTTGCAAAAGCTGGAGAGACCACAAAAGTACCTCACCAAGAGGATCAAGGGTCTCCAACATATGTCTTATTCTGCCAGACTAAAGAAACTTCAGCTCTATTCAGTAGCATACCGCCTGCTCAGAGGTGATCTCTGCCTGACATACAAGGCCATGTCCAATCAGGATCTGATGGACATGCTCCATCTCAAAAAATCCAAATCCATCAGGGCCACAAGAGCTAAAGACTTAAACCTCGGTACAAGTATGAATAGGACATGCTGGAGGGATAGATTCATAACCCAGAGGCTTCCCATGCTTTGGAACAAGATCCCAGTTCATATTAGGCAGAGCTCCTCACTGACTCTCTTCAAGAGAAATATTGATGAGTGGATGGGAGATCGTAAGTTTACCCCAGAGGTCACATCTGTGTCACTGCTAGACAGGGGCACAGTAAACTAATTCTATTATATAAGGGGACCTTCATTGTGTCACTACTAGACAGAGGCACAGTATTCTAAATTTATTCTGTACATTTTTGTACCATTTCATGGGGTGGCAAAAGCCACATCACTATGGCTAGGCTTACAAATGCCCCAGGGCAGATAGCCTAGTACTAAACTATGAAACTATGAAAATATGAAAAAGCAGTGTACAGTTAAGCAATTCAGCAAAAAAGTAATTTATTTTATTTTATTTTTATTTTATTTTACATTTGTTGACCGGGATAGTCCAGCTGGATACATATCCGTTTTCAGTGGAGGCCCGGGGAGAAAAGCTCCAAGGAACAGAGGTACAAGAGCACATTTTACAAATATTACAATGGAAATTAACACATTTAGTATAATACGTTAAATACTCTTAAGATATTGGAAAAGTTCCAAAGAATAGTGGTACAAGAGCAAATATTCAAGCAATACAATAAAAATAGCCATTTAGTACAATAAGTTGGTACGCTTCTAATATTGGATTAGAACAATAAGTAAGTAAAAAAGATGGAATCCTAGGAAGAAAGGAGTTGGTAAGATAGATTGTAAAGGTTATAAGGTGACCCATTTTCATTTGGGTTACATAGAGGCTGGTCTCTGGTAATTACAGTAATGAAACACTATCTAGCAATGAAAAATACAGCTAAACAGTACAAAACAGTACACAAATGCAGTGAAACAGTAAAAAAACCTTTATACAGTGCAAAATGTAGTCGATTATCTGTATAGCACAATTATAAGCTTTAAGAAGTGCAATTCAATGAAATAAATTTAAGAAATAACTTCTTCTGTTCTGAGAGTCCTAGGGAACTTCTGCTTTGTCCCAGGTCCATATTGGATGATCGAACTTTGAAAAGTTTTACTGTCATATGGTCAACACCATATGATCAAATTTTTGAAAGTTAGAGCCTTTTAACATAGATTTCTGTACAGCGAGGAATAGGAAGATTTCCCTTTTCTGCACTGTAGTGCAATCTCACAGTTGGTATATTTAAAGAGCAGGGGGTGTGTGGTGCAGTGGGGTGTGACCCCCATTTTAAAATGTTCAGGTAGGTTATTTGTGTAGTTTATTTTTTTATTAGATTTTTGAACTTTTAAAAGTTTGATCATATGTTGTCGAGCATATGACACTCGAACTTTTGAAAGTTCATTTATCTAATATAGACCCTTTGTCCCAGTCATGAATTACCACTCCACAGCTTGGTAAAAAACAAGCACAACCCCCTACAGACACAGTGTTTAAATACCAGAAAAGATGGAAGAACCTAGAAGCTCGAATTACTACCCAGTCCTGCTGGCCCCTGCTCTTTCAACCAATCACTCATGCTAGAGAAGGTCAGGTGACCCTGCTACTGCCACTAACAGAGAAGACAAGACACTATCAGCAGAAGATGGCTGCCAGAAACACAGGAAACCTAACAAAACAACTGGGCCTGGTTAAAAGCAAGCCTCTATCCAAACTATGCTTCTGAGAAGAGAAACCTCACAAAAAATGCACAGAAAAGCACGGAGAGAGCACTCACAAACAGAAAATACAACTCCCACTATGAAATCGCAGTGTACAGTTAAGTAATTCAGAAACAGTATAAAACAGTACACAAATGCAGTGAAACAGTAAAAAAAGCTTTATAACAAGGAAAAATATAGTAAATTGTCTGTATAGTACAATAATAAGTGTTAAAAAGTGCAAGTCAATGAAATAAATGCAAGAAATAATTAATTCTGCTCTAGGAGTCTTAGGGAATTTCTGCTTTGTCCCAGTGATGAATCACCAATCCATAGCCTGGTAAAAAACAAGCACAACCCCATGCAGACACAGTGTTTAAATACCAGAAAAGATGGAAAAACCCAGAAGCTCGAATTACTACCCAGTCATGCTGGTTGCTGCACTTTCAACTAATCACTCATGCTAGAACATGTTAAGTGACCTTGTTACTGCCACTAAGACAAGACACTATCAGCAGAAGATGTCTTCCAGAAACCCATTAAACTCAAACAAAACAACCAGGCCTGGTTAACAGCATGGCTCTGTCCACTCTATGCTCCTGACTAGAGAAACCTCACAAAAACACACAGAAAAGCACAGATAGAGCATTCACAAACAGAAACTACAACTTTTAGTATTAAAAAGCAGTTTACAGTTAAGTAATTCCATAAAAATGCAATTACAATAATGAAATACTGTCTAGCAATTAAAAATCCAGTTAAAACAGTACAAAACAGTGCACAAGTGCAGTGAAACAGTAAAAAAAAGTTTTATAACAGTGGAAAATGTAGTAGATTATCTGTATAGCACAATTATACGTGTTAAAAAGTACAATTCAATGAAATAAATGTAAGAAACAACTTATTCTGCTCTAGAAGTCTTAGGGAATTTCTGCTTTGTCCCAATGATGAATCACCACTCCACAGCCTGGTAAAAAACAAGCATAACCCCCTGCAGACACAGTGTTTAAATACCAGAAAAGATGGAAGAAACTAGAAGCTGGAATTACTACCCAGTCCTGCTGGCCCCTGCTCTTTCAACCAATCAGTCATGCTAGAGTATGTCAGGTGACCCTGTTACTGCAACTAACAGAGAAAACAAACACTATCAGCAGAAGATGGCTGCCAGAAACCCATCAAACTCAACAAACAAAACAACCATGTCTGGTAAACAGCAAGCCTCTATCCAGACTATGCTCCTGACTACAGAAACCTCACAAAAAATGCATTGAAAAGCAGGGATATAGCACTCACAAACAAAAACTACAACTATTAGTATGAAAAAGCAGTTTACAGTTAAGTAATTCAGTAAAAATGCAATTACAGTAATGAAACACTATCCAGCAATGAAAAAATGCAGGTAAACAGTATAAAACAGTACACAAATGCAGTGAAACAGTAAAAAGGTTTATAACAGTGCAAAAATGTAGTCGATTACCTGTATAGCACAATTATAAGCGTTAAGAAAGTGCAATTCAATGAAATAAATGTAGAAATAACTTATTCTGCTCTAGGAGTCCTAGGGAGCTTCTGCTTTGTCCCGGGTCCATATTGGATGACCAAACTTTCGAAAGTTCGACTCTCATATGGTTGACACCATATGATCGAATTTTTGAAAGTTCGAGCCTTTTAATGGAGATTCCGTACAGCACGGACTGGGAAGATTTCCCTTTTCTGCACTGTAGTGTGATCTGAGAGTTGGTATATTTAATGAGCTAGGGTGTGGGGTGCAGTGGGGCGTGCCCCCCATTTTAAAATGTTCAGGTAGGTTATTTGTGTAGTTTATTTTTTTTATTAGATTTTCAAACTTTTAAAAGTTTGATCATATAGTGTCGACTATATGACACTCAAACTTTTGAAAGTTTGATTATCTAATATAGACCCTTTGTTCCAGTCATGAATCACCACTTCACAGACTAGTAAAAACAAGCACAAAACCCTGCAGACATAGTCTTTAAATACCAGAAAAGATGGAAGAACCTAGAAGCTCGAATTACTACCCAGTCATGCTGGCCCCTGTCCTTTCAACCAATAACTCATTTGCTAGAGAAGGTCAGGTGACCCTGCTACCGCCACTAACAGAGAAAACAAGACACTATCAGCAGAAGATTGCTGCCAGAAACACAGGAAACTCAACAAACAAAACAACCAGGCCTTGTTAACAGCAGGCCTCTATAAAGACTATTCTCCTGACTACAGAAACCTCACAAAAATGTATAGAAAAGCACAGATCGAGCTCTCACAAACAGAATATACAACTCTCAGTATGAAAAAGCAGTTTACAGTTAAGTAATTCAGTAAAATGCAATTATAGTAATGAAATACTATCTAGCAATGAAAAATAGTTAAAACAGTATACAAATGCAGTGAAACAGTAAAAAAAGCTTTATAACAGTGCAAAATGTGGTAGATTATCTGTATAGCACAATTATAAGCATTAAGAAGTGCAATTCAATGAAATAAATGTAAGAAATAATTTACTCTGCTCTAGGAGTCTTAGGGAATTTCTGCTTTGTCCCAGTGATGAATCACCACTACCAGAACCTGGTAAAAAACAAGCACACCCCCTGCAGACACAGTGTTTAAATACCAGAAAAGATGGAAGAACCTTGAAGCTCGAATTACTACCCAGTCCTGCTGGACCCTGGTCTTTCAACCAATCACTCAACAAACAAAACAACCAGGCCTGGTTAACAGCAGGCCTCTATCCTTTCTAGGAGACTGCCTGGAAAAAGACCAACTCATGGCAGGAGCACAAACCAAGGATTCAGGCACCTTTGCCAGGCTATGTAGTATGTCTTTGTATGCCTCCTCCAAGATCAACAAGAGTGATTCTCCCTTCTTCGCAGAGGATATCCCAACAGCTGTAGAGGATGTGTCTAATGCCTGCTCCTTAGTGGCTTCCCAAGATGCTACAACAGCGAGACTGAGAGACAATGATTAGTACTCTGAGGAAACAGATGTGGTCACAGCAGTATCACTCTGAGGAAGCCAGTCTGACTACTAAAGACTTCCAGGTGACATTCTTCTTCTTTCTAACAGAGGAGGGAAGAACTGGAAAACTACTCCATGGTTAACCAGCACAAGAGACTGACTAGCATGTAGCATAGACATGACAATTCAGTAAACTTCCAGACAGAAAAAAATCACCATTTTTATGTATAACATTCAGTGACAACCCCCAAAACAAACATTTACAGCTCCTAAAATATGGTTCTACAGAAAAGGAGATTTAAAAACATCAAGATGATTTTACACAGTTCTTTCTGTACAAGCATTTTCAAAAGAAAACGCTTTAGAAAGTATCAAGTGAGAATCCATAAGAACACATTTCCCAGAAAAAACAGCAAATCTTCCTTAGAAAAAACACAGTTTTTCCTGAAAATACTGATGAAGTGGAAGGGTTTTCCCAGAAGAGTATGTATATTCCCAGCCCTGATGGTATCCCAAATGACATGTTTCATGAAGCCAGCAGGGAGAGCACACTTCAGCAGCAAGAACGTTCTGAAGCTTTGGTACCCTAACCAATTACTTTATGTAGGTCACCCTAAGCCCCATGGTGGCTAGGGTGCTGGAACATATTCATTAGTATGCCCTGAATTCAGTTTCAAGTTTTGGGTTTTGGAGCAGGTTAAATAGTTTGATAGAGGTGGTGACTGGGAAAATAGTTTAGAATACAGTGAGCTTATGCGGCAGTTGAGAATGGAGACTTGTTCCCCCCAGGTTTAAATGAACATTATTACATAGTACCAGCCCTTAACTGAAGAGTTTTGTAACAACGGATGTTTTTCAGCCCTATCTTTGTATTTTTTATATGTATTTTTATACACATTTTTATACATATTTTTATGCATTATTATGTGTTTATTTCATGTTGGAGTGCATTCAATCAATGTAAATAATTTTTTTGTACTTTTCGCTGCTCTAATGGTTGTTTCTTAGGGATGGAATGTGTAATTGAACATTATTTAGCAAGGAACCAATTTTTTTCTAGATTTTGTAATTAGTTAATTGATGATACTATTTAAATGGTTGTGATTCTTGGTTAAGCATTCTGATGAAGTTCCCTGTGCGGAATGAAAGCGCTTAATCCAGTGTGTTTCTGTTGTGCATGTTAAAGTTTTTTTTATTTTTTGGAGCTTTTGGAGTGAGATCCTTGCCTTTATTGGGACCAGTGTGCTGGACTGGATGTTTTGTGTGGATTACTGGTTATTTGTTTTTCATTCAGTTCCTTCCCACATTTTGGCTGGTTATTAGTAAATTTCTAAGTTCACTTGTGACAGCAGATATCATAAATGTGGTTATATTAGGGATGCCTCCCTTTGACTCAACAGAGCTTTTGAATACTTCTTTTGAGGATTATGAAGTTTAAACAATTTTGCTTTCTTTCTTTTTTCTTAAACTGCTTTCATTCTTTTACGTGGCTTGGCGAACATTTCCTTGTTTACTCACATAAATGCTGCATTCATAATGTTTCCTTTTCAAGATTTTGTTGTAATTAAAGAGTACCTTATTATATCTTTCAATCTTGGAGATTAAACAGAGGTCATAGTTAGAGCTTGAAGATGTAATAACAAAACCAAGGTGATGTCTACAAGGAGGGCAAGTCCATATGACTACATGCTCATGGAGGTGGGAATGTACATCATGGAATCCACTGCATGCCACCTGTTGGATGCTGCAGGCATGCATAGGAGAAACTGGTAGAGTTAGAAGAGGAAATCCCTGTCCACCTGCACACAAGGCATTTCTACTGCTGGTTCACATGATCCTCGTCCCTAAGGCAAATGAGTCATAAAGCTCCCACCAGAGGACCTAGTGGATTATTAGGGAGGCTAGAGGAATAATGTTGATGGTTAGCAGAGAATGGTAAAAAAAAAGTGCAAAAATAAGCAAATAAATAAATGAGGCAGCAAATAAGCAGAAGAAATGCATTGTACTTTCAGTATGTCCTCTGCCATCACTCACAATACAGTGATATTTCAGGCAGTATAAACCCATGTCCAAATGTTTCTACAATGCCTGTCCACATTGGAACCTTATACCACTCTCCTAATTGTTTATCAATTCTATGAGTTTTCAGAAGTAATTTTTATCTTCTTCAAGTATAAAAAAAACAAAAAGTAGCAGTGAAGTCCCCAAGTGATCAAATGAAAAAAATCTCAAAAATACATTAAAGTATTATAATATAACACAAAGCAAAACCTGCCTATGTCAATTTTCCTAATGCTGCAGTATGTTTCAAATCAAGAATTTCACCATCCATACAAAGCTAAGCACCCTGCTTCCCTGCCTTCATTTCTCCACCCAAACATGACAGTAAAAACCAAAAAATAGTAAGAACATAACATTTCAACCTAGTAACACAAACCTCAATAACAAGTATGTTTATATATGGGTCTATGTCAGAAGCTCGAGTTTTCAGAAACTCGAAATTCATACTATCGAGACAATATGATCAATTTTCCAAAAACACTTCAAAAAAAAAATAAAGAAGAAAAAGAAAAACGGAAATCTACAATTTTTGCAGCCCCCATGCCCTCTGCATATTATATATACCAACTCTAAGCTCACACTACATTGGGGAAAAGGGTAAATTCCCTGATCCTCACAGTACTGTGATCTCCATTCAAAAGGTTTGAGTTTTCAGAAACTCGATCATATTGTCTTGACAATATGAATTTCAAGATTCTGAAAACTGAAGCTTCTGAAGGGGACCTGTATGTGTGTATGTGTGTGTGTGTGTGTGTGTGTGTGTGTGTGTGTGTGTGTATATACATACATATATATATATACATACATATATATATATATATATATATATATATATATACACACACACACACACACACACACACACACACACACATATACTGTATATAGATATAGACAGATATTCACATACACAAAATCTACTACAGAGGATGAATAATATTTAAAAAACCCTCACCTAACAGAAACCTTTTTGTAACTGGATTCAGTTTTCTTACCCATGTCCACTTTTTTATTTTTAAAGTTTTAATTTATTTTGCAGTAAGAATAACAGAAAGAAAGACAGAAAACACAAAAGACAACTACATAGCCACACTTCTCCTATACAGGAAACACAAACCTTGACGGGTATTCAGAAATAAATAACATGCAGCACTATATGAAAAGGCATAGTGTTCAGTGACACATAATGAGTGGTCAATTTACAGTTGCCCGTAGAGTGACTGTGCAACAGGAAAAATAGCACGGTATATATCTTATGCAAATGACTGTATAATGTCATGCAAGTGATATTGTTTATGTAAATGAATGTAAATGCATAATGTCATGCAAGTGATATTGTTTATGCGAACTCAAACATGATATAGTGACAGAGAAATGTATAAAATTATCCTATTAGCCATGGTGATTATCTATTCTGAAAATGAGGGCTTTCCAATGTATAGGAAAGTCATTATGTTCTCCATATGGAAAACAGCCTTAATCAAACATCTCTCTAATCAGCCCAAAGCCTATCAACACATCACACTACCATCCCATCTCTTTTTCTTCTCACTCTAGGAAAATATCCAGCTCTCACCTTCCACTAACTGATATAAACTACATAAATTATTCACTTCCATACAACACAGCATCTATGCTGAATGCTCTTTGGTCCCTCTCTGATGAAATACTATCTTACACAAATAAACGTTGCCTCACTGGAGCTATTTTCATAGGCCTTTCCCTTAGCTGACCACTCCCATCAGAAAAATATACCTCACATTGGTGTTAGCCCTGATGCTTCCTTTTTCCACTGTCACTTCAGAATCAAAATCAGTTCCCCTACTTCCTCAGATGTCCCCCTTACTGCAAGGTGTGTGAAACTCCATCTTTCAAATGCTTAGGCATCTGGGTAGATCAGCCTCTCTACATCCAATAGCAAATAACAAAAAAGGCAAAAATAACTTTCTGTTATTCTTGTCAGGAAATTTTCAAACTTTCACTCTGCCCTGGTCAGATTAGTGATTCAGAAAGGTATTCTAATTACACAGCTAGAATATGCTCTATCCTTAACTGCAGCACTCTCTTATGAAATAAATATGTTGTTTATAATTATTCTCACCCAACATAAAGAGTACTTACTGCCTAATGGTCCCAAAGGCAAAATGGCTACCTTTAAAACAAACAGCATATGTTCTGCTTAGATCACTAATTTACGCTTCCACACATAGGAACTCCACCTCAGCAGCAAAGTTATATACAGGACACCATCCTACAATCTGAGAAATCAAGCTCACATAGGTCCAGTACTGCTCAAAGTCAGAAATGACAAGTATAATACAAATCACAGCTTTGACACCATAGGACTTATACTACAGGAAAACCTGTCAGCCAATTTCATACATTTCACCCCTTACACAAACTTCAATTCTCAACATACAAACTGCAAATGCCCCACTGCTGGTAATTTTAAATGAATTCCCTTTAACCAAGGCACAACAGCCACCTTTGTCTCTCATAGTATAATACTTAAATGTTATTTTCTATAGTCACCACCTCTCTATTATTTTTCTCCCCTGGCCTTCATGTACCCTTAATACCCTATATGTAGCCTACAACAACCTATTACGTAACCTACTGGGTCCCCTACATTAGCTCGAGTTTTCAGAAACTCAAAATTCATATTGTCGAGATGATATGATCGAGTTTCTGAAAACTTGAAGCTTTTGAATGGAGATTGCAGAACAGTGAGAATCATGGAATTTACCCGTTTCCCCACTATAGTGCGATCTTGGAGTTAGTATGGATTCCTTTCACAAGCTCGAAGTTTCAAAACTGCAAATGGTCGAAACCATAAGATTGAAGTTTTGAAACTTCGAACGTTTTGAATGGAAATTGCTGTACAGCGCGGAATGGGAAATTCACCATTTTCCTCACTGTACTGCGATCTCGGAGTTCGTATATTTATTTAGCAGTGGGTGTGGGGGTGCAGGGGGGACTTACCCCCCTGCAAAAACATTAAAAAAATTTGTTTTTATTTTTTTATTACAACTTCGAAGTTTCAAAACTTTGATCTTATGGTCTCGACCATTTGCAGTTTGAAGTTTTGAAACTTCAAGCTTGTGAAGTAGATTCATTGGTATATTAAATATGCAGGGGGTGTGGGGGATGCAGGGGGTTTGCCCCCCTCTGCAAAAATGTAAACAAGGTAGATTTTTTTTGAAGTTCAGTCCAGGGGCGGCTCGTGGTATTGGACTGCAGGACTGCAGCCCTCTCAGCTGTAAAATAAAATAAATGAAATAGCTAGCTACAGGTCCTGGAACTCTGCGCATTAGTGCAGGAATCCAGACTGCTGTTTAACCAGCCCAGAACTCTGTGCATGCGTGCAGAAATCCGGACTGCTGTATAACCAATCCAGATTATGAAGAGAAGGCATCAGAGTACAGATCCCCAGAAGTCTGTGCGGTTACAACTGCATAGACTGGAAGGGGATTGGACTGCAACATCTGCAGTCATGCAGTCATGTATGGATAGCTGCTCTTATGGGATGAAGGGACTTTGTATTATTTCAAACCCTGCTCTTGCGGGAAGCTGCTGCAGGAAGATGGGACTTTGTAGAACAAAGCTGCTGCAATTCTGACCTCAGGTACTGGTGTGTGTGTGTGTGTGTGTGTGTGTGTGTGTGTGTGTGTGTGTGTGTGTGTGTGTGTGTGTGTGTGTGTGTGTGTGTGTGTGTGTGTGTGTGTGTGTGTGTGTGTGTAATACGCTAGTTAAATATAACTGGTGGCTAGAGAGAAACCTCAGGAAATATACTTGGTGGCTAAATGTGTTATATGCCCACAGGCTCAAACTCTGTACATTAAGTGCAGGTAGCAAGTGCCTGAGTTCCCTACCCATCACCACTTGTGAAAACTATTTAGATTTTTGCCTCATATTTTTGTTCTGTCCTGTTCCTCATAAAATATGTGGTTTTCTGGATTTTTAATTCACGAAATAATGATAGGCATTTGAATTTCAGACTTCATATTTTTCAGAAAGTACATGATGGTAGCACAAAACCTTTTATTCTAGCAACTTTCTAAGTTTATAAGATCAATATTTGAAATTTGTCCCTGTTTTTGGGGCTGTATCCCCCCATTATTGGCTTTGTCCAGGTTTTTTTTTGTGCTAAGAGGTTGAGAGCTATGGGGAGAATTGAATTCACTGAATATGTCTGGGGGATGTATTCCCCCATTATTTGCTTTGTCCAGGTGTTTTGTGGTAACAGGTTGAGTGTTATGGTGAGAACTGAATTCACTGAATATGTTTAGGGGCTGTATTCCCCCATTACTGGCTTAGTCCAGGTGTTTTGTGCTAAGAGGTTGAGAGCTATGGTGAGAACTGAATTCACTGAATATGTTTGGGTGCTGTATTCCCCCATTATTGGCTTTGTCCAGGTGTTTTGTGCTAAGTGGTTGAGAGCTATGGTGAGAACTGAATTCACTAAATGATAGCCATTTAAGTTTCAGTCTTTCAAGAAACAGCTCACAGTGGTATGTTGCTCTGACTGTAGTGCATAGGGTCCTGGGTTCAAGACTTGGCAATGAAATGCATGGTGGTAATGCAACATTTTATTGTAGCAACTTTCCAAGATTATACAAGCAATGTTTAAAATGTGTCCCTGGTATTTGGGCTTTTGTCCCCCCCATAAATTTTGGATTTTTCCAGATTTCTTGTGCTGCAAAGTTGAGAGATACAGTTGAGTGTCGAGTGGAATTTACAAGGATCTGAGAGCTTCAGGGGAAAAGAAGTTTAGTGCTGCTTATGCTGAGTCTGCTTGCACTGTTAATAGCATAACAGGCTGAATACTTGCTTTTGATGCAGAAGGCTGTGGGTTGTACTCCCACGGTATGTAGATGCATTGCTGATAATGTACTGTGTTGTACTTTTATAGGGGGTGGATGCTGCAGTCCTGAGAATGTCCTCTTTGGTGGAGATACCTAGTAACTATGAACCTGTTATCAGTTTGCCATCCATTCCCTATTGCAATATTACTAGCTTATCATTTTTTTAATTTAAAATAGACAATTTATTCCTCAAGGGCAACAGACACTTTATTTGCAGATGAAACAAAGAAATATAAAGGTGTTTGCTAGCAGCAAACTTTTCATTAGTTACAGATCTCTTTAATGTGGAATTATTTAGATGACTTTTACTTTTGTAGAGATTGTGCATATTTACTGATACTGGTGGATTGTAGAAGTTTGAGTAGACTTTTATGATGGAAATGTTCTGAACTGGGCAGTTTTGTCATTACTGGTGCATGCATTTTGTTTCATTGTTTACTGGAAAAATGTTCAAAACAAATTTAAAATGCTGTCTAACAACTGTACTGTATTATACAAGGAATATAATTTAATACAATCAGGAAGGTGTATCAAAGAACACATGTATGTTTCATGTGCAAGGGGTCTACGATTTGAAAACAGCCCAAAGTTAATCTTTATCTGCCTCTGGCCAGATGTATTTTCTTTGAATGCTTGTTTCAATGAATGTGAGTTTCAAGGGCAGAGAAGTTTTAATGCCAAGTCTATTTTCAGTGTGAGACTGCATTGCTTTGTTTAGCAGATGTCTATTAGTGTTTGTGCTGCAAAATGTAAAATAAAACTGTTAAATGAAATCCAAATCATCGTAGAAGTAAAGCAGTATGCACATTACAGTGTTTATGGTAAATAGGGTGAAACATCCAAGTAATGGGACATTGGAATGGCTACAGGGGGGAGGCCCCATTCGAACATGGTTTTATAAGGGAGGAAGGGGGCAAACTCAAAGACAGCCCCTGCTGAACTATACCTCTCAACTGTCCAGATTTTCACAGAATGTATAGAATTTTGATTCTTATTTTTGTTTTGTTCCTCATAGAATTTGTGGTTTTCTGGCAAATCATTTAGGAATGAAGTCAGTAAATAATTACAGACATTGAGTTTCAGACTTCATACCCTTCAGAAAAATGCATACTAAAGCAAGACCTGTTCTATCAAATGTCTATGTTTAAACAAGAACAATTTTTAGTACTGTTTGCATGTTCCCCCAATATATTTGGCCTTGTCCAGATTTCCTGCATTAAGAGGTTGAGAGGTACGCACAAATAAATAGCTTTATAGAATTAAGTATATCCAAACCTCTCAACTGTCCCCGATTTTGGCTCAAAATGTTGCTCTCCCCCAATAATCCCTCTGCAAAATGACAATTTTGGAATAAAACATGGAAGGTTTACAATTAATAAATAATTGTAATGATCAGAGTTATAGATTACTTTTATTTCAGAAATGCATGTAGATTCTCTTATTTTGTCAGCTGCTCAGCTTAACAGCACTAATATTAAAAAAGTGTCCCTTCTTTGAAAGGTTCCCAGCTGTATTGTGTGGCTATTTTATATTTTTGAATCACATTTTTGGTCTGCTTTTCATAAAATTGTGGTTTTCTGGCAAATTAGTGGCAAATCATTAAATATTGAAGTTAGAAAATAATGACATACATTTGAGTTTCAGATTTCATACCCTTCAGAAAATTCATACCAATGCAAGACCTACTATTCTATTATCTTTCTAAGTTTATAAGAGCAATATTTAAAAATTGTACTTATTTTTATGCCTTTGTCCCACTTCTATTTACGGCTTTGCCCGGGTTTCTTGCTCTGAGGCTGAGAGGTATGACAAATGTGTCAGGGCCATCATCATCAGCCAGAGACATTTCAAATTGTGACATACTTGTTGTACCCCACTCCCCCAAGTAGTGACTCTGGATGTGTCCAAGCAAGGCAAGGAGCAGTTATGCAGTGTAGGTGTGCAGAGTATCACCCCATCCAAGGCAGACACAAGTACTACAGTGGCTTTTCATCTGTCCTTGATTTTGCAGAATGTTCTGGTTTTCTGTCATATTTTTGTACTGTTGATTTATGCTTCTTATTATTCAGAAAATGCATGTTGTTGCAGTGCCTGTTGCTCTGTGTTTAAGTAACAATGCTTTAATGACCATCAGGTAAGCTTGTCTGAGATTGTAAGATGCAAGTAAGCTTTAATAAGCATACTATTAAAGAATTACCAACACTGAAAGCCTTTTTGTTGTTGCCATGCAGAAAATATTTACATAACTAGATAACGTATAAGCCTTAGGTATTGAAATACATATGACAGAATTTGTAATAAAAGACAAGATTACAGTATTTTCAGAAGCTCATTACATTTGTTGGAGACTTGCAGTCATCTTTACAAGCTTTACCGGTAAACTAAACAGAATGCCAATCTATCATGTGGGGTCCATAACCTGTGCAGTAATCCTTTAAGCAATTTATCTTGAGCTAGTTTCTTGTTTGCTGTTCATTTTTACTTTAATCATGTTTTCCCCATGAACCAAGTAGATAGTTGTTGTCAGGCAGCAGGTCTTTTTTGGATAAGAAACATTTTTACAAGTGGGGGTATCACAGAGATTGCTACTTTCAGCAGGTACTTTTATAAGGCTGAATATAGGTTCATAGGTAGGTACTAGGCTATTGGCCCTAGGGCCTATATAAGCCTTGCCAAAAAGATACCCTGGCTTTTTGCACCCAAGAAAATTATTTTCCTGTGCCCCTGTCGAGCAGAGCCACAGAAGTGATCCCCGGGGTGAATTTCCTATTTCCCATCCAATCATCAAGATTTTTCTTGAAGAGGAGCTCTCTTTGACATAGATAGGTAGTCTGTTCCAGAGTATGGGAAGTCTCTGGGAAAGGAATCTATCCCTCCAGCATGTTCTGTTTATTGTGATGACAAGGTTTAGGTCC
The DNA here is from genome assembly GCF_019279795.1 of Protopterus annectens. NCBI lineage: Eukaryota > Metazoa > Chordata > Ceratodontiformes > Protopteridae > Protopterus > Protopterus annectens. Next base: position 271,686,598 of record NC_056736.1, on the reverse strand, counting down.
CTACAGCATGTAGCTCAGAGGGATTGGGATTTCTTTAAGTGGAGCATGTCCAACAGCTCTGGGTTTGACATAGCTTTGTATGTTAGGCAGAGATCGCCTCTGAGTAGGCAATATGCGATGGAGTAAAGCTGGAGCTTTTTGAGACGGTCTGCGTAGGGCATCTGTTTGAGGCTAGTAATCCTCTTTGTGAGGTATTTCTGTGGCCTTTCCAGTTGTTGTAGATGTCTTGTGAGATACATACCAAAAGGGGTGTTGCATTCTATAATAGGTCAAATAAGTGATGAGTAGAGGGGAACAATGACCTCTTTTTTTCTGGATGAGAAACCTTTTGTGATGAGGTGTGCCACGAAGAAGGATTTCCTGAGCACTGTGGCGATGTGATTATCAAAGGAGAGACTACTGTCCACCTGTGTCCAAAGGTCTCTTATCACACTTTCGGTGTTAAGTAGACTACCACCTATGTGGTAGTTCATGGGTACAGAGTTTTTACCAAAGGGGATGACAATGCACTTTTTAGCATTGAGCTTCAGGCCATGGCTTTGACACCAGGCATCTGTCTCAGTGAGGCCCTTTTGTAAGATGTCCACATCATTAGGAGTTTCGATTATGGCTCCTAGTTTGCAGTCATCTGCAAACTTCATTAGCCAAAGACCTTCTGTGTTAGCCTGTACTTCAGAGAAGTAGATACCAAACAGGAGAGGACCCAGGACTGAACCCTGTGGTACTCCACTTGTCACTGGTCTGAAGTCAGATTTGGAGTCTGCTACTTTCACAGTGTGGGTTCTGTCCATGAGCCAATTGGCAACCCATCTTGTGACATAAGGATTTATACATAGTTTAGTGAGTTTATCTATAAAGCCTTGGCGAGATCTAGATAGGCTGTATGAACCACCTTACCCTCATCTATGGCTTTGGTGACTGCTTCAAAGAAGTCCATCAGGTTTAGGAGACATGATCTGCCTTTTACAAACCTGAACTGGGTTGGGTCCAGAGTTTGGAGATTACCAGTGTATTTGTTTATGAGTTCCATGATGATACGTTCCATGGCCTTGCAGACCAAGCTCGTCAAGCTAATGGGGAGGTAGTTCCCAGGGTCCGTTGTGGCTCCCCCTTTGTTGAGTGGGATAACCATCGTGGTGCGCCATTCAGTGGGCACAAAGCCTGAGGTGAGGCTATGACTGAACATGGTACTTAGGTGGGGTGCCAGTTCATTCTGTAGTTCATGTAGAACGCAACCTGCGATATTGTTAGGTCCCATGGATGCTGTGTTCTTGGCTTTGGAGAGTGTGTTTTTTACCTGTGCAGCTGTGATTACAGGAACTTTGCATTCTTCCGGTATAGAGATGGGCCCTCTAGGGGGTGAGAGGGGGGGTAAAGTTAGCACTGAACCTATCTACCAGGATGTTGGCAATATCAATTGGTTCTGTATATTTAGTGCCATTGTGCTGTAACTCAGAGCAGATCTGAGTGTTGCCACTGAGATTCTTGACATAGCTATAGAATGCTTTGTGGTTGTCTTTAGAGGCAGTGGCAATTTTGTTTTCGTAACTAGCTTTTGGAGGATTTTATGAGGGATCTCAGCTTCTTACTGAGGCTGACCAGGGAGTTCCTCCAGTCATGGGATTTTACTCTTTTTTTTGCAACAGTTTCTTTCTTCTGTTGTAGAGTTTGTTTATGGCAGAGGACCACCAGAGTGGCTTCCCTTTTTTTGGAGGATATCATCTTGGTTCTGTTAGGGATAGCACAATCCATGCACTTGTGTAAGTGCTTATAAAGTGCATTTGTGTAGGATTCAGTAGTCGTATCTCTACTGTCTATCTGTATGGGTGTCATGAAGTTTGCCACTTCTGTCTTAAGAACTGTGAAGTTGGCTTTGCAGAAGTTTTTTTTACAGTGGTTTCCCTAATGAGGGGGCGGGGGCAGGATGTGGATGTCTAGGGTGATTAGCTTGTGGTTGGATCTGACCAACTTGGAATTGACCTCTGGTGTAGAACACTGGTCGCCCATGTTGGTAATGACCAGGTCTAGGATATTGCTGCCCCTGGTGGGGGTGTGAATAAGTTGATCCAAGGCATTGGAATTTATGAATTCCAGAAAACGTTGAGCAAAAGAGTTGGTACATGAGTAGTTTTCCCGGTTAATGGTGGGGTAGTTGACATCGCCCATTATTAGGGTGCTGGGTTGTACCCTAATATTTTCCAGTGTATCAAGAAATGAGGAGTGGGAATCCTGGGGCATGGTGGACGGTCTGTAGCAAGCTACAATTTGGACTGCGGTCTTGCCCAGAGTTAGTTGCATTTGGATAATCTGATGCATTATGCTGTGCAACTAGCCCGGAGGTGTGGATATCCTTAATGAATATGGACACACCTCTGCCTTTAGTGCTTCGGTCCGGGTTAGGTGGCCGAAAGGTGTGGTATGAATTATAGTCTGGTAATGCAGGTAATTAATATAAATTATAATTAGAAGTGCAAGGAGATGTGGTTTGAGTTGAGTGCTGCTTGTTTTTTTTATACTTGATATTGACTGGCATTCCAGTAATCTATTTAAAAGTAATTTATTTTTTCATGTCTCACAACCTTTTTGTTTCCATCTAGGTATTAAGTACTGTCATGTAGCCAATGCACGGAAATATTTTTTTTTCTTCTCCACTTCAGTTTGTCTTGACTGGACTCTCATAATGACGGTTTGGCACCCAGGGCCACACATTTAATTAACGTCCCAGTTTTTGTGATTTTGAGCATAGCCCTGCCCCTTTCTAGTTGACCATACCCTTTCCTGTTGGCCCCACCCAATCACTTGTTTTCTGCAGCCCCCCTTTGATTTGAAGTCACCAGCCCCACTGGTTCAGTCATATCATCTCGACAATATGAATTTCAAGTTTTTGAAAACTCGAGCTTCTGACATAGACCCAACGTACTACATTCTTTCTTTTGCTACAACTATTTCATAGATCTCGTTTCTCCTTTCTAAACAAGTATATTATTTCACCTTGTACATTTAATTCTTTCCATTTCATTAATTGTGGTACACTTGTGTTATTAAGCATATTTTAATACAACTACTCTTGCTTGTTATAATGTTTTTCCACATTTTGTATTTATTAATGTTTGTTTATCTATTTATTTAATTTTCCATTTTCGTGACTGTGAATAATCCAAATGAGCTAAAAGCCCATTTTCAGCAGAGGCTCAAAGAGTAAAATTCCACAGTTGTACAACAGCTGTAACACAAAAATCAACTGTACACAGACATCCTTGAATGCATATAAAAAAACAATTACAAAATACATGTGTACATCAATAGATAACATAAGTAATGAAGGTTACAAGTAAATACAATTGCAGAATATTGCAATAATTAAGCAGAAGGTTAAAAATGTAGACAGTACAATGGTTAAAGGAGGTAAAGCGAGAAAGGGGAAATTAGTATGAGTAGAGGTAAGGGATAGGAGAGATTGAGATGAAATTCAGGTACAATGACAGGTCCAAGTGGAAGTTAGGTATGTTTTTAGACTGTACAGAAAATGTTCTATATTTACTCTCATGTCTAAGGATAGATTATGCATATACTAATGTAGGGTAGTAACAGAGGTTGAACAGTATTTAATTGTGTTGTTTTAATAGGTAAGGTTTTGATTATTACAACAAACCCAACTTTTTGTGACTTTTTGAGGTTACAAAGTTAAAATATTTCTTGAAGGATAATTTATGATGTATGAATATACCTAAATGGCATGGGAGAGTTGTTTAGTTGGTGTTACTATGTGATGTAATTGAGATTTCACCAGGGCCAAATATGAGTTGTTTAGTTTTATTGGCATGTAATACAAAATGAGTCTTTAAGCCAGTCTTCTAGGCTTTGAAGGTTAAGCTGTGTGGAATGGTGCAACTGACTGCAGGAGTTACCACTACAGAAAAAAATGCAGTCACCACCGTGCTGTACCAATGTGACATTAAGAATCTTGGCATGCATGGCATTTACAAAGATAATGAACAGAACTGGTCCAAGAAATGAGGCTTGTGGAGCAATTATACTGGGCAGAAAAGGAGAAATTGCTTGGTACCATTTTACTGCTTGTTGTTAATTACACAGATAACTTTTGAATTATTGTAACGTGTTATATGCCAGATCCATATTAGTTAGCCTTTGTAAAATGAGAGTGCAAGAGGCAGTATCAAAGGCCTTTGCCAGACCTAAGAGAAAATCAGCTCTGGAAAGACCTTTGTTTTTTTCTACGATTAATAGTACCTTGAAATAATTAAAAAGCAGGTTTCAGTGCGGAAAATAGGTCAAAAATCATGCCTGGCACGTGATAAAGTGTTATTTATAAGGTGGTGTAACATCTGCTTTTATATACATATTTCAAGCATTTTAGAGATGGGATAGTATGGCAATAGGTTTAAAATTACCAAGGAAATTGTTTGTTCTTCCTTTATGAAGACATTTTATATAACACTGGTTCCATAGGACTTGAACATAAGATTCATTTATGGATCTAAGTATTGCAATAGGTTAAGCTGCGAAATCCGCTAAAATTTGCAGATATTTAAATAGAAGAAAGGCAGAAGCCAATGAAGTGGGTTTTAACTTTTGTAGTAACCACTTGCTTCCTGAAAGGTCAGTGTACTAAGCAAATTTTATTAAGAGGCATTGTTGCTTGATATGAAGTTATTATTTAGCATAAAAGAGTTAGCTATCTCTGTGAAATGCTTAATAAAAATGGAGGCAATATTAACATCATTTTTTTTTTTTACCCAGCCACTGGGGATGCACAAGCCAGTACATTTCTTCGTGCCAGTCCCAAGCCTGGTTAAATGGGGAGGGTTGTGTCAGGAAGGGCATCTGGTGTAAAACATTTGCCAAATGAGATATGCAGAAAACAATACAGATTTACATACTGGATCAGTCGAGGCCCAGGTTAACAATGACCGCCACCAGTACTGTTGGCCAACAGGGTGCTGGTGGAAATTCGACTACTGTTGCCTGAAGGAGGAGAAGGAGAAGAAAAGGAGGGAGGCATGCCAGAAAGCAGGAGGAGAGGAGAAAGGTTAGGAGTGTGGTAGTGAGGGTAGGAACTTTGAATGTTGGCAGTATGACTGGTATAGGGAGAGAGCTGGCTGATATGGTGGAGAGAAGGAAGGTTGATATATTGTGTGTGCAAGAGACCAGATGGAAGGGGAGTAAGGCCAGGTGTATAGGAGGTGGGTTCAAATTGTTCTATCATGGTGTGAATGGGAGGAGAAATGGGGTAGGGATTATCCTGAAGCAACAGTATTCCAAGAGTGTTTTGGAGGTGAAAAGAATGTTGGACAGAGTGATGTTTATGAAGCTTGAAATTGATGGTGTAATGATGAATGTTTTTAATGCATATGCTCCACAAATTGGGTGTGCGATGGATGAGAAAGAAAAATTTTGGAGTGAGTTGGATGAAGTGATGATGACTGTACCCAAGGGTGAGAGAGTGGTGATCGGAGCAGATTTCAATGGGCATGTTGGTGAAGGGAACAGAGGGGATGAGAAAGTGATGGGTAGGTATGGTGTTAAGGAAAGGAATGCAGAAGGTCAGATGGTAGTGGATTTTGCAAAATGGATGGACATGGCTGTGGTGAATACTTATTTTAACAAGAGGGAGGAGCATAGGGTGACACACAAGAGTGGAGGAAGATGCACACAGGTGGATTATATCCTATGCAGTAGGGCCAGTTTGAAGGAGATTGGAGACTGTAAAGTGGTGACAGGGGAAAGTGTAGTTAGGCAGCAAAGAATGGTGGTCTGTAGAATGACACTGGCGAGCAAGAAGAGGAGGATGAGTGTGAGGGCAGCACCAAGGATCAAATGGTGGAAATTGAAAAAGGGTGATTGTGAGGTGGAGTTCATGGAAGAGTTACTGGGTGGCAGTGAAATGTTACCTAACAGCTGGATAACTACAGCAGAGCTAGTAAGGGAGACTGCTAGAAAGGTGCTTGGTGTGACATCTGGACAGAGGAAGGAGGACAAGGAGACCTGGTGGTGGAATGAGGAAGTACAGGAGAGTATACAGAGAAAGAGGTTGGTGAAGAAGAAGTGGGATTGTCAGAGAGATGAAGAAATAGACAGGAGTATAAGGAGATGAGGTGCATGGCAAAGAGAGAGGTGGCAAAAGCTAAGGATAAGGCACATGAAGAGTTGTATGAAAGGCTGGACACTAAGGAGGGAGAAACGGACCTGTACCGATTGGCTAGACAGAGGGACCGAGCTAGGAAAGATGTGCAGCAGGTAAGGGTAATAAAGGATAATGAGGGAAACGTACTCACAAGTGAGGAGAGTGTGTTTAACAGATGGAAACAGTACTTTGAGGGGCTGATGAATGAAGAGAATGAGAAGGAGAGAAGATTGGATGATGTGGTGATAGTGAATCAGGAAGTGCAATGGATTAGCAAGGAGGAAGTAAGGATAGCTATGAAGAGGATGAAGAATGGAAAAGCTGTTGGTCCAGATGACATACCTGTGGAAGCTTGGAGGAGTTTAGGAGAAATGGCAGTGGAATTTTTTAACCAGATTGTTTAATGAAATCTTGGAAAGTGAGAGGATGCCTGAGGATGGGAGAAAAAGTGTTTTGGTACCGATTTTTAAGAATAAGGGTGATGTGCAGAGCTGTAGTAACTACATAGGGATAAAATTGGTCAGTCACAGTATGAAATTATGGGAAAGATTAGTGGAAGCTAGGTTAAGAAGGGAGGTGATAATTAGTGATCAGCAGTATGGTTTCATGCCAGGAAAGAGAACTACAGATGCGATGTTTGCTCTAAGAGTGTTGATGGAGAAGTACAGAGAAGGTCAGAAGGAGTTGCATTGTGTCATTGTGGACTTAGAGAAAGCATATGACAGGGTGCCTAGAGAGGAGTTGTGGTATTGTATGAGGAAGTCGGGAGTGGCAGAGAAGTATGTAAGAGTGGTACAGGATATGTACGAGGGAAGTGTGACAGCAATAAGATCTGCAGGGGGAGTGACAGAGTCGTTCAAGGTGGAGGGGGGATTACATCAAGGATCAGCTCTGAGCCCTTTCTTATTTGCAGTGGTGATGGACAGGTTGACAGACGAGATCAGACAGGAGTTCCCGTGGACTATTATGTTTGCAGATGACATTGCGACATTGTGATCTGTAGTGAGAGTAGGGAACAGGTTGAGGAGACCCTGGAGAGGTGGAGATATGCTTTAGAGAGGAGAGGAAAGGAAGTCAGCGAGACTAGGACAGAATATAAGTGTGTGAATGAGAGGGAGGATAGAGGAATGGTGAGGATGCAGGGAGTAGAGCTGGCAAAGCCAGAGAGACGATATTGCATTGGTTTGGACATGTGCTGAGGAGGGATGCTGGGTATATTGGAAAAAGGATGCTAAGGATGAAGCTGCCTGGTAAGAGGAAAAGAGGAAGGCCTAAGATAAGGTTTATGGATGTAGTGAGAGAGGATTTGCAGGTGGTTGGTGTGACAGAGCAAGATGCAGAGGACAGGAAGAAATGGAAACAGATGATCCACTGTGGTGACTCCTAATGGGAATAGCCAAAAGAAAAAGAAGATTAACATCATTTTTCTACTGGGAAAAGGACTGGATGTATTTTTCCCTGGCTTAAGAAGTTTGTTAATGTTTGCCCAGTATTGTTTGGGATTATTTTGGAGTTGCTGATTAATGAAAATGTTCTTGCTTTTCCTAATGGTGCATTTAACCTGATTCCTAAGTATGCTACAATTTTGTCTATGTTGGATTGTTTGAGAGCATTGCCATTAGTTAATTAATGTTTTTGACATCAAAAGGTCAGTAGTGGATTTAACCTTTTTCTTATGCAGGAGTGAAACAGAATTGATGATAGTTTGGAAGGAGTGATTAAAGCAGACTTATCCAGGGGGCAGATATTTTAAAGGGTGCCACATGCATTATTTTAGTAACTTATTAAACGTGTCCTTGGGGAAATGCCTTTTGTTAGTTTTCTGGATGACAGTCACTGAGGGAGTTAGTTAAGGTACCTGAGGAGAGAATGTAAGTACTTTGAAGTGTTGGCATCCAATTAGTACTGCTTTTCTTCCCATTCCTTTCATCTTTTGTGTGAAACCAAAGAGGTTAATGTTTGGTGAAGAGTTTGCTTTACTGATGTTACTGGCCCAATCTATGTCATATTTGCATCATACAATATGAGGGTATTGTGTTTAGTGTTAGCAAAGACAGAATAAAATATCTTCAAGAGTAGAATTTTTTTCTGTTTAGGTATGGTGGAATATAAGTGACTACTATGTTAAGATGAGTACAGTTTATAATTAAGTTAGTGAGTTAAGATTTTGTAAGAGTTATATCGGTACAGCTAAGTTAGAGTTAAGAAGTTTGAGTTGGTTTGAGTATAATATGCATTTCCCTCCACCTTTTCTTTAATTCAACCTGGCCTAACGTCATAGGGGGAGTATTACTTCAACAAATGTATTGATTTTTAACCAGATCTCAGTGATAACTAGAATATCATTCTCTGTATTGTAGCATGTGATTTATTCACACTACAATTTTCAATGACTTTTGCAGAGCATTCTGCTATTCTGTCTGTTGCTTATTTTACCATTTTTATTTTTCTTGCTCCCCCCAAGCTGAGTCTGTAATTGTTTATTTGAGTAGAGCAAAGATTCATATGGACCAAACTATAAACAAATAAACAAGTAAGTAATTAAAAAGTAAAACAGGAGCTTCACTCATGTTACGATGCTAGGAATAGTGCTAGCATTATCAGATCAGCATGCAGAAGTGGCTGCCCTTGAAGTCAGTGTTCAGGAAGTTGTGCATCATCTCTTGCTGCATCATAGATGGGTCTGGTGGCAGCTACCATACCATCACCCCTAAGACCAGGACATTTAATTCTGCTATCATGTTGACACAAACACCACATGGAAGCTAGTGAACATGTGCCATCCTCACAGTAGATCAAGGGTGACGTGTAATGCCTCTCCCAACGGACAGAATGCTTTTTGCAGTAATAGCCATTATTGCAACAGGGACCTTTCAGTGTCTGACAGTGGACATGACAGGAATTTCACAGCTGTGGGCATGGCAAATCATTCACCAGATCCCGAATGTGATACTGCAGCATGCAAAGGAGGAGCATATTTGATTTTCAAGAGACCAGAGAAGAGAACCGCCATTATGTGGGCTACAACATAGCTCATTTCACTGAGGTTCTGTGAGCTACTGACTTCACCTCATTGCCATCAAGGCCACAGCTGCTACACATGGTATCCAGTACATCAACTGGAATGGCTTCCATTCCATCAACTGCCAGGTAATGCACAACACACACAAGATATTATATACAATGTGTCTATGTATCAGGCAGGCAGCCCTTATGATTCTAACATCTGGCACACATTCAAGTTATACCTCAGTATCATATGATCTACAAACACTGCAGGAGTCTCTATACTCATCCCATGTGGCAAAAATCTGGACTACGCTTCCTCACTCTATTAGAACCAGTAGCAACTTAACTCATTTTAAAAAATAACTCAAAAATTATTTATCAGATACATGGCTCTGCTCATGTAATAGTCCAGGCGAACTTTGAACAGCCAAAATCTCTTCTTCAAAAAATATCACACAAACATTCTATTATCTTACACATCCATCCATCCTCCTATCCTTCGCATATCTAGTACCTATCTCGCCCTTATATATAAAAGCCATCTCAGTAACATTCCAGCAACTAATTATTTATATCAAAGCTGAAAGCCCTCTTCCTCCTCAACCTTTCCCATTCTGACCTCCCTAATCTTCCTCCATTTCTCTTTCTCTCCTCTTTTTCATTTCATCGTCACTCTCCCCTACTTTAACATGACTAAACACAAAGTGTGTATAGTGTAATTCCTGTTTTACTATGCTGATTTTTTTATAAACATGGCTTTATAACTAATAATAAATATTCTTCTGTCAAACGCACACCATGTGTAACAATAGTTACCTCTGGACAAGTCTTTAATCTAATATTGAACAACTGTATCGTTACAATTACCATATAAATCCTTGCCAACTTGATCCAATGCTTAGTTATTATATAAGTACTTGAAATTATGTTATTCCTGTCATGGCATTGCCATTGTATAAAAAATTTCATTTATGTATTTTTTTACTATGTTGGAGCTTTTCTCCCAGGGCCTCCTCTGAAAATGGGCTCTACCCAGTTGGACTTTCCTGGTAAACACCTGTAAAATAAATAAAAATACATTCCGCGGTGGTACAGTGGTAGCGTTGTTACCTCACAGCAAGAGGTTCTCCCGTTCGATTCTCGGCTTGGCTTGGGAGTGTCTTCTGTGTGAAGTCTGCATGTCCTCCCTGCGGTTGGGTAGCGTTCGAAAGACATGCGTGCATAAATGGGCGTGTCTTCATTGAAGGTTGGGCATCGAGCTGGCACCTCAGCGTTTCGTAAAAATCTACTGCCAATCATTAGCGGACCGGAGTTCTGCTGTGGCGACCCCTTACTGGGAAAAAGCCGAAAGACAAACAACAACATAAAGTATAGGACAAATTTCCACAGGATCATCTAATTAGGTGAATGCACTGCCAGCCACAGAGTCTTGGATATGCTATTCCCATGAATACAGGCAGCAGGCCTTTCATAGTGGTGTCCAGTGTTGGGTGCTACAGGTGATACAAAATATGACATGAAACTGTAGCAGAAGATTCCCATTCTTAACTCCCAGACAATGATATTTGCAGCTTACAAAATCATACTGTTCCAGACAGAAAACATCATCATATGTGTAGAAACCAAAAACACAAATGAACCCAAAAAATGGCATGCATCTCCAGGATAAAAACAGTTATATTAACGAGTCACAAGCACTTTGTTATATTTTCATATGTGTGTTTAGACTTACATGAAGGCCATCTTCTGCAGCTTGGCTAAGTCTGCTGATACACTGCAGTAAGACTAAAGTCCCACATCAAACATTAGTTGTCTATACCATGACATACAGCATGGTGGTATGAAAGCAATTAAATATGGGAAAACCCTACTGCTGTTACACAGATTTGTGGCAGCAATGGAATATAAGGCTGGTGAGGAGTCACTGGAGGGGCTATCTGCAGTTGTACCCTATGTAAGGCAAAGGTGGGTGCAATACATAGTGACACTGGCAAAGAGGAGGAATTTAGTTCACAACTATGGGTCATGACACTGACAATAGGATACAACCAATGCAAGACTTAAGACACCCAGGCTATGCATTAGAGTGCACTGACTGGCTACTCTGTGCATTAAACATTACCATGTCCACAAATGCCAGAGGGGTGGGAAGGGTACACTCACCATCAACAGCACAGGTGGGGTGGGGCATAATGACAGAAAACAGCAATGTTATCACAGGTGTAAGGGTTATGGGAGTAGAAATGATAGCAATGACTGCAGCTAGGAAGTTCACAGAAGTCAGGAATCACATCCTCCAGTGTCAAGGTGGCACTTCCATGCTGTGAACACTGGTCATGTGGACATGAAACTCTGCAGTATCAGTACAGGAGCCATCCTGTCTAATGGTTAGGGTAGCATTTCAGGAGCACATACAGGCATTCATCAATGCCTTCCTACATGTGAGGAGGTAGTAGATGTTCTGCACCCATGACCCTGCTAATGGCCACAGCAAGGTGTTGGACTCAGTAGGCCATCAGGGGATAGGAACAGCTTTGAACTGCTTAACCCAGAGTGGATGGCCTGGTGGGGCATGCCCAGGGTGGAGACAGAAGACTGCTTATCACAATGATGGGACTGTCCACACCTAAAGATGAAGACATCAATGGCCAGAGGTGAAAAATGCAGACTCTGGAACAGTGTCTGCCATTTGTGTGTTCATGCCTTGTGACCATGCATCATGCATAATGTCACTATTGTGGCCAGGGTGTGCATTTGCTACTATCCTCATAAATGCACCAATGGTTGTGAAGTGAGCCACCAGGTATGTCACTTTGATGCATTGCAGGATGTCACTCAGTCCCTGCTATGGCTGCACTTTCAGACACAGGCCATGTAGCACACACAACATCTCTGACACTGCTTGTATAGTGGTCATCTGTACTTGCATTACTGACCTGTACATCCCCTAACTGATGCCAAGGATGACACCCACATAAGGAAAGTCATGGAGTTAGGGTGGAGATGGCCACCTGCATGCCTCTTCCATGGTGGGGATGCATTCACCTCACAAAATCTCTGGTTCACTGATAGCATCTTAGTGGCTCTTGTACAGCTTCAGTGTGGCTAAGAAATTTAGGATATTCAGTGCTAAAACAAAGGAAATGTGAAAGGCTCATCCATTATCTCATCTGTCAGGGATATGTGGGTGTGTGCGTCCTACAATTTTAGTGTTACTGAATATTCTGCTGTCATTGGACTGTGTCACATGCATGGTGCCAACAGGTGACCTGCTGACATCAGGCATGTGCTGACCTGTTGCGATGGCCCATCAGTTAGTGTACACTTAAAAAAGTATAATGACAACATACCTGAGGCAATACCAGAGCTTATATATCACTAGCACATAGCACACATACTAACACTTGCCAATTATTTGCACAGCATTTGTGCACATACACATCTTCAGGTGCAGGCTGATAAAGTTGCAGCCCCAGTGTACCTGGACAATAGATATGTATATGTGTTGTGTGGATTAGAAAGTTCACACCAGATGATCACTGTACAACAGTAATGAAACATGCATATGGTGCATCCCCTATATACCCAGGGCAGCTGTGTATATTCTGTGTCTTAAATACAACCACTACCAGGTATGAAGGTTCTCTCAACCTGTCCCAGAGAGGGCCACAAGGGAATTCCTGTGGTGAACCTGTCCCTGGTAATATCCTGTGCCTTGGACTAAGCATGCAGTATTACACTGGCAACTCTGTGATTCAGCTCTGCTACCATCTTATGGCTGCCTACATTACTGACATCTTGCAAAACTCCCTTCCACACCTAATACCAGAAAGTCTTGTCTGCCTTATTCTTTACATCCCATGTGTGTGTGTGTGTGTGTGTGTGTGTGTGTGTGTGTGTGTGTGTGTGTGTGTGTGTGTGTGTGTAGGGCCAGCTGTCACACTTCTGCCAGTAGTGCAGTGTACCTTTCCAGCCACTGCCATTCTCTTGGATCAATGACAAAATGTTAAAATTTGTGATTCACACAAGAGTATCAGTGTGTATGTATCCACCGCTGATTTTGGCAGGCACCAGTGCTTCAAGACTACCAGTTTGTCTCCATTTGGTGGCCACAGACCAATCTGTCACCTTTCATATTTTATGCCACACTGACATCAGCAATGGGGCATGTTACCATTGCCTGTCATCTTGCAGTACAATGCTTACAGCATGTGATGCGGCATGCAACTTGAGTCCGCAAATACTGCACAGCAAGTCTTGTGGTCTGAGTGCATATGCTACATTTCCTTCCCCCCCTTCCACCACACTTCAGGATAATAAATTACAATACTCTTGTGCCCTGTTCCCTGCAAGGATAAGCCCCTCCCCAAGAAGGACAGTAATCTGCTCTGCCCTTATGATCTGTTACCAATTAGGGTGAGCCCCACACAACAGGACAGTAGCCTGTAATGCCACTTTGCTCCTTCCCTGTCAGACTAACCTCCCACTGCAGTAGGAAAGCAACCTACCATGTCCTTGTGCTCTATTCTGTATTACGGTGAGCTTCTCAATAGAAGGACTTAAACCTGTCCTGCCCTCATGCTCCGTCACCAGTCAGGTTTTACCAGACTCCCACCATACAGGATAGTCACCTGTCATGTTCTTGTTCTGTTCATACCCCACAGAGTCCACTACTCAGTATCTGGACATGTTATTTCCATGCATCCTTTTGTGTACCCTGCAGTCTTGTAGTTGGGTGACATAGCATGATCGTCTTACTACCCTGGCTACATGTTGGTCAAAGGTAAGAATACGTCTACATATGTTTCCAAATCTATGATCACTGGGTCAACTCTTAGAGGTGTATTATTAATGGAGGAACTGCCACCTAAGCTAATTACTCCATTGATAAGACACCCCTAAGAGCTGACCTGGTAGTCAGGGATCTAGGAATACATGTAGACAGTAATCTGGCTTTTGACCAACAAGGCAAGGTAGTAAGAAAATCATTCTATGTCACCCAACTTGTAAGTAAGGGCATGGCATCCAGGTCCAAGGAAGTCATAGTGCCACTTAATTCGGCCCTTATCACACCCATTGAGTATAATACCCCCTTGGCATGCACCTGATCAAATATCTGCAACAGCTGCAATGCCCACAAAGGTTCCTTATCAGTAGAATCCAGGGTATAAACACATTGGCCTATACAGATTGCCTTAAAGCCCTATCTCTGTCTCTGATAATTAGATGCAGATAGTAATGCTCAACTAACATACCCCCCACATAAACTCTAGAAACTGGTTAACTAACATACCTCCTTCTAATAAATGCCCCTGATGCATAGGGACACAATTGGACTGGACTGGACTGCACAGCTAGGCTTATAAAGGATCTGGTGGGCATTAGACTAGTATATACCTATGAACCTATTATCAGTCATCTTGTCATCTGTCAATATATCTATATGGCAGTGCAAATTGCTATACTCTGTATTCCAATGCCTACATTGCTTGTAGTAATGCAATTTTGCAAACTATAGCAAAAGAACTTTCTAGCACACTAAAATTGGCCTCACAATACAGTGATTATGAAATGGAGACATTTGGTACAGTTGTCTCTGAATGGCTGCTACATCGTGATGTACCATCAACCACAGTCATTGCTACCATGCTCCACCCAGCCAGTGTGAGTGGGCTGGGAAGTCATGTGTACAGTATGCTCATGCAGAAATACTATAAAACAGATAGCGCCACCAATCTGTGCTAGTGACATCTTCCTTCACCAGATACTTTTGCTTTTTCTTTAATACCTATTATGTCTTGTCTTTTTGTGTGTTTTTTCCTGTAAAAGAACTGACACTTGAACTTTTGTTTAGGCAGCACTTGTGTTTCCTAAATGACGATAAAGTTTCTTTGAATCTTTGAATCAGATGAAGCAAGTCACTTAGTAACCATAACAGATGGCCCTGAGTAGGGGCTACCATTTTCTTCCTTGTTCTGAACTGCGGAGTGGACACATGCTCTTCATGTATAGATTTCAGCAAGGCTCCTCTGCTGCAGCCTAGAGATAAAGATGTTTCTCTTTAGCTGGCCAGGGTAGTGAGTTACTCTCTAGTGAGCAGTGCTTGCATGGGTACAATGACCTTTGGGTGTACCACCAGGACCTGCTACTACAGCAGGAGACAGATATTAAGGAAAGTCAGACAGCTGTTAAAAAAGCACAGTGTATTTGGTTTTGCACTGTATTTTCTGAGTATTCTCTTTTGCTGTCATTGCTTTCCATTGGCATTGACATATTGTACTGATTATGATCTAATTTGTGCTTTATATCACCGCAGGATATAGCATTCAGCTGGGAGTCCTGATTAAGGAGAAGTGACAGTCTCAACAGGCGGCATACAGTACATGGACATGTATAATTTAAATTTGACATGGAAGGGTCATACACACATGCCAATGTGTTTTATGTTTTCCTTCTCCTTTTATTCCCTTTTTCTGCAGGGTTAGGCATAGTACAGGGTACTGCGGCCAAGGACTCAGCCTGTGTGTCATAAAGATTGCCAGATGGCATGACATAACATGACACCCACTCCCTCCAAGTGCAGACTTGTGGGAATAAGCATTACTGGCCAGCCATATTTCACCTTGACTGATAAAGAAAACTACAAACACAGAGCATCAGCCATTGTAATCCAACTGAGGCAATGTCCAGAAATGTGTGCAATGGTAAAACATTTGAGCAGCCTTATGCAACACACAATCCTTGCCTTCACATTGATTTTCTCAGGCCTACCATGCTGGTCAAAATATTTAACATTGTCAGGACAATGGTTATACCAATTTATTTTTCTGAAAGTGTCATCTGCAATAAAACACGAGTCTATTAACCGACTGGCCTTCTGCAGCATCATCTTCTGTGTGGACACAAGGTTCTGAAATAGCTGACTGTATCCTTTATGAGTAGGGTTGCCAGCTTTCTTTGTGGCTAAAACCGGGCTAAGGTCACGCCCCTTGCATCACCCATAACCCCGCCCATTCCCACCCCTCTCCCACCCATGCCCCGCCCATTTTGTGACCTCATCACGACATAGGAACGCCCTCTTTTTCTATTCTGGATGCCTGCTTTCAGCCGATTTCTCCCCAGTTGCCATAAACACAGTTAGAAACTCTCACTCTGCATACTGTCTTGTGCTTTATTCTACAGTTATTACAGATATTTGGATTTAATTTAAAATATTTATTTCAAATTTTATAGCACAAACTACTGATACACATATGCCAAACAAAGCAATACAGTCTCACAATAAAAACAGACTTAGCATTAAAACTACTCTGCCTTTAAATCTCACATTCATCTAAACAGCATTGCACATTGTTTTCCCAAGTTTGGGATGATAACATTTTAAAATGTTCTAAGAAATGACAGTATTAACAACAATCATATCTTACATCAATAACAGACCTGAAAATGTATAGCATGGTCTGAAAATACATGTTTAGTATAAAACAATACATAATGACACAATTGGTCTTGCAGCTTTTGAAAAATGAAGTGTAATATTGTATATTGAATTTTACCTCACCCATTCTTGAACATCTTTCAGTAGTATTTATCATTTGTACCATTTTGAATCAAATTCTGGCAGGTTTGTGCTTCATTTTTAATGGGAAGTGTGTGTGACACTGATTCATTGCCATTCTATGTTTTTTTATTAGTGTCGCTTTGGATTGCTTACTCTAAAAGCGGACACCATTCCTGTCACACACACACACTTAAGAAATGAACCAAATCCCAAATGTTTACTTCTTGCCAATCCCAAAGTATATACAATTATATAAATTAGCCACACAGGAACGATAACCTTAGCCACAATACTCAATAGGAACAAGGAAAGGTAACAACTTCCTGGAACACTCCCAAGCTTTCTGCATACACACCATCATTCCACTGAAGCAAAACTTGAATTGAGCAACTTCTGGGCATTACCTCCCTATCATAGGCGACAACAACTAGAAGTCATCTCTGTTATATTATTACAGTCCCATTGCTCTCCTTTGAAATACCACTGAGTCTTACCTTAACTTCATATGCTTTTGTGAAGCCTTGGTGTGCCTATGGCTACAGGACTGAACCATCAATCACAGAAAAAAGGGGAGTGCACAAAGTACACAAAGCTCATACCAATATTTTAGAAGAACGAACAATGAAGGATTTTCGTCACAAACTGTAAGTAAGCGCAACATATGTATGTAGGAACCGATTTTTAGTAGGTCGCTCAGTACATCCAAATAAACATGTGGTCAGCAGTCTTGTAGCTGACCCTCTACCTACTAAAGTTTCAAGCACTTAAACTGTGACAATGATAGACTTTTACTGAACAATAGTAAAAGTAGAAACAAGGATAAGCTCTGTGGCAAGACACACACGCACACGCACACACACACACACACACACACACACACACACACACACACACACACACACACACACACACACACACACACACACACACACACACAGACTCCCACCCAGCAGTTACAGAAAGTTCTGTGTACACTACAGATGCTTGGTTGTGAGATTAAAAAAGATAGCCATTCAATTCATTTCAATTAAGTTCCACAGAAACACTAACCAAACATTAAAGATTTTCAAATTGCTTCACACAAATTGCACTGGTTATGCAAAGCCAGAATAATGAGCAAACATCAGATGACAGTTAGTCACTGTTCACTACAGACATTTCCAGCAATATTGCTTCTTTGGGTCCATCTTAGCTGTCCAACTCTTATTAAAAATAAGGTCAGCACAGTAATGCATTCATATAACTGCGAACCCCCAGATGCAAGAATCAGGTTCAAAGGCACAAAATTAGTGAGGGAGTTTAAATATTCCTGGGTAC
Source organism: Protopterus annectens (assembly GCF_019279795.1). NCBI lineage: Eukaryota > Metazoa > Chordata > Ceratodontiformes > Protopteridae > Protopterus > Protopterus annectens. The sequence goes on along the minus strand of NC_056736.1, from coordinate 271,668,566 downwards.
ATTTTCTGTAGGTTGCAAAGAAGAAAGCTCAAGCATCAGTCACCATTTAGTGACTGCAAGCTTGAAGGATTTACCAGAAACCAAAAGCCTTACTAAAAACTACCTCATATATAACACAAAATCAGGGAAGTCCTTTCAAATCAGGAAGAGCTGAGAGATATGAATATCTGGTTGTCTGCATGACTGAGGTAAACATTCCTGCAACAGACCACATAATTTTGTGTTGATTCATCCCACCCTCATCACTTTTAGTCTCAGCAGGCCAGGCCCTCACAGCACCACTGTCTGCAAACTCCCAATGCTGATGCTACAGGCTACAGCTAATAACATCAGTCAGGGTTTCATGGCTTTCTATTTACTACAGCCATATAGACAACAAATCAAAGAGCAAAGGTTCTGTCATTCAGACCAAGCAGAACACCCAGCAATTAAGTGTTGAGTGGTTTGCTTGCAACCATAGGTTGCTGCTACTTCAAATAATCAGAGTGGTGATTTAGCTTGATGAAAAAATGATAAATGAGAAGTCAATAAAGTACCCTTCACTACCTTCATTGCTAAAGCTGCTTTCCCGATGCTGGCTTCTGCTGTGCCTTCCCCGTTTGAAGTTAAACACTATACAAAGTGGAACTGCTGCCCATGATAACAATACTAAATCATTAATTCTTTAAAACAAAAGATTTTATACTAAAATGTAAAAAACTATCCCGTGAGCGTCCTAAATTAAGTTCTTATTAAGCTGTTATACCACCTTGTGCAGCAAATAAGTTTCTAACACACATTTTGGAGACAGACGGCTGACAGTAATGTAATAAACAACGAATCCCACTACATCAGAGTGTTTGAAAAAAGTAACGAAGAGCGGTACAAAAGTATCAGTTGATGTACTGCTAAGTTTATGCATGGAACTCACCCCAACGCTATAACCAACGCACGAGATAAAACACCTTGTTTACTGCCACTACGATCAAAGTTGAACTCTTGTTGCTCGCTTGCATTCTGAAAATGCTGCCTTTAAATGCTGGCTTCTGCTTCCCGCTCGCACTACCGGAAGTGAGCTCCTTGAGCTCAATTCCGACAGGCTGGTAGCCCTGAGGGACCTGATGTCATTGCGCACGTGATGACATCAGCGTCAGTGCCGCAAAATTTAAAAACAAAACCAAAGTCCGGTTTTGAATGAAATTTCTAACCGGACAACTTTTCAAAAAACCGGACAGTCCGGTCAAAAACCGGACATCTGGCAACCCTATTTATGAGGCACCACCTGATGCAGAATTAATTAACAACTAACACCACCTGCTTCACAGCAAAGTTTTTTTTTCTCCTAAGGTACTTACAGTTTCCACACCACCAAGAAGTCTGATATTTAGAATTTTTTTCTTCCACAAGTTTTTTACTTGCTGTCTTGTTTATTATATCTGTAGGACTTTACTGCATCATCTAAACATGTGCAGCAAGAGTTGACAGCCATTGTTTTGATTTACCGTTTGCTTCCTCCAAGGATCTTTTCTGGATTTTGTTTTCATGTTCCAGTTGTTTATATCTAGAGGTTAACATAAGTACAAATGCATTCTGTTCATTCAGTTTGCAATGCAACTTCCTCTTTGCTTGATTGTAATAATATGCACAATCTTTTGGCGTTTTTGTTCCAGCACTTGAGTATACAAAGTGCAATTAAGCCACTGTTGCATGCCTGTGTCTTTACAGACATTTTGAATTCTTTATCATTCAGAACCACTTGATAACATTCATTTATACTGACAGGTTTCTTTTGTTGCACAGGATGGTCTACTTCATTGTTATTGTCATGGGTCTTGCTCTTGTTTCCAGTCTCCTGGTGTTCTGCCTTTAGCATCTCGTTTTCATCTTGCAGATTCTGATGTTTTTGCATTTAAGTCAAACAAGGTACTGTTAGTATATTGTAACTCCTTGTTGTTATACTAAATGTTTATTTTAATTTTGTGTTGCTGAGTTCGTTTATCTTTGTTATTTTCTGTGCATGAACTTTGGCTATGCTCTGCCTTTTGGATTTTATGCTGCTATATTGTAACTCCTGCCAGAGGCATTGCTGGGTCTTGTGGTGCCTGGTGTCACTGCCTGATCTAACACCTCACGCTCTTAATGTAACAGCTTCATATCTATGTGACAGCAAAAAAAAAAAAAAAATAAGGGCTGATTGATCTGGCACCCCTCAATACTACAAGCTCATTCTTGCCCTGATGCTCCATACATAGACCTAAAACAAATAAATAAACCAAAACTGGAGCTGTCAATCACACCCCATAACACATTGTGCCCAGGGAAGATACCCCCTTTGCCCCACCCTAACCAATGCTCCTGCCATGGAATTTCCTTTTCGCTCTATCAACACAATGTCAGCTTGGGAATGAAATTTACCTATTTTTGTCTTTCAAGTTCTAATACAAGGCACTTCTCTCATTTTTCTTTTAGTTATTGATGCTACTTGATGTTACACTTTCAGACTTAGTTTCTTGTTTTTCTGCTTCCACTTGTACAGAAAGTTTAAAAAGTCTTTTGGACAGATTAACTACTTGTCTGTTTTAATTTGCCATGTCCTTTGCTGTTCGTGGCCCGTTAGCTCTCTATGTCACAAGTATACTTCTTGAAACAAGCTCCAATGTCTGTAGTTTTCAAATAACACACTCAAAAAACACATTCTGCCCCATAGTTTCATCTGTTCTAGCTCATGTAGAATCTATAGATCTAGGGTCATTATTTTAGCTAATGTTTATTTTGCATAGTTGAAATACTGGACTGCAACACATCCACTTGTTAGTGTCTAAATCAGATATTCTGATGCAAAGAATTCTGATTGCGCTGGACCCCATCTGCTTGTGATAGTACTTGGTTTTCCAGCATCACTTTCTTTCATTAACCCATGTTGCAGTACCTTACCAGAGATTAAGATTAACACTTGTTCATTTTCCAGGAATTGTTTTGATAACTAGCTCTTCTGCTGCTCATTCTTTAGTAAAGGAAACTCACAACCAGTTTGACCATGTTTGCATTCTATTTTCTTTCTTGTCACTTTACACATCAATGAATCTCTTTTTATTAGTCTCATAGAGTTTACTTTTAAGGTAAACAACATTTTCTTACTTTACATAATAGCCTCCATTTCCTCTGTCAGAGGCTTTTCATTTTTTAGAAATGACAGCTTTTTTCTTGCTTTACTCAGAAATTATCCCCTTATTCCCTGGCAAACTGGTTTATTTTAAGAATAGCACCTCATGTCAACAAATTTTCACAAAATGCCACCAGTGTATTAGTAAAGCAAATTTGCTACAAACATCTTTGGTTGCAAGTCCTTAATACATAACTAATAAATAACTTATTTTCCAGGCTATACTTTAACTGCTATGAAGACATATTTGTACTGTTAAAGTAAATGTCAGTATGGAAACGGCACATATTTGTCTAGACGTACCATTTCTTTAGTTGTAACAATTCATCAGTGTGGAAGAGTTGCATTTTACTTACACGTCTCAAACACTTTCTTACAGATGTTTTAGTACTGTTAAAATAACACTTAATAGTGCTGCAAATGCTTTGCCAAAGGATTCTTATAACTACTAAGTACCTACATGATTCAGCATTGTAAGGAACTGCACACTTTAACCACTGACAGCACCTAGCAAGATTCAGTGCTACGAACACTACTTCAGAATGCAGCTAGTAACATTCAGTAGTGTACGAAGATCTACTATTTTTGAATGTTTTTTACATAATGCTCACTTTTTCTCAACAAGCAAGGCTCGCAGAGTTTTAGTAGGTGCAACTTGAATACTAAAGTTCAGAAGTTCACTTTTAAAGCAAATAGCAGGCATTGGTTTTCATTTGTTTTAAATCTGATAATTCACAAATGCAGGAAATGTCTGGATCATATAAAAAGTAGAATTTTTCACTGTTGCACAACACCATACATCTAAATTGCTTCAGCAGCCTGAAAGATTTCACATGGCATGCTGCTGTCAACTTTATACTCAGTCTCCAACAATCAATTTTTATTTCTCACTGCAAATACCACATTCACTTGAGTGTCTTCTTTCCAATAATCATTTTTTTATTGCAAAGGGCTCCCAATCTTTGGTTCCTTTTTCTCAAAATACAATTCATGCAATACCTCAAAACTTCTCCTGTTAAATTTCACTCCAGGTTACAGGGCAAACAACACAATGTAGAAAAGTTACTGGATTTATTGCTGTGCATCAACACTTTTGAACTGCTTTAGAAAGTCCAAACCAGTGAAATGTTATCTTCAGTGGCACTGTACACATTGTTTGGACTAAAAAGTACAGCTGTGTAAGAACTTACCATAACAGTAGATGTCCTACTGATAACTGTTGAAGTATTCTTAACGCATGGTTTGCTGACATCCAGCTGGGATACCAAAGCTATACCTTCATACGACATACGTCCAGATGATGACCTCATCTCATGGGCATCACAGTATATAAGTAGATGAGATTCTCAGTCTATCTTCAAGCCAGCATCAGCCTGAAGAAGACCAAGGAAAGAGAAAGGTCAACTAGGACAGGCCTAGGTTGAACATGGCAAGCAAGTTCCCTCTCGGAAAGTAGGATCCTGTGATATAGAATGTGCTTATGTGTATATGAAAGGCAAACTGTTAGTGCCAGTGAGAGCAAAATAAGTAAATAAAGGGGGACAGATGGGAGGGAAGGAATTCAGCAGTAGTGATCAGTAGGACATGCTTTGGAAAATTCTTACGCAATTGTACTATGTCCTGACTGAGTCCCTCTTCCAGTATTCTTAACAGATGGGTGATTCCCAGAGCTGTACAGAAAGAGAGTGGTAAGTTAAAGGGAACAAACACAGGGGGAGTATAGGAGGCCAATCAGAATAATTTTGGCAAATACTGCCCTGGACCTTGAGAAAGCATCCATCTTGTAGTGTTTTGTGAAGATGTGAACACAGGACCAGGTAGCTGCTTCCAAAATAGACCTGATGTCTGTCTATATCTTTGTAGAAAGCACATGAAGAACCTAGTGTTTGAGTAGAACAAGCTTTTGAGCAGTAGGGCAGAGTACTTCCATGGTGAAAATAACAGAAGGAAATAGTCTTTGAAATCCAGGAAGCAGTAGATTGTTTGGAAACTGGTTGCCCTAACTTTGATTCCATGAAAGAAACAATAGTTGATCTGTTTTTTTTTTCTGATATCCTTAGTTTTATGCAGGCAAAACCTCAGCTGTCTGTGAATGTCTAAAGAGTGCAGTATTCTTTCCCCCTTATTCTGGGAATAAGGGAAAAGGGTAGGCAGACTGATTGCTTGGTTAAGCATGAGCTCACAAACCACTTTTGGCATGAAGGAAGGACTGGAACTGGTTACCCTATCTTTGTGGAAGATGAGGAGGGGGGAATGGCCATGACAACCACTATTTCTGTGTCCCTGTAGGCTTAAGTCTGGGTCAAGGGGAGTACTCTTTGTGAAGTGCAGAATTTTGAAGAAGCAGCTAGCTCAAAAGGGGGTAAAGTTAGCTTTTCCAAAACAAAATTAAGGTGTCAAGGAGGTGAAATAGGTTTCTGTGGGGGGTTAAGATGTAAAACAGCCCTCAGGAAAAGTTTAACTTCTGTCCAAGACATAAGAGGGGTCTCCAAGGGTAGCAAGCATTAATGACTAAATGAGTCCTAATGGAATAGTAGGCCAACCCTGAATGTAATAAGTCACACAAATATTGGAGTACTGTGGGGGTGTCCATTAAAACAGGTTGGAATTAAAGTTTAAAGAAACAGATGGAAAATCTCTTCCACTTGGCTGTGTAAGACTTTCTAGTGCCAGGTTTTCTGGCTTCTTGTAGAATCCGAACCACTTCTTCAGGAAATTTGTGTCTTGTAGGGATTAAAATCCTATCATCCAGATGGTCAAGCTGAAAAAGTCAAGATTGGGATAAAGGAGTTGTCCTTTCTGTTGGGTGATTAGATCTGGTTTTGGAGGGATTCACCAGAACTTTCCCTTTGATATGTGAAACATGAGTGGGAACCAGTGCTGTCTTGGCCAGAATGGTGGCAGTAGTAGAAGTTTTGGGTATTCCTTCTGGACCTTAAGTAGGAGCCTTGGGAGCAGAGGTAATGGTGGATACACATAAAGGAACTTCCCTGTCCATGTGAAAGAGAAGGCATCTGTACTCCAAGCTGGAGGTGGCAGAGTCCTAGTGCAGAACAGAGGATGTAGATGTTTTTTGAGGACGAAGAGAGGTCTCTCTGATGGCTCTCCCATCTGAGAGTGATAGCTATGAACACTTCTTTGAGCAAAGACCATTCATAAGGGTCTTCCAAGTCTCTGGTTAGAGAGTCTGCTAACACATTCTGTTGGGAGGGATTGTTTGTAGCTGAGACAGACAGATTTATCTGAGGAGCTAGGTACCAAACCTCCAGTGCTAGCCTGCACAGAGGATAGGATCTTGTAACTTTCTGTTTATGTACCACATCACCGTGGTGCTGTTTGCGTGTACCAGAAGAGTGCCTAGTTTCAAAGGTGTGATAAGGTCCATAGGACTTGAATAAGTTATCTCATTTCCTTTAAGTTTACATGTTCTTTTAATATATGGGTTAGCCACTCCCCTTGGACTCTGTTGTCTCCTGTTCAAGCCCCCCCATGCCCTATCCAATACCTCTGTAAACAGGACTTGGTTGTGTGAAGCTAGAATGAATGGGAAACCTGAGTTGAACTTAATCTGGTTGCTCCACCAAATGAGCTCCTTCTTCATGCAAGGAAGAAGGGGAATGTTGACATTGAGAGGGTGACAATGTTGTGATCACACTGATTTCAGGTACCACTGTATTTTCCTTGTGTGTAATCTGATGAGGGGCAACACAGGAATGGTGGCAGCCATAAGACCCAAGACCCTGACAGCCTGTCTGGCCGAGTGATGGATGCTGACTGGAAAGCAGAAGGAACTCACTGGCGAGTGAGGTGACCTTCTCTGGAGGAATGGAGAAATGCATGGTACACATGTCTAGATAGCATCCCAGGAAGGTCACCTGTTGGGAAGGCATGCACCGGAGCTTTCTGAAACTGACGGTGAATCATAGAAGAGTCAGAAGTTTTATTGTGTAATTAAGGGATTTTAGAAACATATCCCTGGATACAGCCTGGAGAAGAAGGTTGTCCAGGTATGGGAAAATTTGAATGCCCTGAATGTGGCAGAAAGCCACTACTGGAGCAAGGCACTTCATGGACACCCTTGGAGCTGCAGACAAACCAAAGGGCAAAGCAGTAAACTGAAAATATGACAATCCAGTAAAAAAAATGAAATATTTTCTGCAAGAAGGATGATTGGTGAATATGATTGTAATGCCCCTGCACTAGCCCAGTAATCAAGGAGCCTCAATCTTCACCACTAGCACCAGTGATGGACCTACACATTGGCAAAATTACAAGTACACACACAGTAAAGTACAATTGCCCTTAAGAGCACACAGAGATCACAGTTAGTCTGGGGTTGTTTTTTCCCTCTTTCTCCAGATCCCCAGTAAGACTCCCCACTGACACAGCTACAAAGTTGAGTCCTTAGCCAGGGTTCCAAGCCAAGTCCTCCCAACACTCTCTCTGTCCAACCAGTGCTTCATGTCCCTGCCCAAATAGCTGACACACACACATACTTTGAGATTTGATTTATATACAAACACACACCTGGGAAAGGCTGGCACAGGTTTACTAGCTATGTCCCCTTATGTCCAGACTATAAGGTAGTTATCACTGCCACTAGATCCCCTTATCAGCTACTTTAAGGCCCTTACCAAAGCTTGTCCAATCCTACTGTATAATGTTACTATTATCCAAATGGTAGTTTCTGACCAAGTGCCAGGCTATTAGAGGTTACCTGTACAGTGTCATCAAATGCAGATGCAAGTACTCTAGGAGCTAAATATGTCTCACAAATATCAGCCACAAAGATAGGTTTAAATATATTTAATAATAAATAATAAAAGAATAATACAATACTCAAGCAACACAGTAACTACACAGTTAAGAATCACAGGACATATTTTAAAACAACATAGCAGGGCAGTCTCATATAAATACAGAAAACATCTAAACTAATTTTTACTATATTCCTAACTAAATCTAAAAGAAATTACTGTACCCTAGTTACTTACTACTAGTAAGGCAAGTGCAGATGATGAGTGGATGTTCTTGCTAGGTCCAAGACAAAACACAAAATGCCCAGTCTCTGAGAGAGTTCTTAAATCAGTATCACATATGACTGCTGGGTTAGCTTGGATGACATCACTTTCTGTCACCTGAATTTAGTCCCCAAGCTAAACCAGAAACTAACATCTCTGTGTTAAAATACATATCTCTCAGATGTGCAGCTGCTAGGAAGTCATAAAGCAATAAAACGCATTTACATTTTAAACATAGTAAATACTTCTCTCCAAGACAATAAAAAACTTCTAGCTCTAGACATCCTGTCTTCTTGCTGCATTGAAACTAACTTTTATAGCACATCGTAAAGGACTTAATTTCAACGTATTTTCTTGAAGTTTTGTAAGTTAACCTTCCATGTTCCAGCAGGGTATGCTGTGGTTACATTCTTTACGCTCAGTACATAACATACAGTTCTGTATAAATCATAGCAATATTCACAAAAGACATAGAATTATTTACAAAATTCCAGATAGCTGGGCTGGCAGTGTCACAATGATGATAAGCGTCTTATAGGTCTAAGGATTCTAGGAAGGCTTGAGAGAATAGAAAAGGTATAGAGTATTTTGAAAGAGAGTAGTCTCAGTGAAGTGTTTAGCCTAGAGATCCAGGACGGGCCTCTAATGACCTTCCTTCCTGGGAACCAGGAAGAGCTTGAAATAAAGAAAAAATGATTCCTGAATTAAATGGAGAAACTTCTTCTGTAGTTCCCTGGGACAGTAAATATGGCATGACGGGCTCTATGAGATATAACTGGTCAGGGGAAGGGGGATTCCCTCTGGAGTTGGAGACATGGAGTAACCCTCCTTGATAATGGTTAGTACCCACTTGCCTGACGTTATTGCTTCTCAGACATGAAAGGATAGAGAACTCTCTTCTGAGATTGCTGCACATTGAGTAACAGCTTAATTTCAGCTTTCCCAGCGTGAAATCAGAAACTCAGAAGAGAGAGCCATTAAACTTAGACTTTTTGGGTAAATTTCAGTAACTGACTACTAAATACACTTCCTGCATGCCAGCAAAAAAGAAATTCAGAGAATCTGAAAGAAAATCAATCACAAAAGGTGAGGAAAAAACACTGACTGTGAAGAATTCTGCAGCTGTTCAGCAAAAAGCAGTGCAAGCTCCAGCTTTGGTGCAAGACATGACTTCCAATAACCTAGAAGAAAGAATAAGTCAAATGTACTGAGAACTGATTAAAATAAATAAAACACTGATGGAGTATATCAACTCAAATAACAAAAGGCTGGAAAAAATGGAAGAAGCTTTAAACAGATATTCAGATGAGGTGATAAAACTGCAAAAAATCAGAGGTCAAAATGAAGAAAGGGACAGTTGAATTTGACATGGCTCAAGAAGAGATGTTTAAAAAATACTAGAATTAGAGGACAAGGCACATAGGGAAAACCTGAGATTTTCTGCTGTACCAGAAAAATTGGAAGGAACAGACTATATTAATTTTAGGAAAGCACAAATAAGAAACTGGACTGGTATTCCACAGCAGGAGTTGTTAACTGAAAGAGTACATTATGCATATGCTCCAAACCTGGCTAAAAGAAAGCAACCTAGACCTTTAATAGTAAAGATGCAATCCCACCAGCAGGAGGAGTTGATTCTGACAAAACCTTGGCAGAAGGACAAAGTACTAAAAATGAGAGACAGTAGAGTGTCTGTGGAAAATGATTACTCACTGTACACCAGGCAGAAGAGGAGTAAAGTTATTCCACTAACCAGGGAATGTTGAAAAGCAGGTGTAAGAGTCAAACTGCTGTACAAAGCTACCTTCAGACTATTCTTTTCTGGAGGGACAAAATTGGGTCTATATTATAACTACGAAGATGTAAAACTTTAAATGTTATATCGAACCCACTACATCGAAGGATGAAAATAGCAAAGCCCCGGAACATCGAAATCTTACCTAGGGCAAGTTTTCGGTGGGCCATTCCGTGGCTTCGCTATTTCCTCTACTGTGGTGCGAGAGTTACAGACCTTAGGGTTAGGGTGCGAGTTAAGGTAAATGGATAGTTAGTAATGTACGTATGGTTTAGTGTAGGGTTGGGTTTTGTTAACTGTATGTGTGTGGTTTATTTATTTTGGTGTGCTTGTGTTGTGTGTATGTTTCTCGGAACAGCAATTTTTTCCCTGGGAAAAAATTCGCTATTCTGAGCGTTTGATGTTATCATAATTTGAAATTCCAAGTTCGAACTTATGGTGTTCGATATTTTGGAATTTCGAATATATGATATAGACCCGACAAAATAATTTCCTTGATGCAGAACATGCTAAGGAAGAAATACAAAGGTTTGCCCAACAAAAAGTGAGCTGTAAAACAGAAGGAGATTCTCCTTCTTGCTTTTCTGGTAATAAAGACCACAGAGAGACTGTGCCAGTTCCTTTTCTAATATTTCAAAGGAAAATGCTTGAGAGGCAGAAAAAAGCACAAGGGTTGACTAGAAGAACCGAGAATACATTGAAAATGAAGCAGAGACTGGATTTGGGAGATAGAGATAAACAGGAATAAAACTGTCAACTCAGAAACTGACAAATGTGGGATTACAAAGCATTAATTATATTTGTGAAACATGACAGCACAAGAAAACCTGGAAATATTGGACATTTTGACTTTGTTAAACTTGTAAGGGGCTCTAAACCATATGCCCTACTTCATATCATTAATGTTTGGAAGAACACTTAGGAGAGGGGAAGAGGAGAACAGCGTTAACTATATGTAAAACAAAATTTTGTTCTTAGCAGTATTTTTATACTGCATGATATAATCTGCATGCTATAAAGTAAAGTTTTCTCAGTTACTTCCAAGTGTAATGGGGATACTAAAGTAAACAGGTGCCACTATTTTTCCCTCTTCTCTCTTTCTCCTTGTTAAGAAATGTAGGCAGTGTAATGTAAAAAAAAGAAGAAAAGTTTGGTCAAAAGAGCATGATACAAGAAAAATGTATGTGATTTTTCTCATTCTTGCATAGGGAAATGGCTTGATCTAGTAATACATTTTAAGAGAAAGCAAACAAATAAATGCTTGTAATAACAACTTGGTATCTGGTTCTCATGACTCCATGGAGACAATCTGATAAACAGCAATAAAAACAGAACAGAATATGTCTTTCTTTCAATGGCTAGGAGATAATGTTTTCTGAAAGCATTCAAGTGTTTTCCCAATCTGGGAGAGCAATAAAGATAAGAAAAAACCAGACAGCACTTAGTAAAAGTACAGGCTATACCATGTGCCTTAGCATGAATAACCTTCCTTTTAGGTTAACCCAAGTCTGTCAGTGTGGCTGTCAGTTTGGGACAATTGTTCCTATTAGGAGGATGAAACTTCAATATTTGTAGCTGTACCTATTTTTGTGTGTTTATAGAGGTTTATGAGCGTATTTTTTTTTGTTTCTTTGTTTGTTTGAGGGCTTTCAATAAAACAAAAAGTTTTTTAAGATGTGACATAGGCTCAAATGGATATGACAAGAAACAACCATATAAAAGATCAACCTGCCAAACGTTAGTGTATGCATGTAACACAAAAGTTGGAACTAGATACTTAACAAAAAGCTATTACACATAAAAGGTGGGAATAATAACTTTTTAACATAATGACGCTTTCTATATTATTTTTAAATGTTAATAGTCTCTGACAATATACAGAAAAGAAAGAATAGTGAACTTTTTTAAAAATTTAGAGTGCAAATAGCTATGCTACAGGAGAAACCTTTGGAAATAACTGAACATGTGAATCTGATAAAGAAAGGTTTTCAGGGCAGTTATTCAGCAGAACACTTGGGACAAAGGAAACCAGGAGTACTTATATTAATTGCAAGTGGAGCTCCAATAGTCATAGAAGAGGATAGAAAAGATAATAATGGTAACTATTTAAGGGGCTACTGGCAGGGGAGGAGGATTACACTGGCATGTATTTATATTCCCACCTAAAACTGCTAAAATCGAGCTAAAGAAAATTCTGGGAGAAATATTCAGCTTTCAGCAGGGATATTACTTATAGGTCATCATCATCTTCTTTCGGCTGTTCCCGTTAGGGGTCACCACAGCGGATCACCTATTTCCATTTCTTCCTGTCCTCTGCATCTTGCTCTGTCACACCAACTACCTGCATGTCCTCTCTCACCACATCCATAAACCTTATCTTAGGCCTTCCTCTTTTCCTGTTACCTGGTAGCTTCATCCTTAGCATCTTTTCCCCAATATACTCAGCATCCCTCCTCATCACATGTCCAAACCAACATAATCTTGCCTCTCTGGCTTTGTCTCCAAACCTTCCAACCTTATTCCTAATTCTGTCCACCCTCGTCACACCCAGTGCAAATCTTAACATCTTTAACTCTGCCATATCCAGCTCAAACTCCTGCCTTTTTGTCAATGCCACTGTCTCCAACCCATATAACATAGCTGGTCTCACTACCCTCTTGTAGTCCTTCCCTTTCACTCTTACAGGTACTCGTCTGTCACAAATCACTCCTGACACTCTTCTCCAACCACTCCATCCTGCCTGTACTCTCTTATTCACCTCTCTTCCACACTCACCATTACTCTGAACTATTGACTCCTAGTATTTAAACTCATCCACCTTCGCCACCTCTACTCCTTGCATCCTCACCATTCCTCTATCCTCCCTCTCATTCACACACATATATTCTGTCTTAGTCCTGCTGACCTTCATTCCTCTTCTCTCTAGAGCATATCTCCATCTCTCCAGGGTCTCCTCCACCTGTTCCCTACTCTCACTACAGATCACAATGTCATCTGCAAAGATATTACTTATAGGTGGGGACTGGAATTTGATTTACAGCAGTGAAGGTGTGTCTGGGGGGAAACCCAGAAGAGAAAATCTAGCAATGGATGGTAGATTTTTGAAGACATTTATGAAAATATTTGGCATGGAAGATGTGAATTCAGTAGCAGGAGTTTGAAGTGAATTTACATATTATTCCCCAAGATACACAAACTGGGTTAGACTAGACAGAACTTACATTTCACAGGAACATGTGCATATAATTGAAAGTTTTGATATGCATCCAATAACTATTTCAGATCACGTGCCAATAATTTACTAAAGTAAAAATGCAGGTTAATGAAATAAAAATGAGACACGGGCACCTTCCCACCTATCTATTGAAAAGAGAGGAATTTAAGGAATGGGTAGTACAAATTATTCAGGGGTTATTAGACAAGATAGAAATTTATTCTGAAAATATAGCTAAGGAGTGTGATAAAATTAAAGTAGAGTTTAAAAAGAGGGTAGAAATAAAAGAAAGAGAAATACGGTTAAGAAGTAACAATAATTATTTAGAGGGACTGACAAATGTTAAAGTATTAGAGAATAGGGGTAATCTCACATTACAAAAACAGGAGCAACTGCAGAATGCTAAACAGAAAATAAGGGATTACCTTGACAATATGCATGAGTTTAGAAAGATTACTGTTAAGCAACTGTTTTTTTTATTTAACTCCAGAGCAAAAAACCTTTTGGTACAACATCCCACACAGCAGAAAGTAGAAAGGGTTGTTGCCAAGCTTAGGGAGTCTATAACAAGGAAGATAACAAGAGAGCATGCAGAGGCACTAGAAACATTTTTGGAAATTTTATGAAAGTCTGCATAAAGCAGAGAAATATGGAAATCAAGAAAAGGTACAAATGGAAATTGTTTATGGAAGTATTAAATATGCCAAAGTTAGAGGAAGATGAGGCTCAATTCCAAACAGTTAAGAAATGAGGAGATGAGATAAAAAATGGTGATGTACAATCAATCCAAAGTCCCCAGAAATAGATGGTATCCTTGTGGAAATTTGGAAACTAGAAGGTAAAAAATGATAAAGATCTGGAAGGTTTTGTTTAACAGTATTTTAAGAAGAGGAGAAGCCCCAACATCCTGGAAGAAAGCAGTGATGGCTGTAATACATAAGGAGGATAAAAATCCATCAGATCCACCTTCATATAGGCCCATTTCCACCCTACCCCATGATTATGAAGTGTTTATGCCTGTAATGGCAAAAATAATGGCAAAGCTGATGCCACAATTGATAGATATGGATCAATGTGGTTTTGTGGAGGGGAGGAAAACATTTGACAAAATTAACAGAACACTGATGATCCAGAGAGAAGCGGAATGTAAGAAAATACCACTGTTGTTGGTGGGTCTTGATGCAGAGAAAGCATTTGACAGACTAAGCTGGGAGTTTATGAGCAGGGCAATGGAACCATTTGCATTCCCTGAGAAAAATTATAAAGTTGATCAGGAGGATATATGATGGACTGGAGGTGAAACTTAAAGTGGGGGGTTGCTCTCTGATAATTTCTGTTTGAGAAGAGGAAAATGGAAGGGGTATCCTCTTTCCCCCTTATTTGCATTACATTTAGAACCACTGGCAAAAAAATAAGGGACTCAAATTCAAGGATATAATTGTTAGGGCAGTCAAGAAAAGCTGGGTCTATTTGCAGATGATATTATTTTATACTTCCCAAAACCAGGAAAGGGCATTTCACTGCTGTGGAATACTTTGAGGCAGTTTCAAATCTTTTTGGGATACAAAATGAATGAAGCTAAAACAAAGGCAATACCTGTAAATCATGTACCCACACAGGAGTTAGTTTAGCAATATACATATTTATGGGGACAAGATAAAATTAAATTCTTAGTAGTATGGATTAAAAAGGATTCTGGTGTGGCAGCTAAGGATATGTGGGAAGAGACTAAACAAAAGATAATACAAGAAATGAGAAACTGGAAACTCTGTTATTTTGATATGGATAGCAAGATACAAGCAGTTAAAATGTTTTTAGTGCCTTTAGTTTTATACACAGGTCAGGCATATTTTTATCAATCAGATGAATTGTGGATAGCAATTAACAAAGAAGGATTTTATCTGGGAGGGGAAGACAGCAAGTGTCAAGTGAGATAAGATGATTCTTCCAATACAGCAATGCAGTTTGGGATTACCCAATTTGAAAGGGTATTTTAGAGCTAAACAGTTAAAGCTCCTATACATAGCACAAGCAGAAACCTATAATTCAAAGTGGAAAGAGATGACGATGAAATGGAGGGAAGCTCAAGAAATAAGAAAAGACTGGGATGTTAGATGCAAATCCTTAATGAGAATAACAATAACCATACAGAATATTATATTCGTAAAGTAGCAGAAAGTATTCTAAGATCTAAGCCAACAAGGGAATGGAGAAAGGTGATTCTGCCGATGGAGAAGACTGAATTTAGTCATATAGGCAAGAGGGCCTGGAATTTATTGGAGAAAAATTACAAAAGAACTAAAGTATCGGGAACAAATAATTAGAGTGAGAAAGGTAATAGACTGGGAAGAGGCCAATAATTTATCTGGACTGCAGGATAGAGACTGCCTTCCCTATCAATGATTTATATCATGGTTTAGGCAAAGAGAAAGAAATAGGGGGATCCTAAGCAAAAGACCAGAACTGGTAGAGTTTTTAATAGAATCTAAAACAGAAGCTACTGTTAAAAAAAGTAATAATTATTACAGCATATAAAATATTGCATGATAACTACAAGAACAATCAGAGGAGGTTAGAAAGGACTGGGAAGAGAGATTGGATAAGAAATTCACAAAGAAACAATGGGGGATATATGTATGTCTCCCAAATATGCAATAAAGTCTAGAAGATTCAGGATCTTTGGAAGTCTTTACATAGATAATTTTATACTCCAAGTAGACTCCAAAGAACTTTTCCTCTGTTAGATAGAAAATGTTGGAGGTGTGATGGGGAAGAAAGAAGCAAATGGGAACACATTTTCTGGGAGTGTAATGAGTTGACAGACAGGAAATATTCCCTGCAGAATGCTCTGTCAGGGATGCTGGGTGAGCAGATTGGTGTAACTAAGGAAATTATTTTTTGAGCTATGATACAGAGTTGGAATTGCTTAGACAGAGCAAGGCCTTGCTGAGTCTAAGTATGGTGGCTGCAAAAAAAGCAATTACTAGAAAATGGAAATCCGTGTCTAAACCAACTGTACCAGAAGTAGTGAATATAGTAACAAAGATATGGAAATGTGATCTTTAGAAAAGGTAGTAGCAAATTACATAGAAAAAATGGGAACTGTGGGAATAATATATGTAGAGGAGGAATGGGGTTTAAAAGAAGGCATGATTTGAATAAACTATGTAATGCTTGATTGACAATAACTGGACAGATTATAAGTGATGTATAATGTTTGCAGCTAAAATTATGCCAATATGATTTGTGATGTATAATGTTTGCAAATAAAATTATGTCAATATGGTTTCTTTTTGTTTATATAAATATATGATTGCCTATGCCACACATGATAATTTAATAAAGATGTTTCTTGTTTTAAAAAAAATAAAAGGAAAGAGAAAGTCTTTTTGAGAGTGGGGTGGAAAGAGGGGGGTTGTTTTGGAGAGGAGGAGGTAAACAGTCAAAGAGGCCTGCTACTAAACTGAAGCCTCCCAGAAGGAGTATCCCTTTGAGTTTTCTCTGGAAATCTTTTCTAGGGAGCTTTCCTTTGTCTATGAGGAGTTCTAGGATCTCTTTTAGCAAAGCAGGTGGACTTAGCGGGATAATTTCTGTGGTGCCTGGCAACAGTGGACAGAAGGATTTGACGGCAATCCTTCATTGTTTTGCCCTGTTCATGCAAAGTCTTGAACAGACAGGTAGCTTTTAGGCCATAAAGGAGACTGTAATCCAAGGAAAAATCTAAAATCTTAGATTTTAAACCTTCAGGGATGGGTTGGCTACTTAGCCAGTTATACCGCCTAATCACTGAACCAGTGGTGGCCTCTTTGGCGGCCACCCTGGAAGAAGCATCGACAGCATCATAGCTACAATTCATACTCTGCTTGCCTATTTGAAGCCTGGGCCACTAAAGATTGCATGAACTGCTTTGAGTCTGGAGTCTTTGGCTCTGTGATGCTCCTGTTTAAAGATGGCAACACAACAAGTATTTGGTCATTTGAGTTTAATACTTTATAGCCCTAAAGGCTGAGGTGTAGGAAGTATACACTTTCTTACCCCACCTCTTCATTGCTCAATTGTCTTTGTCATGGAGAGAACATTGGTGCCAGGTGGTAACTTGGAAGGTAGCCAGCACAAATCCTGTTCTGAAAATAAGTATATTTAAAAGATGCACATTATATTAGCAATGAAAACAAACTGCACAAACCGGTTTCGGCTTAACAGCCTTACTCAGTTGGACACAAATAAACAAACACCATTACATTCAAAGGCAGCCCATTAATATATAGGATAATGAATAGGACAGAGGCCAATCAGAACAATAAACAAATAAGGCAATCAAAACTGCTCATTTAAACCAGGAGGAAAAAGCCCTCCCAGTTTAACAATCCACTTTTTTCTTTAGTATTCAAAACCTGATGTAATCCAGCTAAATCATTATTTTTCTGCACAATGCAATCAATAATAGTAAATCTAAAAAAAACCCGTCTGATGGTTACAGATATGCTTGTATAGGGCACTGGTTTGCTTGTGTGTCCTAATATCGCTCAAGTGTTCACTGATTCTAAGCCTAAAATGCCTAGAAGTTTGTCCCAAATAAAAAGCTTGACAGAAGCAGCTAGCTAGATAAATCACCCATGTTGAGCTGCAATTGCCAAAAAAAATGATATCATAAATATTGGAAGTATTTTTACTAGTGAAACAAGTAGTTTTATGTATATGTGAACAACTTGAGCAATGACCACAAGGATGGCAACCTACCAACTTGTGCCCAATAATGGTCCTTTGAATCAATGTTTTCTCCTACCGGGCCCTTTTGTAGTGGCTGAACAGAGAACCCAAAGATCTGCCCTTACGAAAGGAGAAAGAATGTTTGTCACCCAAAATATCCATAAAAGGACCCCCACCCTCTAAAATATTCCAGTGTCTTGAAACGATATCCATGAATGATTTAGAGTATGAGAAAACATTGATACAAAGGACCATTATTGGGCACAAGTTGGTAGGTTGCCATCCTTGTGGTCATTGCTCAAGTTGTTCACATATACATAAAACTACTTGTTTCACTAGTAAAAATACTTCCAGTGTTTATGATATAAATTTTTTTGGCAATTGCAGCTCAACATGGGTGATTTATCTAGCTAGCTGCTTCTGTCAAGCTTTTTATGTGGGACAAACTTCTAGGCCTTTTAGGCTTAGAATCAGTGAACACTTGAGCGATATTAGGACACACAAACCAACCAGTGCCCTATACAAGCATATATGTAACCATCAGACGGGTTTTTAGATTTACTATTATTGATTGCATTGTGCAGAAAAACAATGATTTAGCTGGATTACATCAGGTTTGAATACTAAAGAAAAAAGTGGATTGTTACACTGGGAGGGCTTTTTCCTCCCGGTTTAAATGAACATTTTTGAGTGCTTTATTTGTTTATTCTTCTGATTGGCCTCTGTCCTATACACTACCTTATGTGGGCTGCATTTGAATGTAATGGTACTTGTTTATTTTTGTCACACTGAGGAAGGCTGTTAAGCCGAAACCGGATTGTGCAGTTTGTTTTCATTGTCAATATAATGTGTATCTTTTAATTACACTTATTTTCAGAACAGGATTTGTGCTGGCTCTTTTTTTCATTTGGTTGAACTGTTTTGAGCTGTGCACTTGCCGTACATGTGGATGCTTTTGTGTTTGGGTGTTTAACTTGGAAGGTAGCCCAAAAACAGACAGACTGCAACCAGACCTGCTAATGGATTTTTGTAGAGATACTTGAGTTCATCAGGAACTTTGTAGACCCTATCTGCTACTTTTGGAGCAGGGGGATGAGAGTCTGAAACTGAGGAATCAGCCTTATAGGTGTCCAGGTAAACTTCAAGCACAGGTGGGACTGCGGGGGAGGGGGGCAGGGATAGCCATCTCCAATAAACTGTAGTATTTTTTTGAACCTTTGGATACCTGTCTGGACTGCCATTCAAAATGTTTTATCATGCTTTATAAGATTTTCACAAAGGAAGCCTCTTTTGGGTGGAGTCTAGAGAAAGGGAATCTCCGTAATCTGAAGAAATCTATTCTGAAGAGTGTAACTGGGATGAGTAGTCTAGTAAAAGATCCAAATCCTTATCTGGTTCCTCATCAAAGGACGAAGAATCCAATATCTACTTATGTGGTGTGGTTTGAGAAGTCACAAAGGAAGGGGGCTTTAGAGACATGATGGACTTGAAAAGCTCCTGAGAAAGATCAAACCATTTGTTTTCCTTGGATGTAGAAGGCAACACTGAAAGCTTACGTTTTTCTGTTTTTTTCTTTTTTGGGGTGACATACAACTGAATAAGCTTAGCAGGTTCTAAACCATTGCACATTTCTATAAGGGTTCTGGGAATCTCTTCCCAAACAAGGATCAGAGAGATTCCACAAGGGTCCTCCGATACAACGATCCATGGCTCATCAGAGGACTCGGTCATCTGCAAGGCCGCAGAAGCCATACTCTTACAGAGTTGTGGTAGAGGACTTGTGCCAATATGATGGTCATATCTCGGGTTTGACCACCTCAGTGGGTACCTCTGATTCCAAGATGAAAGCTGGAGAATCTCTCTTGATCTCTTACATTTTTTCTTAGGTAGGAGGCCTATGTCCAGGCTTTCTGGGATAGTGGATTGGGCAAAGTGTTTTAGACATTAGGTCTCAAGAAAACTATTAAGTGTGGACAGCCTAGATCTGAAGGGTTTTGGAACAAACATCTGGCATATGGAAGAAGATTTATAGTCATGTTCAGGCCTAGACAAAACAGAATTTGTTTACTGCACTCACACTTACCCCTCCTAGCTAACATCTAAAAATTATTAGCTAGACAGACAAGAAAACAGAAGGTTCCCAAATGGGACACTTATCTGAGCTGAAGTTAAAGAACCTAGCGACCAAGCAATTACAGTCTGTCAGGTGCAATGACCTGTGTTCAGGCTGGCAGTGAGATAGTCTGAGGATCTTGTACATATCTCTGCTTTTATACTCTAATGACCATGAGCTGAGATCATCCTCCAGATGTATGTCATATGAAGGTAAAGCTTTGGAACCCCAGACAGATGTCAGCAAGCCACAACCCATCTGCTAAGAATACTGCAACAGTGTCTCACTCAGGACATCAAAAATTCTTAGAATATAGTTAAGAATATGTAGTGCACTTAACACTTCTCAATGCACACATTTCAGAATTATTGGGAAGTCTGTGTAGCACTTTTTCTTAGCACATTCCAGTATGCACACTTTAAAACTGTTAGAAATGTTGTGAAGGGGCAGGCCCTTAGGACATCTAGGTTAACAGCTAATCATGAGAAATTTTGTGAAGAAATTCATAATCTGGAAGGGAGATTTATGTTGAGAGGCTATGCTGAAAAGGAAATTCAGCCGATAACTTCCACAGTACTTTTATCTAGAGAAAAAGAAAGTAAGCCCTATTTCTCTGAACCCTATAATAATAGTGATGGGCAAGATGCCCTCACCAACAAAAATATGAGAATTCCTATGACCTATTCCAGCAATATAAAACTTCTACAGGGGATATTTGATAGGAATTCGAATATCTTATGTGCTAACGATCAAGTTAAGAGTTTAGTAGGAGATAAACCTAGATATGCTTACAAGAACATCAAATCCCTGAAGAGGCTGTTATGTGGCCCCAGACATGAAAGTACATTTCACAAAAAGGTATCAGATGATAACCATGGTACATTTCCATGTAAAAAATGTAACGATTGCTATCTATTAGATAATAGTGGAACTTTTTTGCGTCCGGACACTGGTAAGACTCTGCTTTTTAAGTTGGCAGCCAACTGTAATACTACCAATTTAGTATATTTAGCCTACTGTATTCTATGCAAATCATTCTACATAGGAATGACTACAGGTACACTACGTGACCGAATAAAAGAACATGTATATGATATTCATAGGAGAGCAGATACCAGTACACTAGCAAAGCATGTGATGGAAACAAGACAAATCACACAGCTTTAAGTTCATGGTTGTTGAGCAAGTATGGTTAGGAACCAGAGGGGGTTCAGTGAAGAATAAGGTGTAGATGAAAGAATTAGAGTGGATCATTAGAATGCGTACAACTATGGGTAAAGGACTGAATGATAAAATGTCCAATAAACCCATATTAGCTAACAGACCCCTTACCAGATGATTATGTATTATTTGCTTTTAGAATGTTTTAAATTATTGCTTTAAGCTTTTATTAGTGATTAATTGGAATGCTGTATGGTTAATTAAGCTGGCACTATCATTTGATGAATTGAATTTAAATAGCAGTGAATGTAACAGTCATTTGTCTGGTGAAGCAGATTTGGTTGTGAAACGCTCACCTGTTCGTTTTTGCAATAAAAGTTTGTATGATTTTATTGGCTGTGGTTTGGTGCCTTCCATTACTTTGCTTTAAAGTATTTCTATCTTATGTAAGGCTACAGTTCATAGACTGCACTTCAAAGAACTCACCATTGTTAGGTAAGTTTCATTTTAAGGCTTCTGTACCTGCCCAGAGCTTTCCACTTTGAACTTCCTAGATCAAGCTTTCTTCTACAGGACACAGTCATGTCTTTCTTAATAACTGTCCCTCTCTCTCTTGCTAAAAGAACAGTGGACGAGGCACTCGCTGTAGCCCAAAAGGCAGCACCCCCCCCCCCAAAAACAGAGGGATAGGAGGTCGGAACCAAAATAGATTACTTTGGAACTGTGGTCCCACCTCATACAGAGGAAGCTGCCTCTGAAGCAGAAGCCAGGGTCGAACTTACATATGCCAAGGTCCCAAGGGGCATGGAGGGCTCCAAAACAATGAAAGTCGAACCCTGCCCCTCGGAACCTGCAACGAAGGCCCGACCCCAGGAGGTCTTCAGTTCCGACAACCCAGAAGAGCTCAAGGCAACTATCAGTGCCAGAGAAGGAGTTCTGGCCGGTACCGAAACAGTAGAAGCCAGGATGATAGGTACCAGGAGCTCCAAAAACTTGGCTGGAGTTGGAGGAGGAATTTGTATCGGTATAGATGAAGGCAAGGTTCCAGAGCCAGCCTGGTTAGGAAACGAAGATGGAGGCAATTCCCTTGCCATCAGGAGCTGGTCGACCAGTCTCATAATGTCTGACTTGGACAGGCTGTTAGTGGATCGAATAGAGGAGGCCAATGGAGAGCCTGGAGGCCATCTCTCCAAAAATGGACTCGGAGGATGGTCCACAAATGGGTCAACTGAGGGAGAATAAGATGTCCTCAGTAGAACTATCAGTTGTGACTCCTTCAGTACCGAGAGCTCAGCTGGTACTGAAGCGAGAGGTGTCTTAGTGTCGAGGAGATAGTCGGCACAGTGGGGGACTTGGCCAATTTAGAAGGTGGTTCTGAAGATACTGTTGGAAATTAATGAGTTCGCTTTATTGATCTTGAGGAAGATGATGAGGAAGAAGAAGAGCTGGCTTCAGTTTTGGGACCACAGATAGCCTCTTCAAACTCAGATTTAAGAAGTCCTTTGAGAATGAGCTTATTTTTACACTCTGTCAGGGTTCTAGTGGAAAAGAAATGACAGATGGCACAATCTTCTTGAAGATGGACAGCACCAAGACAATAAACAGGGAAGGTGTGTCCATCTGAATTTGGCATTTTTCTCTCACACTTTTGGCACCTCTTAAAACTGGAAGTACCTTAGAGGATTTGTCGGCCATTGTAGAAGCTAAGGCCTCCTAACACATGCAAATACACACACACACACACACACACACACACACACACACACACACACACACACACACACACACGCACGCACGCACACACACACACACACACACACACACACACATATAAACAAAAGAAAGAAAGAAACAATTTTTTTTTTTTAGTAGCGAAGGAAGGGGAATTACCAGCAATGGTAAAAGAGATTACCCGAAGGTAAAGGGAGTGAGTATCAACAGTGGTACCTTAGAGTACCTAATGGTAGAGGATAGAAAAAGAGATCACTCATGCACAAACCTAAAAAGAACTAGAGGAGCGGGTAGATAGAGTACAGAAAGAAACAGAATTTAAATGGAAAAAAATAACTTACAATTAAATAAAGGCCAAGGCTTGAGAGGTTGGTTGAATGTGTCTGGCACTACGAAGTGACAAACGAGATCTGGGGTAATTTGGTGAGGAGCATTATGGGAAGACACTAGCTTGAGAGTTTTTGGCAGGCAAGAGCTGGAATAATGGCTGAGTCAGTTCCAAGCCTCAGAACCGAGCCCACGTTCAAGGATTACGCGAAGACTGACAACATGAGATCACATCTTAAAACTGATAGGAGACATACAGGAAAACACATGCATGTATCACAGGATGACATTTTTGGTCTTCCATTCTTACATCAACTTCTGCAAAAGGCAGTCAGGAAGTATTATGCACAGTGTCTTCTATCTCTAGGAAGTCATTTCATCTCCCAGCATCACTGACTGGATGAGTTGGAACCTTACCCCTCACAAACTACAGACAACACCCAAGGTAGTCACCAGTTTCTCTCTCGCTCTCTCTCTGTTTAATTTCTCCCGTCTTTTGGGTTTCTAATACCACAATGGGAACTGACCCCATTCCTAAGTCAAGGTATGATTAAAGTTCATGAAATTAGTATTGTTTTAATCTTTGATGTTAGCCAAAAGTGCTCTTTCCAGGGCCCGCAATTTGCCAGGAACTGACTCCTTCTGCAATTCATACTGAGTTACATGTATATATCTAAATATGACTGTAAATTCTTTTTAAATGAGACCCATTGCTCCTACTACTATTGGAACTGTCTGAGTATCTTTCTTCCACATTGTTCTAATTTCTGTCTGCAGATCCTGGTATTTTATGACTTTGTCTGTCTCTGTATGTAAGACACTGTAATCACTAGGTTTAGCAATTTCAATGATCAGTGCTATTTTAGCCTTCTTTTCACAGACTATTATATCTGTTTTTCTTGCATCTATTTTCTAAACCATTGGTAATGGGTGATCCCATGTGATATAAACTTCATCAGTCTCTATAATGCTTTGCGGCTCATCTTTCCAATGCTTCTCAGCGACTTCAATATTGTAATGTTTGCACAAATCCAAATGCAACAGTCTTGTCAAATTATTATGCCTTTCAGTGTACAATCCCTCTGTCATTATTGTATCACACCCAGCAACAAGATGTGCAAATCATTCCAGTTCTGTTTTCTAGAACATGCATCTGTGTGTTTCTCCCACATGTTTAATGGACCTTGTACACCAACGTGTATGTAGTGCACTGTCCTGGGCGGCCAATATAAACCTTTCATCTTTTGGTTTAAATTCACCTCTCCTTTACCATTCCTGCATCAAATCCTGATGAACATGAGGTTGTTCAGGGGGGTTGCTATACTTATCACAATAGTTATGCTTTTTCCATATTTCTTGCCTTCTCATCTGATCCTTCTCCTTATATTTTTTTTCTTGGCACATTCAGTTGCTACCTGATTTTTCTCTGCCTCTGGTTTGATTTGCATTCCTGCTTGACAATGATATACTTCTGCTAAACTAAGAAAGGAAGTCATCATAGACTTCTTCTCCTCGTGTTTTAAAACTTTCAGTATATTTGGATCTGATGAGGTCAGCAGGTATGTAAGCAGTTTCATGACTGCAGAGCTACACGTTCCATACCTCCTTTAGAATGAGGGATATATAGTCTTGATGTTCACAGATTTTTATACATAACTTTTATATCGCTCTCTCTCTGTATGTGTATATAGTATGAGCTCTCTCTCTCTCTCTATATATATATATATATATATATATATATATATATACATATATATATATATATATATATATATATATATATATATATATATATATATATATATGGGTCTACTTTAGAACACCGGCATGCCAAAACACCGACACCGAGAACACCAAGACCGGAAGATCGACAGTTCAAAAGCACGATATTTCACATGCCCGACAAACCACAATCCCGACAATCAACAAAACAAAACAAATACCTTTTCTGAAAAACACACACCACACAAGCACACCAAAAACCTTACAAACCAACACTAAACCTTACATACACAACTATCTATGCACTAACCTTAACCCAAACCCTAACCCTAAGGTCCGTCACTATCGCACACTCACCTAACTCACGCCCTAACCCTAACTCACTTAACCTGCCCCTAACCCTAAAGTCTGTCACTATCGTACACTTACCTTACCCGCAACCTAACTCTAACTCACTTAACCCGCCCCTAACCCTAAAGTCTGTCAATATCGCACACTTACCTTAACATGCCAGTGTTCTCGGCGTTGGGCTTTTAAACTGTCGGTCATCTCAGTTGTCGATCTTCTGGTCTTGGTGTTCTTGGTGTTGGTGTTTTGGCATGTCGGTGTTCTAAAGTTGTCCATATATATATATATATATATATATATATATATATATGTATATATATGTATATATATATATATATATGTATATATATATATATATATATATATATATATCTGCAAACACAGACAGATGGCTAGAGAGGTGTGTGTAGAATCACTAGAACCAGGAAACAGATGTGCTGTAAGTCTGTAGCCAAGTACATCATTTGTCATCACAAGCTACAAACATATATATATATATATATATATATATATATATAGAGAGAGAGAGAGAGATAAGCTGTGTGTATGTCTGTCTCCCCCCTTCCTTCCATCCTATATGTGTAGGATATTCAGACACAAATTATTTGCCCCTCTGCACCCATCTCGCTCGCTCGCTCTCTCTCTCTGTATATATATATATATATATATATATATATATATATATATATATATATATATATATATATATATATATATATATATATGGGTCCACTTATAAATCTTGAAATACTGAAATATCAAATTTCAGTATCTCGAGACGAACATGTCGAAAGTACACTACAATGAATAAGTAAAAAAAAATTAACGTCACTATAGTGTAAGTTCATAATACTGAATTTTCAGTATGCGATGCTCTGTTTTGTAACACACCCTCCACCACACAAACAAAAACACATACAAGACCTTCCTCCCTACACCATAAGAAACCAGCACAACACACACACAAAACCCAACTAATCTACATATAAGCAGGGGGGCTGCGTCCCCCACACCCTCGCTTATATATACCAACTCAGAGGTCGCACTAACACAAAAACAACAACACACCTACTTCTACGTGCCCTACATTCCCATTACACACACACTTATATCCACGAGAAACCCACACATTACATATGTAAAACAATCACCACTCCCAATACCTCCACGGGTCTATATTATGTCACCGAAATGGCAAAACATCGAATGCAGTTTCAGCGACACAAACAGCGAACAACAACTTCTGTGAATGGCCAGAACACTGATTATTTTCCTAGGGAAAAAAATCAGTAGGCCAACCACACACGAAACACCATCTCAAACATTACAAAGTGGGGGGGGCTTCACACCCCCCCAACTAAACATACCAACTCCTAATCACACTACAGTGGGGAAAAGGACAATTACATGGCGACGGCCAAGCGATTTTTCCCCTAGGAAAAAAAAAACAGTGATCTGACAATTCACGGAAGTTGTACTTCGCTGTTTATGTGTCGCTGAAACCGCGTTCGATGGTATGCCATTTCAGTGACATAATATAGAACCCACCTACACACAGTCTCACCTACCTATCCTAACCTAATCCTACAAATTCCCAAAATAGTAAATAAAACCACATTCCTACCCAAACCCCTGACAAGCTACATACTTATCTAGATCTCCGAATATAACCACACATCAACCGCCATCTTCAAGACCCAGAAAACAATAAACCTTAAAGGGACAACACACTTCAAAAACAGACTGCACAATCCCTACCGCACATTCGGCAACCTCACATTCAACAATATGCAGTTTTAAACAACTGCACTTTCTGCATTCTGGGCTCGAGATACTGAAACTCGATATTTCAGTATTTCGAGATTCAGAATTGGACCTATATATATATATATATATATATATATATATATATATATATATATATATAGGTTCATAGGTTCATAGGTTCATACTAGGCTATCTGCCCGAGGGCATTTATAAGCCTAGCCCATAGTTTTGTGGCTTACGCCACCCCTTTAGTTTGGAGAAACTATGCCCATTATTTTGCTGTGTCTCTGTCGATCAGTGACACTGAGGTAACCCCTGGGGTGTATCTGCGATCTCCCATCCATTGGTCAAGATTCCTCTTGAACAAGGCCAGCGAGGTGCTCTGCCTCACATAAACCGGGATTTTGTTCCACAGCATAGGGAGTCTTTGGGTGATGAATCTATCCCTCCAGCACGTCCTATTAATAACCATGTCGAGGTTTAAGTCTCCCGCCCTTGTGGCTCTGAGGGATCTAGATTTTGAGATGAAGCATGTTCATCAAATCTGGGTTTGACATGGCCTTGTATGTCAGGCATAGGTCACCTCTGAGCAAGCGGTAAGCAACTGAATATAACTGGAGTTCTTTCAGTCGGGCAGCATAAGACAGATTTTTGAGACCCTTTATCCTTTTGGTGAGGAACTTTTGTGGCCTCTCCAGCTGCTGCAAGTGTCGGGTCAGATACATTCGAATGGGGCATTGTAATTTATCATTGGTCTGATGAGTGATGAGTATAGGGAGACTATGACTTCCCTTGATCTAGATGTGAATCCCTTCATGATAAGGTGGGCAATGTAGAAGGTCTTCCTAACTACTTTAGCAATATGAGTGTCGAATGAAAGGCTACTGTCAACCTGGGTTCCCAGGTCCCTAATAACTTCTTCTGTGTTCAGGGATTGCCACCTATATGGTAGCTAGGGGTAACCTTATTTTTCCCGAAGGGTATGACTATGCATTTCTTGGCATTTAACTTTAGGCCATGGCTCTGGCACCAGTTATCCGCTTCTGTGAGACCCTTCTGAAGGATATCTGTGTTGGATGTGTTTTCAACTACGGCCCAGTTTGCAGTCATCTGCAAACTTTGTCAGCCATAACCCTCCTGTGTTTGCTTGTACTTCAGAAAAGTAGATGCCAAACAAGAGTGGGCCCAGGACTGAGCCCTGTGGGACACCACTTGTGACAGGCTTTGAGTCTGACATGGCGCCAGCAACTCTGACCCTGTGGGTTCTGTCACTCAGCCAGTTTGCAACCCATCTTGTAATGTATGGGTTTACATTTAAGTTGATGAGTTTTTCAATGATACCCGAGTGAGGTATTGTATCAAAAGCCTTCGCCAGGTCTAGGTAGGCTGTATGGACTGCCTTTCCTCATCAATGGCCTTGGTGACTGTTTCGAAAAAGTCAACCAAGTTTAAAAGGCATGATCTGCCTTTGACAAAGCCAAACTGGGTTGGATCCAAAGCCTGCAAGTTACCTATGTCTTTATTTATGAGATCCATTATGATCCTCTCCATGGCTTTGCAGATAAGGCTTGTCAAGCTAATGGGATGGTAATTTCCAGGGTCGGTGGAGGCACCGCCTTTGTGGAGTGGGACCACAGTCGCTGTGCCACTCCTGGGTACATATCCGGAGGTGAGACTAAGATTAAACAGCTGTCCTAACTGTGGGTTTAATTCCTCGTTGAGTTCATGGAGCACACAGCCGGGGACACCATCAGGTCCCATGGATGCTGTGTTCTTTGCCTTGGAGAGAGCAGTTCTCACCTGGGCGTTAGAGATGTTTGGGGGGCTACAATAATTTGGTATAGATATCTCTCCTTATGGGGGGGGGGAGAAGTTTGCACTGAACCTGTCAGCCAGTATGTTGGCAATGTCTGTAGGATCAGTAATCTTCACATCATTTTGAACTAATTCTGAGCATATCTGGGAGTTTCCTCCTAGGTTTCTGACATAGCTAAAGAATGCCTTATGGTTGTCTTTAGAGTCCTTAGCTATTTTTTCTCAAAATTAGCTTTGGATGATTTTATCAGAGCTCTTAGCTTTTTACTTATAGTGATCAGCGGTGTCTTACCTTTTAAGGATTTTGCTCTATCTTGTAGTAGCTTTCTCCTTTTGTTGTAGAGTTTGTTTATGGCTGGGGTCCACCAGACTGAACGATTGCCTTTGGTACAAAGAGTCTTTGTTTTGCTTGGGATTGCCTGATCCAGGCAGCCCTGCAGGTGCTGGTAGAAGGCATTTGTAAGTGATTCAGCGGTTTGAGTAATGTTAACCACCGGCTCAGGGGCCTTAAAGGAGACCACACTAGTCTTTAGAAGTGTGAAGTCGGCTTTCGAGAAGTTCTTTACTGTGGTCTTTTTCATTTCCGGTGGGGGCGGGATGAGGACCTCCAGCAAGATTAGTTTGTGATCAGATCTCACCAGTGAGGGGTATACTTCAGGCGTTGAACATTGTGCTCCCATGTTCGTGATGATGAGATCAAGTATGTTTTCTCCTCTTGTGGGGATGGTGACTAGTTGTTCCATGGCATTTGAGTTTATGAATTCCAGGAACTTTTGGGCTAGAGTGTTTGGGCTTGAGTAGTGTTCCCAGTCTATATTAGGGTAGTTGAAGTCACCTAGTATGATGGTGTTCGGAGATACATTTATCCCCTCCAGTGTTTTCAGGAAGGCCATATGAGGTTCCTGAGTTTGCAAGGGTGGCCTGTAACATGCTACAAATTGCAGAGCAGTCTTGCCTATGGTTAATTGCACCTGGATGGTTTCCGATGCATCGTGCGATGCCACCAATCTTGAGGTGTGGGTGTCCTTGATGAATATGGATACCCCTCCTCCTTTCTTGGTATTGTCCGGGTTTTGGGGTCGGAACGCATGATATGAGGTAAAACCTGATAGTGCTGGGGTGCTCTCAGGAGCCTTGAACCAGGTTTCTGTCACAGCACAGACATCGATGTTCTCCATACTGAGAAGGGCCTCGAGTGCGTGCATCTTGAGGTTGAGACTTCTGGCATTGAGCAGCATTACCCTTATATATACCCTTATATATATATATATATATGTGTGTGTGTGTGTGGTGTTTGTATGTATATCACGTTATGTATTTATGGGCAGTGATATAGTGGGACTTGAAGGCCTGTAAATTTGGGGCTGACTGGAAGGAAGATCTGCATCCTGGGTGTAGGAGGTTGCAACCTCTCTTGTAAAAGACTATGCCATCTCTGTCGGGCAACGTAACTTGTCCATCACCTCGACCAGAACCTTTTCCATTCTCTTCCCTGAGACAGAGGGCACAAAAGCCTCAGGAGTGATCCACCCTGGTGATATCATCTTCAGATACCTCTCCAGAGCATTTCACCGAAGAGGTATCTTCGAAGAAAAAGTGCAAGAGGAAGCACCTGGACTCTTCTGAAGAGTCTCTCACACAGGATACAGATTTCGATGAAGGGGAAGGTTCCCCTAGGTCACCCCTGATGATGTTTCCTTCAGTGACATCCTAGAAATCCTGAGACAGAGGGGTGGCTGGACTCAGAGGAATCGGTATACCTAGAGGCTTTTCGCACCCAGCCCTCTACCTCTTGGATCTCTCCACCCTCTGACAATCTTGTAAAACTGATAGCTCAGCAGGCCTGGAAAATTCCTGACTCTATTGAGCTGATCCCCAAAAGACCTGACCGGATTCTCTCTTTCCCTAAACACAAGCAAGACTGGGCCAAGGGTATTCCTGCAGATGTCATGGTGGTACCGGCAGCCATTAAAAAGGAACTTGCGGAAGAAAGTCCTACTATCCATCCTCCTAACAAGGAGTCTAGGACTATGGATAGGTTTGGGAAGCGTCTATATGCTTCATCAACCTTTGCTCTCACGTCCTTGAATTATATGACACATTTTACCAGGCTTCAGAGGGATCTGATTAAAGAGCTTTCAAATACTCTTACAGGAGTAGTAGCTGAAGGAGTCTGATATAAGGTTACTTCTCAGCTCACCACCCTTGACTCGATTTCCAATTCGTCCATGAGGCTAATAGGTCATGCAACTAAAGGGATGACAACAGCAGCAGGTTCAGGCATAGCCGTAAGAAGACATGCTTGGTTGCGCTTATGTGACTTTGCGGATCCATTTAGTTCTTCTTTTGTCAATGCTCCATTTGACAGACCATTCCTGTTTGGCCCCAAGGTTAAAGACATGCTAGCCAAATGTGAGAAAGATGGGAAAACCCTTTCTGCCATGGGCATATTCTTCTCAACTCCTCAATGGCCCAACTCTAGGAATCAAAGAAAGTACAGCTGTGTACACTTACCATAAATGTAGATGTTTGAATGTATTCACTGTTGCAGCCATCACACTTGGGTTATTCTGCCAGGGGTAGCCTCAGTCGACCCAAATACCAGAGGCTTAGTATTTCTTCATTGGTTGCTGTCACTCCAGGACTGACGTCAGGTCGTCAGTGGTATAAAAACAGGCAGCCGATGCCATTACATCAGTTTTTCTTGCCCCAAATGTCAGGAGCCCCCAAATAGGGAGCTAGGTTATGGTGGAATAACACCACCAGTAGAAAGTAAATACCAAACATTCCCTTTAAGGAGTGAGGATGAGGCAGAGAGAGACAAGGGGGATGGAGGGTGAGAAACCAGGACTGCAACAGTGAATACACTCGAACATCTACATTTATGGTAAGTGTACACAACTGTACTATGTTCTTCGTGTTTCACTGTTGCAGTCATCACACTTGGGTTGATTCCCAAAGCTGAAGAACTGGTGGAGGCAGTCTAGAAGAGTTGGGACAGGCTAGCATGCCCTGCAGGACTGTAGTTGCAAAGCCTGCCCTGGATTTGGAAAAGATAGACAGGAGGTAATGCTTGGTGAAGGTATGAACAGAACTCCATGTTGCAGCTTCCAGGATATCCCTGGTAGGGACACCTCTGAGAAAGGCTGCAGAGGTTGAAGTTGCCCTAGTGGAATGTGCTCTGACCCCCGGTGGGGGTGGTTTCCCATGATGTTTGTAACAGAAATGGATACAGTGTGCTATCCATTTGGAAATGGTTTGTTTTGATATGGCCTTGCCCTCTGCCCCTGGTGCAAAGCTGACTAGTAATTGGTCAGACTTCCTAAAGGGCTTAGTCCTATCCAGGTAGATTCTGAGCTGTCTGTGGATATCTAAAGAGTGCAGGATCCTTTTCCCCTTATTTTGAGGTTTTGGGGAAAAGGTGGGAAATGAATAGACTGGTTGAGAGCCACACTGGACACCACTTTAGGCATGAAAGTTGGGTTAGTCCTGAGGGAGACCCTGTCAGCATGAAAAATGATGAAGGGTACCACAGCCATAAGTACATGTAGCTCAGACACTCTTCTATCTGAAGTGATGGCCAGAAGCAAGGTTGCTTTCCAAGAGAGGAATTATAACT
Source organism: Protopterus annectens (assembly GCF_019279795.1). Classification (NCBI taxonomy): domain Eukaryota; kingdom Metazoa; phylum Chordata; order Ceratodontiformes; family Protopteridae; genus Protopterus; species Protopterus annectens. The sequence goes on along the minus strand of NC_056736.1, from coordinate 271,636,081 downwards.
CTGCTGAAGCTGCAGGCTCAAAGGAGTGTAGTGTAAGCTTTTCCAAAACAAAGTTAAGGTCCCAAGCAGGGGTAGGGGCTCTTCTTGGTGGCCTTAAGTTGTTAGCCCCTCTAAGAAACTGCTTAATGAGAGGGTGTGAAAAGAGAGGTGGCTCAGTGCTGTAATGTGCAGAGATGGCAGAGGCATGTATTTTAATGGAAGAGAAGGATAGGCCCCTGTGGAGTAGGTCTGCTAGGTAATCCATAATGAGAGGTAAGGAGGGCTGTGTTGGGTCAGATCCTTTAGTCTGGATCCAGGAACAATACCTTTTCCACTTGTCAGCATTGGATTTTCTAGTGCTGGGTCATCTGGCTTCATGTATGACATACAGGACCTGCTTGCTTAGGCTGGCCACGGGAGGAGAAGTCAAGGAATAAGCCAGGCTGCCAGGTTCAGGGTCTGCAATTGTGGATGCAAGAACTCTCCCTCCTGCTGAGTCAGGAGAGTCAGAATCTGAGGGAGGCGCCATGGAGGCAATGGTGACAGGCTGCGCAGTAGTGGGTACCAATGTTGGCGTGGCCAGTCTGGGGAAATCAGGATTGCCCTTGGTCTTTCCTCCCTTATTTTGAGTAATACTCTTGTAAGAAGAGGTAGAGGGGAAAATGCATAGCTTGAGAGGTTTATCCATTGGAAGGATAGGGCATCCACTTTCCAGGCCTTGCTGTGAGGTTCCCTGGTGCAGAATTTGCTCAGCTGGTGGTTGTTGGGGGAGGCAAATAGGTCCACCTTTGGGGTACTCCATTTCTGGGTCACAAGGCTGAAGGTGTTGTGGTTTAATTGCCACTCATGTGGGTCTAGGAGATTTCTGCTTAAGTTGTCTGCCACAGAGTTTTGGTTGCCTGGCAGGAATTGTGCTAGCAGGTGAATATACATGGCAGAGGCCGTGTTCCAAAGGGTCATGGCTAGCCTGCAGAGTGGGTAAGAGTGGGTTCCTCCCTGTTTGTTGATGTACCACATCACTGTGAAGTTGTCAGATTTGATTAGTAGAGGCCCTGGAGAAAGTAGGGATCTGAAAGCTGTCACAGCATGCTGAACAGCTAGCATCTCTTTTTGGTTGATGTGCAGATGAATTTGATTTGGGCTCCAGTGGCCCTGAATGCACCTGCCGTCCAGGTGTGCACCCCAGGCATAGTCTGATGCATCTGTGGTTAGGGTCTGGGCAGCATGGGGTTATGTAAAGGGAAGACCCTTGTTGTGGTTGCATGCTGCTGCCCACCAAAGAAAATCTTTCCTTAGACAAGGTATCATAGGTATAACAGTTTCCAGGTCCTGAGAATGGTGACACCAAAGGCTTTTTAAATACCACTGAAGTTTCCTCATATGCAGTCTGGCATATGGAATCAGTAGAATGCAGGAGGCCATGAACCTTGAGCTTGCAGGATCTTCCTTGTGGATAACTGGGTTCTGGTGGCCAGTTGACAGAAGTAGCCTGTTAGATAGGCTTGTTTTTCTGGAGTAAGGAATGCCATCTGGGATGCTGTGTCCAGGCTTGCTCCCAGGAATACAATTTTTTGACTGGGGACTAGTTTGGATTTCTTTTCATTTATAGTGTACCCCAGTGAGGTTAGTAGGTTCTTTACAAATGCCAGGTGCTGCATCAGCTTTTCTTGTCTGCCTGAATCAGGCAGTCGTCCAAGTAGGAGTAAATTTGAATATTTCTTTGTCTGCAAAAAGCAATGACTGAAGCAATGTATTTTGTGAAAACTCTGGGAGCAGTGGATAAGCCAAAAGGAAGTGCAGAGAACTGATAATGCATAGATCCTGCCCTGAAACGTAGATATTTCCTGCAAGAGTCTCTGATTGGGATGTGCAGATAGGCCTCTTCTAGGTCTTGGGTGGCTAACCAGGCATCTTTGGACAGCATAGGGAGAAGCTACTGTAGGGTGAGCATTTTGAATTTTGGTACCGCCAGGAAGGTGTTTAGAATGGATAGATCTAAGACTGGGCGCCAGGTGCCCTCTTTTCTGGGTACCAGGAAAAGTCTGGAATAGAAACCTTGGCCTATCTGTTCTGCAGGAACAGGCTGAATTGCCCTCATGGAGAGCAGGGAATGAACTTGGTTTTCTGCCTCTGCCTACTGGTTTGATGGAAAATCTGGGGAACCCTTTTGGGGATGGCAGCATGTGGAAATAAAATTTATAACCCTGGGACACTATGCTGAGGACCCATCGATCGTTGGTGATGGATGCCCAGTTTATTGCATGGGAGGCAAGTTTTCCTCCTAGGGGCACAAGCAGATGGGCAGAGGTGAGGGGTGGAGTTGAGAAGTCATTGTGAACTCTTTCCATAAGGGGGCGGCTTAGCACTCCCTGTTTTAGAAGTGGAGGTACTCCATTGCTTAGATCACTGCATACCATGAGACTGTTGTCTGGGGGAGTCTGCTTCCCCTAGGTCTAGTCTGAGGTGACCTTGAGGGGGCTGGAAAGGACCACTGTTTTGAGGGGCAATGCCTACTGAATCTCGGAGGCTAGACTTGCAAAAAGTCTTTAACTGTTTGCATAGACTTAGCTTTTTCTTCCATCTTTTTTAAAACCTCTTCTGCTTTGGTGGCAAACAGATTGTCTTTGTTCAGTGGTGCGTCCAATAATTTTGATTTGACATGGTCTGGCAAGGGTTGTTCCTTAAGCCAAGCATGCTTTATAAGTACAGAAACTGTGACTGCTGCCCTGCAGAATGCTTCTAGGGCATCAAACCCACATTGCAGGGTATGCTTACTAACTTGGCTTGCAGAATGCTTAAGCTCCTGTAATTATTTATTTTCTGCACAGTCAGGGAAGGTAGATAATTTTTGTTTAATAAGTTCCATAGTATGTTGCTGGTATTTCAACATGTGGAACTGACAACTTAATGCTCTAATGGCAAGAGTTGCAGAGGTGTATACTTTTTTTTACCCCATCTGTCTAAAGCTCGGGAATCCCTGTCCGAAGGGGTGGGATTCTTAGCTGTGGTTTCCTTTTATTCCTTTAGGTCCTTGGGAGGTAACCTCTGGGTCAGCAGTAGGATTTTTGAAAATAAATTTGTGTGAGTCAGGGACTCTGTAGTACCTGTCATGTTTCCTGGGAGCAAGAGGTAGAGTATCAGGACTTAGACTGGATTCCATAAAAACATCATACACAACATCCAGAACAGGAGGAATAGCTAAAGGTCTGTACTGTGGTAGATCTAAAAATTCTCTGAGTCTCTTTTTGGACTGAAGATAATCCTGGCATTCCCAATGGAAATGCTCTCTCAAGGTATGTAGAGTTTCACCAAAATAAGAATCCTCTGGAGGAGAGGCAGAAGGAATGGATTCCTCTGCATCTGAATCCTCATAAGCAGATAAGGGCATGTCTTCATAATCAGAAACCTCAGAGTCGTCGGACCCTTGGTCAGACAAAGCTGCTGGGGACAAGTCTCTTTTCCTTTATCAGAGGTAGGCTGGCTTCTCCTAATCAGCATGATAAGGTCTTCTGCCATTGTGAGCATCTGAGATTGAGGGAAGGAAGCAGGCGCTTGAGATTGGGTCGTCGTTTTTTTTAGGGGTAGTTCATATTCTGGGCCTTAGAAACTTAGTAGTTTTAGAAAGAACTGAAGATGAGAAAGAAGTTATCAGTTTGTGTCGAACATCGGTAGTGCAAAGAACTTCCTCAGAAGCCGGTGCCTGCACAGCGGCTCCAGACCCATCCAAGGTAGAGACATCCACAGGTTCCATAGTCAAAGAAGAGTCTCGCGGCATACAGGACTCTGAACAGATCTTGGTAGCGGCCAGCGAATCTGTAGAAGCGGGCATCAGGGGCTGCGAAAGCACCTCATTGAGTACCGGTGAACTGGTGACTAGCTTAACGGAAGCGTCATCATCAGTTTTGGACTTGTGCAGTCTGTCTCTGTCTTTATCCTTACATTTTTTGGAAGATTGGTGGTTGGATGGCTTACCGAAGCCATTTCGGAAAACGGAGATGGAGAGTGAAAGTATTTATTTACGATAAGGGCCTGACGACGTATAGTTCTGGCACTGAACAAAGCACAAAACCGACAGTGAGGGACGTTGTGGTCTGGGCCTAAACAGGTGACACAATAAGAATGGAAATCTTGGTGTGATATTTGCTATCTACAGGCGAGACAATTGTTAACTTTTTCTGACATCGGTTAGAGCAAGAAAAAAGGATCCCTAATGGGGTACTTAGCTTTAGAAGACTTCAACTTCAATTTCGGAAACAAAAACTCGGGTAGCGGCTGACTGGCACTCGTGTGAACTGCTTCTGCTTTGGGCTCCTCGGCAAGAAAGACTGATGTAATGGCATCGGCTGACTGTTTTTATACCACTGATGACCTGACATCAGTCCTGGAACTACAGCAACCAACGCAGAAATACTAAGCTTCTGGTATTCGAGCCGACTGAGAGCTACCCCTGGCAGGATAACCCAAGTGTGATGACTGCAACAGTGAAACACGAAGGACATGTGGGAGGCTATGGTTCAAAAAGACCTAAGGACCGTTCCAAGACTCACATGGCAATGACTTCCCCCATAGCAGAGGGGGAAGTAATAATGGAAGATGTCGTCCAAGAGGCAGAAGTGGGCTGCAAAACTAGGGCTCCAGAGAGTCATTCTCTGTTAACTCCTACCAGCACTTCTGAATGGAGCCCTGATTGCCTTCCTCTGCAGGCAATTGGAGGACGATTATCACTGCACCAATCTTCCTTGCTAGAAATGATGATGGACAAATGGGTGCAGTGGATCATTTCCAGAGGTTACATCATTCCTCTTTCAATGAAACAAAAAAGACCAACAACACTCCCAGACATTCCACCCAGTCACAGGGAGGCAGCAGTCTTACAAATTCAAAAACTGCTCGACAAAAGAGTCATCCAAGCAGTCGCAAAAACAAACCAAATTCTGGATGGTCTCGGTACAGTCAATACTTCCATTCTTGGAAAAAGATGACTGGATGTGCTCAATAGATCTTCAGGATGTGTATTACCACATAAAAATGGAGAAATGCTCCAGAAGATTCCTGCACTTCTGGCTGGGAGCCAGTCACTATCAGTTCAAGGCAGACCCCAGGGTGTTTACCAAATGCATGTCAGTGGTAGCAGCACATCTCAGACTACTAGGGTTCCGAGTATTTCCATATCTTGATGACTGGCTCCTTACCACTCCCACCAGGCATCAACTTGTAAATGCACAAAATTACACCCTTCATCTTTGTGCCACGTTAGGAATCACTACAAACTATGAAGAATACCATCTGGAATGATCACAACAGCTGGAATTCACTGAGGCTATGCTACACAGTTACCGGATTTGCATCACTTCCCCTAGAAAGGCTCCAAAGGATCAGATCACAAATAAATCAGATCATTCAACACAACAGAGTAGCAGCAAGACTCATCCTACAGACTCTGGGGTCAGTGGCAATCTCTAACACTCTAGTTCCCTTGGCCAGAGATCACATGCAAATTTTTCAGTGGCTTCTGGCCTCCCAATGGTCCTTGTTAAATCAACCTATGTCCCATCTGATTTTGATCACCAATCGTTGCAAAGAAGACCTGAGTTGGTGGCTCTATTCCAACAAAATCTTGTCAAGCCGTCCCTTTCTCCCTCCTCAGTCCCAAGCCATAGTGACCACGGAAGCATCCTAGATAGGGTGGGAGGCATTATCTTGGAAAGACATTCCATGGCACTTGGTCCCAGATGGAAGCCAACTTGCATATTAACATTCTAGAGATGAGGGTGGTGCTCTTAGTATTGCAGGCATTTCAAGATGCCCTCCGCTTTGGAATGATTGCAATTCAAACAGAGATGTCAGTAGTCTGGTATATCAACAAACAAGGGGAATCAGGCCATACCCTCTTTGTCAAGAAGCTCTCACAGTATGGCAATGGGTGATTTCCTCCAACTGCTTTCTAATGGCAAGGCACATTCCAGGGTACTCCAAAGTGATTGAGGACAAGTTGAGCAGAACCATCCTCATGCCTCACGAGTGATCTCTCAATCCAGTGGTGGTGGGAAAGATATTCCGCCACTGGGGCCAACCTTGCTGCGATCTGCTGGCATCCCCTCTGAACAACAAGTGCAGCAGTTACTTTTCTGTAATACCTCCCCCAGGGTGAGTCAGCCAGAGATGCTCTTCTTCACGATTGCCTCCCCCCGCGGTTTTTGGTACACCTTTCCCCCGACTCCTCTAAGTGCGACATCAGCCGAGGCCAGACCCAGACTTTGGAATCCGGCCGACCGAAGGGCTGCCTGAGGCAGGACAACCCATATGTTATGACTGCAGATGCATCCTTGAAGGACATCAGAATAATCATCATTGTTCCATTCTGGCCTCAGCAAGTCTGGTTTCCCTTCCTTTGGCCTCATCTACTTCAGAAACGATGGATACTGGACTCAACTCCAGACTTGTTGTCCCACCCACAGAGAATGGCTTATCCGAATCTTAAGCATCTTAGGCTCACTGCATGGCTTCTCCAGTTCCCATGATTGTCAAGCATTCCTCTCTCACTTTCCTGGTCTGATGCATCATTCTGGCCCACCACAAGTCTTCAAGCAGAAAATTGTATCATAGCAAATAGATAAAATTTGCTAAATGGTCACTTGACTGTAATACTGACCTGCATGCAGCACCTGTAGACAAAGTTTTAGACTTTTTAGCCTTACTCTATCAATCTGGCACATCAGCTTCTACCATTCGGATGCATCTTGCTGCTATATCTAACTTCCATATTGGTTTCAATGGTTCATCACTTATGTCTCATAAACTTTGTAAAGCCTTTTTGAAAGGAACCTTAATTATTAGGCCTCCATTTAAAGAACCCTTTGCTCCATTGGAGTGGCATTTGGTACTGCAGTCTCTCATTTTTCCCCCCTTTGAACCTTCATCAACCTGTGACTTAAAGTTCTTGTCCTGGAAATCCTTATTTTTGATAGCTATCACTTCAGCCAGAAGAATATCGGAAATTCAAGCTTTGTCCTGCAAACCCCCCTATTTGATATTTCATAAGGACAGGGTCTCCCTCAGGACAAATCCTTCCTTTTTGTCAAAGGTTATTTCAGAGTCAAATATCAATCAAGTCTTTTTTCCTAATCTTTCCAACCAGGGAGAGTACTGCCTACATTTACTAGATGTATACAGGCAATTACATTTTTACTTTCACAGAACAAAGGACATCAGAAAATCCGACCAACTGTTTATTGCCTTTTCTACACTTTCTTTAGGTAATCTTTAGGTAATCAAGTATCTAAGGTTACTTTGGCTAAATGGCTTAAGGACTGTATCACCTTTGTTTACAACAAAAAGGGACTCCACCTAACATATCCTGTGAAAGCTCATTCAACTACAGATGTAGCAGCTTCCGCAGTTTTTCATGCTAGACCTTCATGCTAGACCTTCCTTAGATGATATTTGTGCAGTAGCTACATGGGCATCTCGTCATACCTTTATTACTCCTTACAAACTGGACCAGGTCTCTAGGGGACGTGCATCATTTGGCTCGATGGTGCTCAGGAATATTTTTCCATGTCAAGGATTACATGAAGATTGACAATATCAGATAAAGAAGTTACATCTCACCATAAAGTTCCATCTGTGTTGTTGATCTTCACTAATCCTTGACATTCCCTCCCTCCTTCCCCTTGCCTTTGAACTCTTGGTGGACTGAATATTCTCAAAGACTGGCTTCATAATAGGGACACAGATATGGCCTCTTATCTAGTACTTCTTGCCTGTCACTATTATAGGCAAACTTGATCTGAGGTAATTTGGTGAGGAGCATTATGGGTAGAACCTAGCTCAAGAGTTTTTGGAAGGGGAAAGCCGTAATAACGGCTGAGTCAGGTCTGAGGCTCGGAACCAAGACCACAGTCAAGGATTAGTGAAGATCAACAATGCAGATGGAACATTATGGTAAGAAATAACTTCTTTTTGTGGGGAGCACTATGCAGTGTGCAGACAGGGAACTGATTCATCCTCAAAGTGTTTTCCCACTGAAAAAGAGAAGGTTCTTTCTAAGACTGACCCAGTTATTATGCAAAGTGCTACATTTTGAGCTGGCATTGAGGACTTGTGCCTCCTCAACATATTGGCTTTGAGATGAAGAGGGTGGGGGTAAGTGTAATATGTGTGTGTAATTTGTGTGTGTGTGTGTGTGTGTGTGTGTGTGTGTGTGTGTGTGTGTGTGTGTGTGTGTGTGTGTGTGTGTACGCGTGTCTCACTCTTCCTGTCTATGTGTTGTCTTTCTGCAGTTGTGTGAAACCTTTCCTGTGTTTATCTCTTATTTATGCTTTGTCCAATACATGTCTACTTGTTGTGGGACATGAACACATTACAAAGCAGGACTCACCCTTCCTACATCTGGGTTTTCCCACTGAAAAAAGTCAGAGAAGAAGGCATAAGTCCTCTTTTGAGACTGACACACACACACACACACACACACACACACACACACACACACACACACACACACACACAGCTTCCTCACACAATGCTGCATGTTGGGTGTGCGTGTATTTCTCACTTTTCCAGTGTATGTGTTGCCTTTCTTCAGTTATGAGACCAAAACAATGAGTAAAAAGGTCACACAGGAAAACCAATTGGTTAAAAAACACAAAAAGAAAAATCTAGCAAAGCTAGACTTTCAACTGTGTGATACCTTAAACCTCTTGTATAAGAGGCAACATGGGATATATGCAAATTCCCCTTTAAGGATATGAGGTGTTTCAGCTAAATGGCAATTCTGAATGTCCATGACTTTTTCTTATACTTTTAAGTCTGTTTATGGACAACTTCAGGCCAATAGATGGTTTGGCTTTATTGGCCCAAGTTGTCCATAAACAGACTTAAAACCAAAAGAAAAGTCATGGACATTCAGAATTGCCATTTAGCTGAAACACTTGATATCCTTAAAGGATAATTTGCATATATGCCATGTTGCCTCTAATACCAGAGGTTTAAGGTACAGTTATGAAACCAAGGAACTCTATGTTGTCAAGCTGTGTTTTCACACTGAAGAGGCAAAAGTCCTATTTTAGCACAGTTGCAGGGGCCAGGCTTTTACATCAATGGTCCATTGGGGAGAGGGGGGGTTGTAATGTGTATGTCTATGTGACTTTTCTTGTGTTTGTCTCTTGTGTATCTTTGGTTGTGGACATGGGAATATCCTCTACTCAGTCTGTGTTTTTCCAAAGAAAATATTCTGAGGAGGAGACACAGGTCCCCTTCTGAGTCCAAGGTACATGCCTGCATATGTAAGGTCTGTCAATAAGTGAGTTATGTCAAGAAACCTATACTTTCAGTAAATGGATTTTGATGAGATAGACCTTAACAAGTTGGCTGTCAGATTTTATGACCATACCCACATTTGCATTCAAGTTTTCTAATAAAAATAATAAATTAGTATTCCTCATACACCTTGCAGATTATTCACATACTGTTATAGTTATTTCCAGCATCTCATATCTCTGCCATCATCAAATACCCCACCAAGCCTACTCATTAGAAATCAACAAGTTGTTATATTTTCAATTAAGATAACTGTAAGACCGTCAATATAAATCAGTGTTCATTTCCATGCCCTCTTTCATTTCTGACATGACTCTTAATAGCATGCAAGGAAGAATGAGGCTGAATATGAAGTGACAGCAACTAAACTCACATAAAGATAGTTATAAGTTTTTTTTAACTACATAAGGAGTATGAAGCACAATCCCCAATACTGCATTGAACTCAAAGTGAACTGTAGTAGCTATTCTGATGCAAATGCCATAGAAAACTTAGGTCAACATCTTCCACTCCCTCACATCCTACGTTGCCCTCTTTTCAACCATTTCATCACAGCTTCTCCCATTATTATTACTGACCATATCATGCAAGCTATTACCAAAACTAAAAATTACAGTTCCATGGGTCCACACAATACACCATGCTACCCTGTTGTTAGCACAGAGTACAACATATCGAAACTTCTTTATTAACCTTTTTAATTTCAGCCTCCATACAATGTATCTGACTGAGTTCTAGACAACAGCAGCCGTGCTACTTCCACGTAAGAGTCGTTTGTAAATGGCCCTGGCAATTACTGTCCCATTAGCCTCACTAATATTATCTATAAAACTGTGCAGCAGATCTTAGTCTCATTAACAGCAAAACTGTTGACTTACCAAGACAGTCCTGTTCAGAACAGTAATGTGATGGTTAGGTCTTGCTTATTTAATTGGGCTGATTTTTTTGAAGGAGTGACTCATACAATTAATTGGAGTCATTCTATCAATGTCGCTTATCTTGACTTTCTTAAGGCATTTGATATAATTCCTCATGCAGGCATTGTTAACAAGCTTATCAACTTAAATACTGACCACTATATTGCCTGATGGATTGCTAATTGCCACTCTGATTACACAAAGAGGAAAAGAGTTGGTGGTACCTTCTCATCTAACAGATTAATCACTGGTGGAGTCCCTCAGGACTCTGCACTGGATCTCTCTGTCTTTGTCTACCTCTCAGAGGTGAAGACAGATGCCAATGCTTTGTGGCCGACTAAACCTGCAGATGCTCAAACTACGTGTCATTAACGTTATTCCACAGACTCAAGTGTTAGACAGAGTCAGCACCTAGAATTCTGACCATGGCCTTAGACTTAATGCAAACATTTACAGTGCAGTCACATTTGGGAAACAGCACTTTCATAATGATTATGATATAAATGGAACTCCCTTAATGTTATAATAAGGAAATGATTTTCTTTAACCAACTAAGCATCAACAGTATATCCTTAAGATCCATGGAGATCTTAGTCCCTTGTTTTCTTCCCTTATTAGGCAAATCATTGAATATAGTGCTCATATTTATATGAATCTCACCAAACACATATCCCAAATTAAAAATCCTCAATGTTTCAAGCCAGTTAGTTGGTGATGCTCCACTAGCTACCTGAATAGATGAAAAAGTCTTGCTTTTTGTATCTTGTACAGACCTCTAAAAGTGGAGATCTCAGCCCTGAATTTCAGTCAATGAAAACCTGTTTTACTACATCTTCTAAATCTGACAAACACTGTTTGAAACACTGATACCAAAACTCTCAACATACATTGTAACATAAAAAGGATGTCTTGTAGGGACAGATTCATTACCCAAACAGCTTCATACTTGTGGAACAAGCATCCCTTCCATATTAAATGGTGAAACACCTTAGTCACTTTCAAGTTCATTCCTGATACCAGTAAAACTACCATCAGTACTGCTAGGCCATATATAAACCATCTGCCTAGAATTAGCCAATAAGTCTATGGACCTATGAAACAGTTGGCAAAGAAAATAAAAAAGCTTATACATTTGGATTATAATCTGAGGTAAAATATGCTATTTATTTATTTTCTGTACTACAGAAGAGTCAGAAGGGATCTTTTATTAACATACAGAGTTCTAACAGATTACTGTTTGACTGATTGTCTTGATCCAGTAAGGGACAATTCCATGCTGGATGTAAGACACTCAAAAAGAAACCTAATTAAGGGAAACAGTAGAAGAATCAGTAGGGTAGCTGAACAAGTTATCCACTTATGGAATGGTCTGTCAAACACATTTAAATGTTCAGACAACAAAGAGATGTTCAAAGGAGGAACAGACAACTATCTTGGTGACAGAAAACACTACATCTGGTGAGGATCAAATTATGGGAAATAGAAGCTCCTTATCTGGAAATTTTGTAAATGTGTATATATGAATGTCTGCTTAATATGACAATCTCCAGCTAAATATTTATATCCATTGTATAGGCAAAACAGGGGATCAACTCTCAACTATGTTCATACTCAAGAAGAAGTCCATGAATGTTTCTACCAGTTACAGGATGATATGGTGATCTTGCTTCAGGTGGAAACTATCTTAAACAGCAAATAGGAATCTGAGTTTTCAGAAGTGGACTACCACACCCAAGTGAGAAGGGCAGAAATAGTAAGATCACTTGCATGAAGGAATACTGCATGTCTACTTATCCAGCCATCCATCCATCAGTCTGCACATCCATTCTTTGAGCCATCCATTTTCTAAACTGCTTGCCCTGTGAGGGCTGCAGATGAAGCAAGCTAAGCAGAGTAGATCAGACTTCCATGTTAACTATCTTAAATCAGTTCAGAAATGATATGACCTTAGTCGGTTTGAAAAAAAAAAATATCTACATCTAACAACTGCTAGAGGTGAGGGGCTCTGGTAGTGGACTATAGCCATATGTAGAGAACTGTCAGTCAGTCATGAGATTATGTGGATATAGTAAAGATACTCCAAAAAAAGTGTCATCTCCAGAGTTAAACTAAATTAAATAACCTTCTCAAAAAATACCATCATAAGATGAATCAAAGCATACAGAAGTTGTCCCATACTTAGATTTTGGTATGGCTACAGACAATAATTATAAATCAAGAAGTGCAATGATTTCAGGCCACTAGACCTTAAACAAGAATGACATCTTCAAGGAAGGAGTTTTCACTTATGCAAAATAAAAAAAAAATTATGTCTTCTTGATCTGGGCTGTAACACTATTTTCATTAATGGAACATCTTTGCTAAGTTTCAAAACAGCAAATAACACAACAGTTACTAGGAGGTTCTTACATCACAGAAGAACCTCACAAGAAACAGCATAAACAGACACTGGTAATTCATAAGCATGACTGCTAGTATTCAGACTTCAATTTTCTATGTAAAAAAACACTCCATGTACTAAAAACTTTATGATTTACCTAACACAACATCAGATTACTACATATTCTGAAATGAAGAGATTACGTGTTTTGAAAATTATCTTAAGAAATTCACCTCTTCAGCACCAATCTAACACTGAGTTTCTTGAAATCCATTTTACAAATGCATAAACTACTTATGACTGGCATTACAAACATAATCTTAGATTACTGACTCAGCATTCATTAATTCCTATATGTGCGTCAGGCTCATACTTTTATTGGATGGGTGTTTTTTTTTGGATTTCCTTCAAAATCCATTTCCAACATTGAAGTTTTTCTTAATGAATTATTGTACTGTAGTTCAGCTCTGCTATTGCTCACAGGTAACTGGTCACACTAAATTAGAAGCTGTTATAATTCCTGACTTAATAATCAACCTATTCATTCTAATATGGCTCAACCATAAAGTCTAAAAATGTTTTTATCTCTTTACTTGCTGTGAACCTTTTTTATTATGTTTTTTTGAAAAATAATTTAATTGTATAAAATCTTTTACACTTAGGTTCACAAGAAATTACTGGGCTAGCTGCCTTTTGGGGTCATTTTAAGCCTAGCCAACCAATTTATCTTAAAGGTGAGAATCAAACACTGTACTTTGTGCTTGTGAGATAAATACCTTACCTAAGAAAA
>NC_056736.1:271602061-271622197 GCF_019279795.1 Protopterus annectens | reverse complement strand
AAAGGACCCTTTTGAGATCTTGAAAGAGCTGTGACTAAATAAATAAACAATCAGCTGCTTGTCAGCTCAGAGTGCATAATTGTGCTTCCCCTGACTTTCTCTTAGCTATTTAACAATTATGCAGAATATGATCACATGCTGCAGTAATTTTGTTCCTGTATCATGGCAATTTTTGAGCATGAAATCACAATTCATTTAAAGATGAAAGTTAATAAACTGATTAGTCTGATCCACTGAACAGCTGCAGAGCAGGGGTAAACCTGAATACTCAGCTTCAAGCCAGTGAGAACAACTGCAGGGACCCTCTTAAGTTTCACCAAAGTATTCCCTGGTTTTAATGTACCTACTCATAATGGGTTTCAAAGTACCACTTACTGTAATCAGACTGAGTTCCATTACCACAAACCCTGAAAGTGAATCTTAGATGCCAGAGCTGAGACTAAATAAACTATCAACTGCTTGTCAGCTCAGAGTACACCATTGTGCTTCCCCTGACTGCTTAAAACATTGGTTTCTGTACTAACAGTATGGGTCAGAAGAACAAACTGTTTTATTTTCTCAGGTGAAATAGAATAAGAAATAATGTAGTGGCACAGTGGCACATCAGACAGTGTTGCTGCCTCAAAGTAAAAAGTTCTCCGGTTTATCCTCGGCTGGGGTGCCTTCTGTGTGGAGTCTGCATGTCCTCCTTCTGTTCGTGTGGGTTTCCTCTAGGTGCTCTGACTTCATCCCAATTCAAAAAATAGGTAGTAGGTGGGTTGGACACTTTAAATTGGTCATATGTGTGTGTGCATGTGTGTGGTATGGAAGAATTTACCATGGCAGGGCTAGCCACCTGGTGGTGTAGACCTTGGCTCTAGATGACTGACATGGATAAATTGCTGCTCGATTCAAAGTACAGCTGTGCTCCTCCAAAATCAAACCCAAACTTAAAGCATAGATAAGGAATACCATCTGCTTGCTTTGCAGCATGGATTAAGAAACAAATGAGCAGCTGCTCATCATCTCAAAGTACAGTATGGTCTATTCCCCACCCCCACATTATACTGCACTTTTACGAACAACTAGGAGCACTGCTGCACATAAGTAAAGCTTCATAAAGTGCATGAAGGAAGTGGCAATAAAGATGCCACATGTTTTCAAAAACTATAGATACAGTCTATCCCTGCCATGATACCTCTGACAAGAAACGTGTCTAAGTACTTAATTTATGGTATGTAATGTAACATGGAGAAAGAAAAACTGGAAGTAACAGCTAAACCGTGTAATTTAGGGCTGGCTGCTGAAGTACATGAGGGAGTGTCTGAGCTTGTCAGATTCCCTCAAAAATTTTTGAATAGGTGTCTAAAATACAAGAGGCATCTAAGATTATACTATGATGTTTTAAAAATGTTTTACTTGCCAGAAGGGCAGTTCTGCCAGTTATTTACTGATCTTCCTCCAAAGGTTCTAAGGCCTTTTAATGGAACGAGTGTTCTCTTTCCTTCAAAAAGGAGGATGAGCTGAGCTATACAAACACTTACATTCATGTCTGTAAGTGGTTCACACATCCCAGTCCAGTCTGTTTCCTTCTTCCTTAAACACAGAATTAACTGTGTTTCTTTGTTTAATGGAGTGACAGTCCTACAGGGTATGTCACGGAGATGGCTGATGCCTAAAACATCTGGCTTTGACAGGACAACTTGTCTCATGGATGGGTAAATGTACATTAATATAATAAAAACAATTAGGGCATCACTGCCATCTTCTGGAGGAAGGAGAGGAAATATTTCTATGTGGTCTAAGTCTGAGAGAACATGAGATTTCAAACTCTTGTGGAACATAGCAAAAATATGGTTCTTATGAACATAGGGTTCTTAGTCAACTAACTGATACCATATAATACTGGTTGCACATGATGGGTCTTATACATCCTCTGGTGTTATTCTGTTGGCAGCATTAGTTAATATCTATTTGAGTATTTGGTGGTTGCCTGTCTTTGGTTTTAGTGACAGCTAGCCACATCTCAGGAACATGCACTAAGGAGTCTATGAACTTTGCTGCAGCAGTGTAGGTTGAAGTTATCTTGTAGTATTTTATTAATTTAATGACCCACTTAGATGTGTACAGCTGTCTCCATCCTCCTTGACTAAAATTTGTCTAGGTTCTTCTGCCACAACAGGTATCCTCTCAGAACTCCCCTGTAGCAGAACTCCTGCAATACTGAGGTCAGATGTAGTGACTACAGGCTCTGGTCTATGAAGGAAGGTAGTGACTAAGTGTAAAGTATTAGATAAGATGACCCATGCAACTAACCAGTACAAATGGCATTAAATTCATAGGTTGTCAAAGAATGCTTGCAATCTACTAAAAACTTATATGACATAACTCCCTAGCCTGTACCTCTTATCACCAGCAGAATAATTTAGTGACTTCATAAAAGTCAACAGGAAAGAGTATTGTTTTAATCTTAAGTGGTAACTTGTTCCATAATCTAGGTCAGTACAACCACAAACCAAACCCACTACGACCTTTATTTATATTTAGTTTTAATAGCAATTTATCCTACTTGGTACTCCAGACACCATTTCAAAAAGAACTAGGTCTGACAAGTGTCCTGAAGGTGAAAAAAACAGATCAGGTCTAAGGAGTCTATATGACACAAATTCATTGAGAACTTCTTTAACCTACTACAGTATAACTTATACAATACTTTGAAAGAAATCTTTTAAGTTTTGCTAATGGCAAAAAGTATTTTCTTATGTAAGAACATAAGGCTGCATCACACAACATTATTGGCTGAATCAGTGTTGTATGCAGTAGCGAAATTAATTCTCCAGATCCTCGGGATATTAGATATCTCTTATTAGATAAGATGATCCATGCAGCTAACCGGTATGGAAGCATTCAGATCAAAGCTAAGAGCAAAAAAGCCATATTTATGCCTCAGGTGACCTGGATTTCATTGGTAGCTTGAGTGCTGTATGGATCAGAAACAGAAGGTGGGGGACAAGATAGGCTACTGCCAACTCACTTCTCCCATGGAAAGGGAAGGGGAGGGTACAGGTCCCACTGCAGGGTTTGTATATGCAAAAGACCACATATGTGCATGCCAAATAGAATGGACAGATTCTTTGGGAGAGTTGCAGGGCTGGCCTCATGCATAGGTCAGTTGCAGGGCTGGCCTCATGCATAAGTCAGTTAGGTAACTGCCTAGGACACTGTGCTTGGAAGGGCACTCTTTCCAATATGTTTCTTTATTAATTTTTTTTACAGCAAGGAAATATATTGTTTCGTTGCTCAAAAGGTAAATAAATGAAATGCACTACGGAGTACCAGAAGGGAGGTGCTCTACTTGACTTGACCATTCAAGTCAAAGTCAGGCCAGATTTGAACATGATGACATTATGGAGCAGAGATCTTGCAAAATTTAAATGGAAGGCTTGAAGTGTGTCAGCTAAAACTATGAATAATGGCTGCAGTCAAGACATTCTGCTGAATTTTGGACAGTAAGATGAATAGTGTGACTGTCTGAGAGAGAACAAGTATTATTATTAATTATTATTATTATTATTTTTTTTTTTTACTGGCAGTGACCAAACAGATATTTTCTGCAATATTTGTGGCAGGCTTCTGATTTGGACTACTAAAGTGTGGGCATGGGGCAAGTTAACGTGTCTGTTTCTGTAAATTATGTGGAAAGAGACTAGTGAAGGTGAAACTTATTACTCGACCATCCCAATCTCATGGCTATAACTGTTGGATAGGGCTGGGCTATCTTTTAGCTGTCCCTGATTCTGGCTCAAAATGTTGTTCTGTCCCACACCAATCCCTAGCAAAACTGGTCATTTTGGTAGAAAAAGTGTATTACACTTAATAAATAATGGCAATAATTAAGAGACTTATTTTGCTTCAGAAAATCCATGTTATTTCACATTTGTTTATTCTGTCAACTCTTCTTGTTAACAGAAATTACATTTTATACATTTTAGGAAAAGTGCCTCTGATTATTTTTGGATTCCTTTCTGATTCTGGATGCAAGAGGTTGCTATGAGGTTGGGGTTGACTGGATGAAAATAACTGAGGCTCTTGTCTTGTCAGATTTGAACATGATGACATTATGGAGCAGAGCTCTTGCAAAATTTAAATGGAAGGCTTGAAGTGTGTCAGCTAAAACTATGAACAATGGCTGCAGTCAAGACAGTCTGCTGAATTTTTGGACAGTAAGATGAATAGTGTGACTGCCTGAGAGAGAACAAGTATTATTATTAGTTATTATTATTATTGTTATTATTATTATTATTATTTATTTATTTATTTATTTATTTATTTTTTACTGGCAGTGACCAAACAGATATTTTCTGCAATATTTGTGGCAGGCTTCTGATTTGGAATACTAAAGTGTGGGCATGGGGCAAGTTAACGTGTCTGTTTCTGTAAATTATGTGGAAAGAGACTAGTGAAGGTGAAACTTATTACCTGACCATCCCACTCTCATGGCTATAACTGTTGGATAGGGTTGGGTTTTAACTGTCCCTGATTCTGGCTCAAAATGTTGTTCTGTCCCACACCAATCCCTAGCAAAACTGGTCATTTTAGGAGAAAAAGTGTATTACACTTAATAAATAATGGAAAGCAT
The DNA here is from genome assembly GCF_019279795.1 of Protopterus annectens. Taxonomy (NCBI): domain Eukaryota; kingdom Metazoa; phylum Chordata; order Ceratodontiformes; family Protopteridae; genus Protopterus; species Protopterus annectens. Next base: position 271,617,579 of record NC_056736.1, on the reverse strand, counting down.
TTTACATCACAAATCATACTGACACCCTTCAAGTTGCAAACATTACACATCAATTATAATCTACTCAATCATTTTCTGTCAAACATTACATAGCTCATTTAAGTCCTGCTCCTTGAAACCTCATATCACCCCTGTATGAACTGGGGTTCCTATTAGAAATATCCCTTGTGTCAAGATTTCATCAATAAGTGCACGATTACCTCCTCAGTTGTATAAAAATGAAAGATTTATTCCACAATGAAACATAAAGTTAAGCGCTTTCACCCACTGCACTGTGGGCTTCTTCAGAACATAATTAATGAGAATACAACATCTTAAATTCAATAGTTGGCGCCAAAAAAACTTTTTCATTTAAAGCAGTATGCCAATACTATTTAAACATAACGTAAAAATAAATTAAGTTAAACATTAATACACTCATTTATCATACATAAATTCTATCTGCACAAACTATCGATAGAATGTATTTAATGAGTAAAATATTCCTAACAAAATTTAATTAAAAATAATTCATTACGAAGAACATGTATAAATAACTGATGTAAATAACATATCATACATTGTAAAAGCATTGAAGAATATTGTATAACTAAGAATATCATTACATATTGTGCTAAAAACATGATGTACTGAACACATGATATACCGAATACTTAATGTGCTGAATACCTATTATACTAAATACATAATATGTATTTTTTTCTTTAGTGCAACATTATGTTGTAGGGTACAATGCTGCACTGCCCTAAATTTGGTATCAACAGAAAATTTTTTTTGATATCAACAGATAAAGAAAATGTTTTAATATCGACAGATGAAAAAAAAAATTTATAGCATGTTGTAACATCCATGTCCACCTTAATTTTAACCCACTCCCTAGCTATATTTTCAGAAGAAATTTCTATCCTAAAAGCACCTCAATAATCTCTACTACCCATACCTTAAATTCCTCTCTTATCAACAGATAGGTGGGAAAGTGCCATTGTCTCACTTTTATTTCATTATCCTTTGTTTTTCATTTTAGTTATTACTGGCACATTATCAGAAATAGGTATTGGGTGCATATCAAGACCTTCAATTAACAGCATATGTTCCTGTGAAATGTAAATTCTGCCTAGCCTAGCCCAGCTTTTATATCTTGGGAAATAACATGTAACTTCACTCCGAACTCCTATTACTGAATTCATATCTTTCATTCCAGCTTTGTGTTACATACACAATTTGGCAGGTTGAACATTTTATACAGTTGTTTCTTGTCATATCCATTTGAACCTATGTCACTTAAAAACTTTTTGTTTTCTTGAAAGCCCTCAAAAACACCCCAATGCCCCCTCCTAAAACATATTAACTTAATACTAACACACAAAACTTTGTACATCTTCAAGTACTGAAGTTTTACCCTCCTAATAGGAACAAATGTCTCAAACCGACAGCCACACTCACATACTTGACTTAACCTAAAATAAAGGTTATCCATGCTAAGACCCATGGTGCAGCATGTGCTTTGACTAAGTGCTAACCGTTTTTGTCTTATCTTTACAGCTGTAAAAAAACTGAATGCTTTCAGAGGGCATTATCTCCTAGCCAATTTCTCTTTTCTTTTCTTTTTTCCCAGCCACTCTCCACCAGACTGTAACCAATTTTTCTTTACCAGATTGTCTCCATGCAAATATGAGAGCTAAACAGCCAATTACTTATTATCAGATTGTCTCCAAATTGTGCACAGCACTTTGGATAAATTTGAGCATTAAGTCTTGGAGACAACTCATTTCTTCCTTGAAATAAAGGGTACAATTTATTTTTTTTTCTTACATATGATTTTTGTTCAGGCCATCATTGAATCACAATGTTGGAAACAAAGTCAAAAATGCACTTCAGAGCATCTATAAACCCATAGCTTATGTTACTTACCAGCCTCTATACATCCAACTTAATTTAGTCATTACCCAGAGTCTTGGTTAGTTATAGTGTGTTGAAAAGACTCATGGAATACTAAAGAAGAAGAAGGGAAAGATTGAAATGCTTCCCTTAATCATAATTTTGTTCAGGACATCACTAAATGAAAATGTTTAAAAAACTGTAAAATACACCTTAGAACATCTAGGAACCCTAACTATTCTGCAGGTCTTGCAGCCTCCAGACTCCCATCTAAATGCAGTTATTGCCACTTAAGTTATTACAATGTGGTCTTGTGGATTCAGGGAAAAACAAAGTTGAAAAGCAAGACAAAATTTCTTCCCTTAATCCTGATTTTTGTTCATGCCATCATGGGATGAAAATGTTATTTTAAAAAAATGCACTCAGAGCATCTAGAGTCCACATGGCTTAATGCAGTCACTTTTAATATAGTTATCACAGAACAGTCTTGTCTACTTAAAATACATGAAATGAATGAATGAATGAATGAATGAATGAATGAATGAATGAATGAATGCAGGAACTGAAGAGTAAGGCAAACTGTAAGAAAAAGAAAGAAAAAAGTAATCAAGATGATGTGAGCATGACAGGGTGGAGGACAACAGGTGATTCATATGTGTGCAGGGGGGAAGGGACATGGGCAGCAGGGAGGCACCATGGAGTCCTTTCACCTAGGATGCCAGTTTCCTAAAGCTGGCCCTGAGGGGTTGTTTTCCAAAGTGTACAGGATGTGCTAGCCTAACATAGCAGCTGCATGGAAACATGTACCAACAGTGGGCACTGAGTAGTTATAAATCTACAGCACATTAAATCCAACAGACATATGAACTAGCAACACGCAAAATCTCTGAGCCCTAATCTCCCCCCACCCCCAATGAAAGCTATGAGCTAAGCTCTGTTTCTGCTGCCCAGCATCCTTGGTTGCCAAGAAAGGCGATGGATGAATCGGTTACTGTACTATGGTATGGAAGCTCAGTAGTCACAGGAAGGCAAGAAACAAACAAATCAGACTACAGTGGAAAAGTGTGCCAGGGTTCCTCATGAGTCTACATTTTAAATATACAACCATCACTTTTACTAGCAAATACAGAGTATTCCTCCAAAAGTGAACAATGCCATACTTTTTTACACTGACCATGAGACTTCTGTCTGGGTACCATATGTTTAGTCTAGACTATCAAGAAGCACCTCTGCACCTGTAGTGCAGGAAGGGATGCTTCCGACAACTTCTTATTTTGCCAACCACACATGGCTGTTCACTTTTACCTCTAAAGAGAAAACACAGAAAAGTAAAGGGTCCAGAATTAAGCCATGTGGTACTCTGCTGGTATGCTTTGCTTTATCAGTGAGTATTCCCTCCACTCAGACATTCTGTATTCTATTTAGTATCCAGTTTCTCATTCATTTCACTGTACAGCAATTCAATTTAACTTTTATAGCTTATCCAGGATACTAATTTATGGGACCATGTCAAATGGTTTTGCTTGATCAAAGTTAGCTGTGGCAAAAGTAAGTCCTTTATCTACGGTAAGAAATGCTTGTTTAAAGAATGCTATTAAGTTTGAAAGAAAAAAATCCCTTCATGAATGCATCTTCATCTTAAGCAGAATAAGGTCTTCAATTTCTTTCTGTAATAGATCCACAGTTATCATTTTAACTTCTACACAAACTACGTAAATTAAGCAACTGGAGCAATAACTATGTGTTTTTCAGTACCCCCACCATTAAGTCAGTACATTTCTTATATCTACCCATCCCTTCAGTAAACTACTGATATGTACTGCAGTAGGTCTAACAATATTATTTGTATTTGTTTAGGAAAACCTTAGAGTTTATGGGTCCTAGAACAAGTTGTCTTAGTTTTATTTAAAAATGTTTCTATATCTTCTGTCATATGAGTTATACCATCCCCATGTTCTAAACTCATCTTTACTCCCTATCTTGCTATCTGAAAATTGTTCCTAAATCTTTCAGGTACACTGGAGACATCCTTAGAGTCATAATTAGTTTGATTGCTTCTACTAACATGCCACAATCCTATTTTTACCCTTAATTTTTGCTGTTGTAGTTGAAGAAAGCACTGTTATAGGCTCTGACCTTTATAACTGGATGTTTCAATTTGTTATAAATATCACACATAATGGTAACTCTGTTTACAGCTTTCTTTCTTTATTCTAGTTTTAGAGTACATTTTCTCTTAAATGGTGTATAATGCGTTTTCTTCTTAATTTTTGTCTCCACTAAATAATGATGTTTTTTAAATTAAATTTCACAAAACATGTGTCTTAATAGAGTTGCTTTGGCTAGATATTCATTCATTTCATCACAACATTTGTTACTTCAACTACTTTTCTGTGTATATGCCCAGTAACAAGGCTCACTCATTAATTTTACGGTTAGGCATTCTGAACTGAAAGCATAACATTGTAATCAGAAGATCATGAATGGGGATTTCTCTGCAATTAGTATCTTATGTGGGGATACAACTTTCTGTGCACCCCATATTACTGGGAGGTCTGCCACTCCATTCCTACTTTTATAATAACATTCAAGGTCACCGTTTCTCAGAAAAGGCAACTACTTAATGTCTGCATTAAAAAATCAAGAGTATCCCCCGAATTTACTAATCTTCCGTGTAAGACTAGATTAGTCTATACACAGAAGCGCCAGTCTAAGAGTATAATGGCAGCGTGCCATGCATATTAATGAGGCTTACACGGAGTGTGGACGAGTGTAGGGGGCTAGTCGGACTGCCGAGCTATCCAAAAATCCATGCCCCTGCAATGAAGAAACACCGCAATTTCGAGTTACATGAGCGAGTCCGCTCACATGTACACAATGTAACAGTACACTCCCCCATATGTTAAACAGCTGACAAAATTAAAAATAAAAAGTTTCATTTTTTTTTATTTCATCCGATATAGCTGCCCGTATTTCCGCATGTTTGCGTGGGTTTGCCCATTGCTTAGCTACAGTTATCAGCTTAGACACCAGAAGAGGATAATAAGAAAAATATATGCAAATTAAGCAAAATAGTGATAGCATAGTGGTTAGAGCCTTTGCACAAAGAAGAGGCATTCCCGGTTCGAGTCTCACTACTGCAAGTTCCATTTTCTGTTGAAAATCTGTATACAAAAATATTTCCTGACATTTTTTATGTATAAGTTTTGTTAAAAGCATTGAAATGTTAAATGTAGTAGTGAACAAATTTTATATATATATATATATATATATATATATATATATATCTATATGAAGGTGAAATGGTTATGCATTCTGAGGTATGAGTACCCTATTTTAAGCAATATAAAGTACTGCTAAGCACATTTTACCAGAATTGAGTATATTTAAATCCAATTGCGCGTAGCTGCGCACCATGTTAACCAGCGCAATGTCTTTGCGCATAGCTGTGCACCGCGCTAACCAGCGCAACCACAATGTATCTGCTTGTAGCTACGCACTGTTCTAACTAGTGCAACGTTGAGCAATGTCGAGCAACTTGGGAACACATACACAAACTCACAAAGTTCTCCAATTCAGGATGGTGCTGGTAAGTTGACGCACACTGGTGAAAAATGGTAAATCCCACTATGCAGCTCTGGAATAAGTCAATCCTTTTTTATTCAAAGGTTATCCAAACAGTTGCCATGCTCAAGCATCCAAATGTAAATAGTGGACAAAAGGTAGAACTAAAACCAAACTGGACCAAACAGGGCCAGAAGTTTATTAAAACATTAAGCAACACGGTACAAAAATACTGCTTTTCGTCCTTTCACCATACAAAGACTTCTTCAGACAAATGGTTCTACAGAAGAAACCAGCCTTGAACATGGCAACTGTTTGGATAACCTTTGAATAAGAAAGGATTGACTTATTCCAGAGCTGCATAGCGGGATTTACCATTTTTCACCAGTGTGCGTCAACTTACCAGCACCATCCTGAATTGGAGAACTCAATGTCGAGCAACGTCGATCAATGATGAGCAAAACTGAGCAACATTGAGCAACGTTGGGCAAAATCGGGCAAAGTAGAGCAAAGTCGGTTAAACACGCCCACACCTCCTTTACTGCACCTTAACCAGTCAGGTCTGCCCAGTAGGAAAATAAAAAGCAGTGACAGGGCTCGAACTCAGGATACTGTGCACTATAGTCACATTACTTAACCACTAAGCCATGACAGCATTTCATAAACATGCACTTTCAACAGACACATATCTATCAAAGGAATTTTAAACATTGCCAACATCAGCTACGCAGGCGTGCCTACAGCTGAGTTTTTCCAAAACTGGCCAATCACAAATAAGTGTGGGAAATGAGGAATATTTAAGCTCCACAGGCGGGAATACTTGTGATAATTGGTTGTAGCTTCCTTTTGCAGTCAGCATGGTCGGTGTTGGAGAAGGCACTCGATTTAGGGTGCAAAGCTGGGGCAACGAGGAGTCCAAAGTAATGGTTTGGCTCCTTGTACACAATCATGAGGAGAGACTCCTGCGGGGCCAGTACCAGGGTACCCAATATAAAATGGAGGCCTGGAACAGTCTTGCCCGTGATCTCACCAGTGCCACTGGTGTTCCTCAGACTGGTGAGCAGGACAGGCACCATTATTCTGACCTGAAGTGACATAGGGAGGATCAACTGGACAAGTGGATCCAGGAATCCCATACAATGCCCCACTACTGAGTAAGTAGCCATTGTATTAAGTAGTTAAGAATTGCTATGCTTGTCTATACTATGGATAGGTATGTCTCATTATCACTGCATTTACTTCACAGCTGCAGGTGTCCGGGCTATAAACCAGCAAGCCCATGAAGATAGGCTGCAAAGGCTGCATCATCAGGCAGGTTAGTAATTATTCTGTATGTACTGTTATATAAAATAAATGAGAGACCCTTCAAAAAGTATTTTAACCCAATAAATAAAGGTGTAATAAGCCTTTAATAAATGTATGATTCGTGGAGTGTGTCTGTGTCATTTTCTTTGATATGTTGTTGTACTGTTGCATTCTACAAATAGTAGTGTTGTATTAAGCAGTGTCAACCCACACTTGGGTAGGCCCATATAACGTGGATGAAGGGAGTGCCAGTAGCTTGTATGCATATGTACAGCCCTCAACTGCTGGTTCATGGCCAGCATGAACAGGTTAATCTGGCACATGAGTAGCTTGGTATTGTGTTCCCCAGAAATGTCAGTGTGCTGCCAGAAATGTAGTGAGCTGTTAACATATAACTGATACTTTCACCTGAACATATCTAGATAATCATATGAAAGTAGATCTGTCGGTGTACCATCTTAGCAGTAGTGTGTGTGAGCAACTCTCAAAATATGTAACATCTGCATCTTGTTTAGTTTGTATGTAAGATACAGCTCATGTATATAATGATCTAGCAAAATCCAACTGCACAATATAAGGACATTGAGTAGTGTAATAATACATGTAAGGGACATATAACTGCAGTTAATAGGAATGTAATGAAAACTAGAAGGATATAGAAGTTGTTAATTGAGCTATTTTTTCCCACCCTACTGTATGTGCATAAAAAAATGCAATTCCACACCTCAATCGGTATGTCTAATCTCAAAACATTTGTTGGGACATATGTCCTATTGGTTTATAAATATTTGCATGAATTTCTATGCATGTGCCCTGTTAAAATACCACAATATTGGTGGCCTGTTGCCATCAATTCAACCTGCATGCTGTTGTAATGTCCACTATTGTCCTATATATGCATGTGTTATGCTTTCTTTTCAACTGTTGAAAATCTGGTGTGTTGGGTTAATGGGAATACTTCTGCATGCTGTTATAACTAATTGGGAATGCTGTTGACTGTTACTAACCCATATCTTTATTAAACTCTCCAAAACATAGTTCGTATCGGAAGGCCAGTCTCAGTGGACCCACCTGTCCCACCTCAGCTGGCCAGGGCACCTGGCACCAGCCCATCTGGTGCCTAGCCTGGGACCTCCTCCTCCATTGGCCCTGTGCCACCCTTGGGTGGAAGCACTGCAGGGATGGGGCTCACCCCCCCGTGTAAGCGTGGGTGGAGGAGGGGCACTTATCACCCTTTGCATGGTCTGGGCTGTGGTGCATAGAGAGATTGAACGTTCTGTTGCAGAACCTCTACGCCAGCTTGAGGCCCGAGTGGTGCAACTCCTGGGTCAGCCTGCACCTCCTACACAGCCCCCAGCACAGCCACCATGTCAGCCGTGAAGGTGCAGTGGTGACTGCCCATGGGTGGGAACCTCAGTCCCACTATTTCCATCTGGGGGCTCATGGCCTTGCGATTTCCAAACATCCCTCCCCATCAAAGGTGTTCACCACCCACATGCCTCATATACCGCCCCTGTATGTGTCTTGTTTGTCTTGTCTGTTTACCTCCCCAACCTACCTCCCCAAATATACCTACTTCCCCTACCCCACATTCCACTCTCACCTGAAAAAAAAAAAGGGCAATCTGTTCCCAAAAAATAAAAATATGCCCCATACATAGCTGCCCATTTTGCACACATGTCCACTGGACACATGACATGTTACTTAATTGGCATTACAACATACTTTGTTGTCCTCACCCCTCTCTAAAAGGTTGAAGGTTTCATATCTACCTCCAAATTTATTGCATATGCACAGCTGTTGCTGTTGAAGAAATGGGCAGCTATGGACCTTCTCTACACCCATCCTGCACATCCCGAGTTATTTTCCATACTGTCTTTTCCTCTTTGTGCCCCTTTTTCACCACTTTCCTATCTCCCCATTTTTCTTTTCTTTCAAAGAAATGAGCGCGGGGGTGAGCGGGAGTAAGCACTATTAAGCAGTAGTTAGTGGGTTTCTGCAGGTTTGCGTGGGTTTGCGCTTGGCTAAGCAATGCGCAGCAATGCACAAACCTGCGCAAACCTGCTTACAACTGCTTAAAGGTGCCTTAGTCACTCTGTATGTGAGGGCCCTTGTTCTGCTCAGGAGCAAAATAAAACACCTCTGTAAGTCTCAAAGCCCGGACCTTGCACACACTACACAACATGAAGTACCACTAAGCCACGGTAGATATACATCAAGTTGGTGCTTAAATAATTATATAATGCATCAGAATGAGTGAATGTAAAAGAAAAATAGGAATACCATACCACACAACTTGTTCTGTGATGTTGACCAACAGTTGTTGTGGGATTACATTACATGACTGTGATAAGAGAAGCAGCTATTCTAGCAGGAAATAATGTTACACCATCACTTTACAACCCCACACAGTATCACAGCAGGACAAACACTGGCATATCTGTTAAGGGCAGATGCCATACCTCCCAATTGTCCCTAATTTTCAGGTATGTCCCTGATTTTGACACAAATTTTAGCTCTGTCCCACTGAATCCCTCCGAAAACTACTGACTTTGGCCAGAAAGGTGGTGAGTTACACTTAGGTTCATAGGTTCATACTAGGCTCTCTGCCCTAGGGCATTTATAAGCCTAGCCAGAGTGTGTTTGGCTTTTGCCACCCATTTTAAATAAATTTTGCTATGCCCTTTTTCGAGGTTAGTATACTGTGCCTCTGTCTAACAGTGACACAGAAGTGATACCCAGGGTAAACCTACGATCTCCCATCCACTCATCATAATTCCTCTTGAAGAGAGTCAATGAGGGACTCTGCCTAACCTGGACTGGGATTTTATTCCAGAGTGAAGGGAGCCTCTGGGTTATGAATCTGTCCCTCCAGCATGTCCTATTTATTTCAGTGCTGAGTTTTAAGTCTCTCGAGTGTGTAGCTCAATGGGATTTGGATTTCCTGAGGTGTAGCATGTCCATTAATTCCAGGTTGGACATGGCTTTATACGTCAGGCACAGATCGCCTCTGAGCAGGCAGTATGCCACTGAGTAGAGCTGGAGTTTCTTTAACCGGGCAGCATATGGCATCTGTTTGAGCCCTTTGATCCTCTTGGTGAGGTACTTTTGGGGTCTTTCCAGTTGCTGCAGGTGTCTGATTATGTACATCCCAAAAGGGCATTGTACTCAATTATGGACCTGATGAGGGATGAGTAAAGAGGCACGATGACCTCCCCTGATCTAGATGTAAATTCCTTCATGGTTAAGTGGGCTATATAAAATGTCTTTCTAACCACTTTGGCCACGTGGTTGTCAAATGAGAGATTGCTATCAACTTGGGTCCCCAGGTCCCTAATTACTTCTTCCATACTTAATGGATTACACCTATGTGGTAATTTGTGGGCACTTTGTTTTTGCCAAAGAGGATGACTATACACTTTTTGGCGTTTAGCTTGAGGCCATGGCTCTGGCACCAGTTGTCTGTTTCTATGAGGCCCTTTTGGAGGATGCTTGTGTTGGCTGGAGAGTCGATTATGGTGCCCAGTTTGCAGTCATCTGTGAACTTGGTCAGCCACAGTCCTTCCGTGTTGGCCGGTACCTCCGAGAAATATATACCGAACAAGAGAGGTCCCAGGACTGAGCCTTGTGGGACGCCACTTGTAACTGGTTTGGAGTCTGACATGGCTCCAGCAACTCTAACCATGTGGGTTCTGTCCTTGAGCCAGTTTGCAACCCATCTAGTGACATAGGGGTTTAAATTTAAGCTGGTGAGCTTATCTATAATGCCCGAGTGGGGTATTGTATAGAAGGCTTTTGCGAGGTCCAGGTAGGCTGTGTGGACCACTTTCCTCACAATGGCCTTGGTGACTGTTTCAAAGAAATCAACCAGGTTTAAGAGGCAGGATCTGCCCTTAACAAAGCCGAACTGGGTAGGATACAGTGTCTGTAGGTCCCCAATATCTTTATTTATGAGGTCCATGATGATCCTTTGCATAGCTTTGCAGACCAAGCTAGTCAGGCTTATGGGGTGATAGTTTCCAGGATCTGCTGAGGCACCACCTTTGTGGAGAGGGACCACTGTTGCTGTTCGCCACTCTTTGGGTACATATCCTGTAGTAAAGCTGAGATTGAACAGTAGTTTTATGTTTGGGTTTAGCTCTTCTTGGAGTTCATGTAGGACGCAGCCCGGGACACCGTCTGGTCCCATTGATACTGTGTTTTTTGCTTTGGAGAGGGCGGCTCTTACCTGAGCATCTGAGATGTCAGGGGGGTAGCACACTGCTCGGATAGATATTTGCCCTTTTGGTGGGGGGGGGGGGAGTTTGCGCTGAACCTGTCAGCTAGGATGTTGGTAATATCTGTGGGTTCGGTGTATTTTTTGTCATTTTGGACTAATTCTGAGCATATCTGGGAATTCCCACCCAGGTTCCTGACATAACTAAAGAAAGCCTTGTGATTATCCTTAGTGTCCTGTGCAATTTTTCTCTCTAAGCTGGCCTTAGATGATTTTATGAGTGCCCGTAGTTTTTTGCTAATACTGATCAGAGATGCCTTCCCTTTTTTGGATTTTCCTTTATCATGTAGTAGCTTCCTCCTTCTATTGTATAGTTTGTTTATGGCTGGGATCCACCAGACAGAACATCTGCCTTTGGAGGATTGGGTCTTGGTTTTATTTGGGATTGCATGATCCATGCATTCCTGAAGGTGTTCATAGAATGCATTTATAAAGGATCCTGTGGTCTGGGCCGTATTTTCCACAGGCCCGGGGGATTTGAAGGATTCCACCTTGGTTATGAGGAGTGTGAAATTTGCTTTAGAGAAGATTTTCACTGTGGTTTTCTGGGCAGGGGGTGGGATCGGGATGTAAATATCCAGTGAGATTAGTTTATGGTCTGATCTTACCAGTGAGGGATACACTTCTGGTCTGGAGCATAGAGTCCCCATGTTGGTGATGATCATGTCCAGTATGTTTTCCCCTCTTGTGGGAGTGGTAACAAGTTGTTCCATAGCATTTGAGTTTATAAATTCTAGGAATCTTTGGGCTAGGGTATTGGAGATAGAGTAATGCTCTCAGTCTATGTTTGGGTAGTGGAAGTCACCCAATATAATGGTGTTTGGAGAGACCTTCATATTTTCCAGTGTTCTCAGGAAGGCTGAGTGGGGTTCCTGGGTTTGGGAGGGTGGTCTGTAGCAAGCTATAAACTGGAAGACAGTTTTACCCACTGTTAGTTGCACATGGATAGTCTCTGATGCTTCGGGCTGTGCCACCAACCTGGAGGTGTGGGTATCTTTGATGAATATTGATACTCCCCTTCCTTTTGTGGTTCAGTCCAAGTTTTGGGGCCGAAAAGCATGGTATGAGGTATAACCTGGTAGTGCTGGGGTGCTCTCAGGAGCCTTGAACCAGGTTTCTGTTACTGCACAGATATCAATGTTCTCCATGCTAAGGAGAGTTTCGAGTCCATGCATCTTGAGGTTTAGACTTCTGGCGTTGAGTAGCATTACTCTTAGTTTCTTATCCCGTGTGATACCTATGGAGGTGGGTTTGTCTTTTGAGCCTTGCCTAAAAAAGGCACTATGGGAGTGGCAGGAGCCTTTGCCAATATCCTAAAGCCCAGGGGTGACAGGTGCAAGCCGTCCCTTGCGAAGCATCGTGGCTTGTCGAGCATGTCATCACAGGCTGACAGGCATTGGATCCCCTTTGAATGACACCAATACTTAAGCCAATTGTTGAAATTGATCATCTTGTCTTCATATTGTGGCATCATTCTTGGTGAGGGTAAGATGCTACTCAAGGTCAGGGTCATACCGGCCTGGGCTACATGCTCAGAGAGCTCCTCTATGTCTCTTTTCATGTAGTCCAGGGAGGTATGTCTCAGGTCATTCCCACCAGCATGGACAATGACTGAGTCATATTTGTACTTGCCTTGGAGTGACCTGAGTGCTTGTTATGTGGCGGATCCTAGTGCCTGACAGGCAGCTCACCATGACCTTCTCCTTGTTCAGCCTGGTGAGTGGGACGTCAGTGTGCCTGATGATAGAATTACCTATTACAAGTGTATCAGGTGTGTCGTTTAGCCTTAAGAGCTGTGACTGTTCGGCACACTGGCTTTGTGAGCTATGTGTTGCACATGTTTTGTTTTGGGGTAGCGGTTGCTTGGGTGTCTGCTTTGGAGGTGTCTGCTGCTTAGGCAGATTTTTATTTAGAGCCTCCGAGTATGTTTTTGTGTGTTTATGTGTTTGGTTTTTGGTTTGCTGTCGTGGTAGGTATATGTGAGACTGGAATTGCAGTGAGTGTGGTTTCCTTCTCCTCCTGACTAGTTATGCTAGTACTGAGTTGAGAGAGCTTAGCCTCCAGTTTGGCTATATGGTTGCATCTCTCACATGTGTTGGAATTTGTTGGGAGGAGGAGAGGGTTGTCTGTGTACATGAGGCAGTTGTAACATTGCCTCAAGATTCCCAGATTCACCAACTGGACCAGAGAGGAGATTGACAACTGACCTTTGGACATGCTAGAATAGTATTGGGAATTCCTTTATAATTGAAAAAAAGGGCCAATGGGGAACATGGGGAACAAGGTACTCAAGGGGAGTTTGTGAGGGTGTAGTGCTTTTAATTTTTTAGTGCTGACTTATATAATTGCTTTAGTGAGCAAGTGCCAGGCTTTAGAGTAGGAATAGGCTGTTTATTATGAGAACTAGATCAGTTTTAAGGGAAAAAGTGAAGAGCAGACTTTATGGAGCCATGAATGGTTTAAACCCAATTAAGTGGCACTGCCCGATGCTGCGCAAAGCCACGCTAAAGCGGGTTTTATACAGGGGGACTTGAAAGAGCTAGAAATTGGCCCAAAATGGCCAATAGACTACCAGATTCTCAGATTCTTGTGCTGGGAACACTCCTCCAGGGATAGATAGGCTGCTCTAAGCTCCCCACTGCCACTGGTGAACAAAGAAGCCTCCCTTTATCCAAGAAAGGAAATGGGCAACACAGGAACTTTCCAAAAGTCCAGAATACAGCAAAGCCTGTATTTGGACTACTCTAGGTCAGGAAAGACGGGAAACAAGGACAATTTTTTTTGTTTTTTTTTTTCTTTTTTTTGCAACACACAGCAGGAAAATGCAATAAATATGTAACACAGGCTAGCGCACTTGAGTGTGTAGCCTCAACAGGTAAATGCAACAAACAGGACAAACTTTAAAAGTGCAGGTGCAAAAAGAACTGTAAACAGTTTAAAACAGTTCAAGAAGCAGAAATACTTGCAGTTTAGCTAGAGTGGACAGTCACCCAGGTAGTAGCAGGAAAACAAACACTTTTATCAGGTTAGCAGTTGCTCTTTTAGCCTCTCTGCTGCTAGCACCACTCTGCAGGACCACAAGGAGCTTGACTGAGTAGTAACAAGCCAAAGTGGGTTTTATACAGAGGGACTTGAAAGAGCTGGAAATTGGCCCAAAACGGCCAACAGACTACCAGATTCTTGTGCTGGGAACACTCCTCCAGGACTAGATAGGCTGCTTTAAGCTCCCCACTGCCACTGGTGAACAAAGAAGCCTCCCTTTATCCAAGAAAGGAAATGGGCAACACAGGAACTTTCCAAAAGTCCAGAATACAGCAAAGCCTGTATTTGGACTACTCTAGGTCAGGAAAGACGGGAAACAAGGATATATTTTTTGTTTTTTTTCTTTTTGCAACAAAAGCAGGAAAATGCAATAAATATGTAACACAGGCTAGCGCACTTGAGTGTGTAGCCTCAACAGGTAAATGCAACAAACAGGACAAACTTTAAAAGTGCAGGTGCAAAAACAACTTTAAACAGTTTAAAACAGTTCAAGAAGCAGAAATACTTGCAGTTTAGCTAGATTGGACAGTCGCCCAGGTAGTAGCAGGAAGAAAAAACAATTTTATCAGGTTAGCAGTCACTCTTTTAGCCACTCTGCTGCTAGCACCACTCTGCAGGACCACGAGGAGCTTGGCTGAGTAGTAACAAGTGCAAAAAACGCGCCAAAGCAGGCTTTATACAGGGGGACTTAAAAGAGCTAGAAATTGGCCCAAAACGGCCAATAGACTACCAGATTCTTGTGCTGGGAACAATAATTAAGAGTTAGACACTTCTTTTACTTCAGAAAAAGGTATATTAATTCATATGTTCTGATTCTCTCAATGTCTCAGCTTAATGGCACTAATATTTTAAAGGTGTCCCTGATTGTCCCTGACTTTTTCTTGACTTTTCCCTGAGTCTGTTCAAATATGTACCTGATTGGTTGAGAGGTCTGGCAGAGGCAGAAACACAGAGGCATATCAGCCTTTCTGCTGTTACACACTGTGCAAATAGCTTTGGAAGGAGTTTCAGAAGCATACCCTTATGTAGGAATACAACACTGAAATACAAATGGATGTAGCCATGTACTGGTAGCAACCAACTATAAGAATGCCACTGCTCTATTGCTGAAAAGGCCTGTGTGCTGCACAGACAAAAAATAGCAGGCTATTCTCTGGCTATCATGTGGATAGGTCCACAGTTGGGAGTTACGCAGACAGACTACTTGCCTTGATAAACTAACATATACACAGCAGCCCTGTAAGTGCAGCAAGATAAAATCCACACAATACTACTTACGCTCTCTGTACTTCTGCAACCCTACCCAAATGTAGAATATACCCGTGTGTGCAGGGTCTGCCAAGGATGTAGGTAAGCATACTCACAGTACTGAAATGTGTCCAGTTTTTCTGAGCAGCTTGTGCTAATGTCAACACTAAAAAGCACAAACTGTTCTTTTTTCCAAATACTGTGA